>NC_059430.1:69556319-69866319 GCF_021028975.2 Sphaerodactylus townsendi
CTCCCTAAACCAAACCTCACCAAACCCAGGTCATATCATCAGGAGAGTCTCCCAAAAAATCCCTGAAATTTGGTGGTGCTAGCCTAAAATCTGCGCCCCTGCAGGCCAAAAATGGAAAAAACACTGAAAATACAAAATCCCCCACAAACAAACCTGCAATTTTATCGCCCACCACAAGGTGGCGACCTGGGCAGCTGCCCACTTTGATCAAGGAAGGGAACTGTAGTTAGACCCTGTTCTTTTAAGAAATTCCCTTAATTCCCTGCCCTGCTGGCAGGGGCTGATGGGAATTGTAGTCCATAACATCTGGAGAGCCAAAGGTCCGCCACCACTGCCCTAGAGGCAGTCTTCCTTCCATTACCCAGTTTATTTAATTTAGTCTAAGATGCCAGTGGAGTTGGAAGGCTGCAATATTTCTTACATCTATGTTGTATAGTCCATGGTGTATAGTCTAAGGAGTATAAAAGTTAAGGTGTTAACAGAAGTAGACTCCAGATAAAGGACATTGAAGGAACCAAGAGGAAGTCCAGACAAAGTGACCTTCCTGGAAGGAGTCAGGAAAGGATAAAAGTCTCAAGCTTCAAGTACTTTATTTTAGTCAGACCCTGGGAGGAGTTAGGGTCTTAATTTCTTCTAGCAATAAACCTTTTTTTTAACTGTTACACCTTGCTTGTGAGTCTCCCACTCTGATCTGGTTGACTACAGGGCACCTAAGGCTGTTTTAGTTGGGGAACATAACAGAAAGAGATACAGTTTTCCAATTCCAAGTCACTTAGTGCCTTCCAGCTCCAGCCAGTAAAAAATATAGACAACTTGTTCCAGAAGCAAAATATATTGCCAAAAGCTCCCATCCAGCCCAAGCTCCCAGCTGTTTACTCCTGAGTAGACCTGGAATGCTATTTTCCCAATAAGAGGGTCCCCTGGCTGGAAAGAAGCAAGAGGCTTGTGCAAGAGAAATCTGAATTATTTACTGCTTAAAAGAATATCCTGTCTTGCCAAGTTTATTCAAAGACTGTGGGACATTTGTTCTTTGCTGTTTGTGAAACTTTCACCAGCATAACTGTGTGCAGTATTCAAAAGTGAATGGTTTGCTCTTAAAGGTAGAGACGCAGAGTAAACAGCAAGCTGAGAACAGCTAGCAACAAGCAGGAGATCAGATTGTATTGGCCTAAAGCAGCAGGCATAGGAAGATTTCAGTCCTCTGTGCTTGCAGTAATCTCAGCCCTAGACTAGAGTGAGAAATTAAAGCTAGGTCTGCCTAGCAACAAGCAGTAGATCATATCCTATTGGCCTAAAACAGCTGGCATAGGATGATTTTAGTCATTTTGTGCTAGAAGTGACTTATACCCAAATTTTAAAAAGATAGAGAAGGAAGTGGAAAACCATTAAGATGGCAACTTCTACCTCACAAAAAAGCACTAGAGTTTAAAAGCCCACTGAAAAAATGACTGCATATCTGCAGGATCAAGTGAATCTGATGCAGCCTAAATGCTTCGAAATGTGGCAAGACCTTTTGGTCACCAGTCAAGCAGGGTACAACCTTGAGCAACAAGAAGAAATACTAAACTGCAAGGAAATCTTACAGCAACAGTACCTTTCATGGAAAGCTCAGCTAAATTATGTGATTTCCCTTCTAGAGTGCATGAACACACCAGAAGTCTTAAGTGTTCAGGCAGAGATGGAAAAAGAACAAAAAGAGAAAGTGTGTTTGATGACATCATGTATGATTTATCCAACAAAATACAAGAATGGTGCGAGATCAGCAACCAGTGATCCAGTCTACCCAGGAAGAAGGCACCGAGGCAATTGCAGACTCTACACCCCTCTTAAGAAGCATAGGAAGGGGACAGTCACCTTGTGTTCCAAGAAAAGATGTTAGTGAAGCATCAAGCAAGCTAAGCCACACATCTGCAGCAAGAACAAGATCCTCACACACTTCTACTAGAACTAGAAACACAAGGTCAGGCTCGAATTATAGTAGGGCCTCTTGCCATTCTCAAAAGTTAGATATGGAAATGGAACTCTTGAAAGCCAAAGCAGAGGCTGCTGGTTCCATAAAACCGGCAGACTTCCTGGGGAGAAGAAGAAGAAGAGTTTGGATTTATATCCCCCCTTTCTCTCCTGCAGGAGACTCAAAGGGGCTTACAATCTCCTTGCCCTTCCCCCCTCACACCCTGTGAGGTAGGTGGGGCTGAGAGAGCTCCGAGAAGCTGTGACTAGCCCAAGGTCACCCAGCTGGCGTGTGTGGGAGTATACAGGCTAATCTGAATTCCCCAGATAAGCCTCCACAGCTCAGGCGGCAGAGCTGGGAATCAAACCCGGTTCCTCCAGATTAGATACATGAGCTCTTAACCTCCTACGCCACTGATGCATTACAAGAGAAGAAATTATTAAAAAACAAGCCACGGCAAAGGCTGAACAAAAGGCTCATGCAGCCAAGATGCAGGCTGAGGCAACCAAGGTGAAGGCTGAAGAAGAGACTTGCGCAGCTGAATTGTTAACATTAGAACAAAGAGCAAAGGTAGAAGAGCTTATAGCTAGAGCTCAGGTTTTGGAACAAAGTCTTAAAGGGAATTTACTCACCTTCAATTCCGAAGAAGCAGAGGACGAAGACCCCATAGTAAAGGTGACTTCCTACTTGAATACACAAATAACCAATCTTGAAGTCCCAGCTGTTGAACCAGTTAAAAATATAGAACAACTTCCAGTTGTGGAACCAGCAGCAACAGTGTTTCAGATGTCCGAAGTGCAACATTCAGTAGCTTACTTTCAACCACAGCCTAGTGTGGTAGCACCAGAAGTGACAAGTCAACAGGCAGTTCTACTGAATAGTCTGCCCCAAGCCAACGAGAAGCAAGATTGACCAACAAGTTCACACAGCGTGACACAGTCAACGTACGCTATTCCAGTTGCAGCACATAATCTCAACCCTGCAGTTCCTAGACAGGGACCAGAATTTCTTCAGATGAAAGTTGTTCCTGCAGTATCATCAATTCCACTGTATGCTTTCACATAACCTGAGGTTCCAAATTTGTCAGATGTCCTGAATGCCACTTTCTCCAGAAAACCCAGAAGAGATTTAGCTGACAGAGGTATACAGATTGGGGTAACCATTGGGGTATATTGGGGTAATAATTTCTGACCAAATTCAACCTCCTGACAGAGGTATACAGAAGGATAAAAGTCTCAAGCTTCAAGTTGTTCCAGTCAAGCAAGTACTTTATTTTAGTCAGACCCGTTAGGGTCTCAATTCTTCTAGCAATAAACCTTTTTCTAAAAAAAAAAAAAACTGTTACACCTTGCTTGTGAGTCTCCCACTCTGTTCTGGCCAAGTACAGGGCAACTAAGACTGTTTTACTTGGGGAACAGAACAAGCACAGTATCTGCTTTGCAGTTCAGAAGTCCCAGATTCAATATTCAGCAATCCCCATTTTAAAAGATCAAGTTGTTGGTGATGCGAGACCCTGGAGAGCTGCAGACTGTCTACTCTAAATAGACAACCCTAGTCTTGCAGACCAGTGGTGTAAGGCAGCTTTGTGTGCTCATTTTCTTCGAAGCACAATATTTAAACAAATCCAGTATTTAAACAGAACCCATATTTTGAACAGTACAAGGGCACAGTTAAAGGCTTACCGCCCCCCCCCCGCCCCGATCTCGCTGAGATTACAAGAACAATAGCTTGCCCACCCTGTCACACTCTTCCATAACACATGCAGCACTTGGGAGGCAATATGGGATGCAACTGTCAGAGCTCAGGACAAAGTTAAATAGGCAAAGCCATTTTTAAGCTCAAGTTAACTGTTTAGCAGCCACACACGGGTCATTCAAAGTGAAATTGGACACCTCCCTTCCATCAATAAAAAGATGTAGCAATTATACTGGTCTTATGTTTAATGAAGATGTATTACAGTTTTAAAAATGTATTCCCTTTCAAAGTTTTTTTTAAAGCAAGCCTTAACACTTGTCCAGCAATATCCCACATGCCATTCCAGGAAATACCAAAGCAGCTTTTAAATCCATGAGCGTAGCTTGTGTGTGTGTGTGCGTACTCATACACAGACAAGCTCACTCTCCCCCACCCCAAAAGGCCAATGGGAAGACTTATCAATATCTAGCAACTCAGCTGCAACAGGATACATAAAGAAGTCAGAAAAATCCCATCAATAATCTCTAACATTTAACATTTAGGTCAGAGCAATATCTGGGACCACTTCCAAATGGGGCGGTCACAGGGAATATCTTGGCTCCAGTGCCAATTGTTAAACACAGAAATCACATACACATATACAAGTCTTTACATTCCATTTGGATCTTTCTCTTACATCCACAACTCAATGGGCAGGCATATCCTGGATACAGAAAGATATTCTCATCATAACCATCACCTACAAAATCAGTCAAAATAGCAGCTATTGTATTGTGTCAAACTCAGCAGCAAGTATTAGCGATGTCTTAGGCAGAGTCCAAAATAACATACATCCTTTGCCCTGCACACCACCTAAGTGGGGGGAGGGGGGGATAAGCCCCTTGCGGCAACTGCTTTCCAGAAATCAAGAAACAGACATATAAATTACTCCAATTTTAAAAATAATAGGTTTTTTAATGGAAGATTGATTATAAAACTGCCTGAAAATAACAACCCAAAGTGATAAAAAGACAGAAAATAATTTGGGCAAATATTTAATTGGCCAGAGGAAAATTAAGAGAATAATCAGAAGAAATGCCACATTATGCTGTCAGGAGGTGGGGGGGTGAAGCAAGAGATGAGAAGCTCCACACTGATCAGTCAACATCTAACGTCCTTTGTTGTTCACCTTTTGTGTAGGGAATGGAAGAGGCTTTCCCTCCTCCCAAAAACAGGATGGTAAGTTCTCTAACTGAGTGTACATCATTCTGTCTGTTTTCTTGTGTAATCCAGACACTTTTGTACTACATTAAACCTGAGAACAAAAACATCACTACTGGAAGTGGGTTACTATCCAGATTAAAACAAAAACACTAGACACACACAAACCACATTAAACTGTGAACTGGCTTGCCTCACAGTTCACATGAAACATGGCAGCAGTTCAACCTATATTTCAACGGGAAAGAAAATCCACACATCTTGTTTGCTTTGCTTTTTAAGATATTTGAGTGATTTGAAGGACCTTGGAGGGATGCTCTTTAATAGTGTCGAAATGAGTGTCTGTAACACGATAGGCAAAGACGACAGATCTCCTTTCAACAATTACGAGATCCAATTTCTTTCCTTTTAAAAAACACTTTTCATTCTCTCCCTTTATTTCTACCTTGAAAATATCAAATGCCACCCCAATGACACCTAGTGGGGGCTGAATGGAGGGGGGAGGGCGTGAGGATGGAGATGGAACGAATAAGATGGTTTTAATCAACACCACTTTAAAAAAAGGCATCAACTTGAAAAGTAACCAGAAAAATGCACATTTTAAAAAAAAGGTGGGGGGGAAATGAAAAGAAACAAAAAGTGAGCACGGTTCTAAATCGGTTGCAATTTTCACTGCTCCCTTCATACGCACCGCTCAGAACAGAGGGTGAAAAGGGGGGGCACCTAAGTAACCAGAATCGCCCGCAAGGACCTACAACTCACCCACTCCGTATTTCTCGTGCTCCGTCGGAATCCACATGCTCAAAAGCGCCGCTCTCGGTCCCCTTTTCCACCCCCAAACAAGAATAACAGCCGGTGCCCTCAGCGGCTACCAGCCAACCCAGCTCGCTGCCCAGCGGCCGGCGCTATAGCCGCTCCCGCTGCCTATGTGCAGCTCAGCTCCTCTTCTCAAGCTCCGGCGGAGAAGTCATTGTTCTGATTGACTGAGCTGCGCTCGCGCTCCGGGACAGCCACGGCTAGAGCCGCCCTCCCTCCACACCCCCTTAGACATTCCGGTGCACGGCGGGAGATGCAGTCTTTAGTCCGCCTTCGACAGCCTTCTTCTGACAGAACCTCCGACAAAACAAAAGGCTGCCCACCTCCACACCCGACATGCTTTGCACCGCAAGCTAGCCAAGCATCTCCTCGCTCCTTATTGGCCCAGGCGCTGTTCCAAGCCTTGCGTAGCCTGCGAGACTAAGAATCTTTGTGGTACCGGTAGTAGTATCTGAAGGCATGGCTGCTTCTCAGAGCGGAGGGGAAGAAAGGAGAAACGGTGAGTTCTGGCTGCTTTATGTTTCGGTAAAGAGTGCCACGCAGCCCGATCGTGCACTTTCATCCAGGGGTTCAAAAGGGTGTGCTGGAAATATTAGTCGTTAATTTAAAGCACGTTTGGTGTTTCTTGAGACCGAACTTCTCTCCTCCCCAATTATTTTCAAGTTACGACTACTTAACAAAAGACAATAGACATGACGGGTAACTGTTTTAATGAAGAAACGCTGCTTTAGGTCTTCCTTACCACCGTGATTTGCTATAAAGGAATCATGTACAGTGTGACCAACACAGATTTGTTGTATTGTCGAAGGCTTTCACGGCCAGACCATGGCCACACAGCCCGGAAAACCCACCACAACACAGATTTGACTTCATCTTGGGGAAAGAGCTACATTGTTACTGTTTTAAATTAAAATTTGAAACGCCTTGGATTAAAAATCAGCATTCTAAAGAGTGTTACTCTATACTCAAGAAGGATATAGGAATATAATTTACATTCACTTTCTCACGTCCTCAGAAATAATGATAAGAAATTTATTTGGTTCATGGTCCATGTGTCTTTTAGCGCATTAAAGAGACATAAATCAAACACACAACTAATTTATTCATTTGTATCATAGCTGAAAGAATCTGGTACGGTTTGGGACTTCTAAAATGTATAAACTGCTGAAACAGAAGTTTTAAAAATACCATATCTTTCAAAAATGAACTGTAACAGAAATTTTAAAATAGTCACATCTTTCAAAACTGCACTATAACTTGTCTGCCCTCTAACAGTTCTGTTTTAAGCAGACATCCTAAAAATAATGTATCAGCTTAGGGTGGCATTGTAAAGGATGACACTATAAAGTATTCCACAAACTTTCACAAGAATTAAAAAAAGTTTCTCATTTGTTCTGCAAATATGCATAATACTTAGATTGAAGACCCAAGTTATAATCCATCTTTGAAAAACCCATGTACTTTCGCAGGCTCCCTCTCACAAGGATCATGCATGTGTATTGCTCTTACAACAGTATTTACATCTGTTTCAAAAAAGAAATAGTTCTATGTAAAAATCCTGGACATTGTTATGTTAGAACCAAGGGTTTAAAAAAAAACTGGTGAAAACTATTTTCGATCTCTAAGAGACTCATCCTAAACTGGAGTACCCAGACCCCTAATTACATTAATCTAGTGGGGTTTAATCCCATGCAATTGTTCTTATAATTGCACTGTTGGACACTGGTATTACCTTTCTTTCAAGTTCCATGGGGAGGAACACCAAGGGTGACTAACTTGTACAGGTGTACTGCTCTCTATGGTGGTTGCTGATCTGCCAGGCGCCAGTGCATATTCCAAAGAGGTACTTACAGAAAACATGACAGGTGGTTGTTTACATTCAGTTCATGTGGTGATACTAGGTCTATGTACTTTATTGAGGCCATCAGCTTTTTAAGAGTCCATTGTTTTGAAAACCAAGACATATATTTTATTCTGGAATTGAGTCTAATATATGCCAATGTCTGTTCATTATTCTTTTGATACCAGTAGCTAAAGGTGTATAATACCCATAGCTTAAAGTGTATAATTTAATACACAAAAAACTGTTACTAAAGGTGCTGGTTTTCTCTAAAAGGAGTTGTGATCATGGAGTCATTACAGGCCTATGGGATGTGCAGGGGCATATCTGCCATGGGGACATAGGGAGTCAAATGTCCCTGGGTGCCCCCCCCCCATTTGGTCACGGGGGAATCAGATTTTTTTGATTGTTTTGTATTTTTAAGGGTTTTTCAGTTTTTTACCTGCAGGGGGCACAGTTTTTAGGCTAGCAGCACCAACAATTCAGGGATTTTTGGGAGACTCTCCTGATGATACCATCCAGGTTTGGTGAGGTTTGGTTCTGGGGGTCCAAAGTTACGGACTCCCAAAGGGGATGCCCCATCCCCCATTGTTTCCAATGGGAGCTAATGGGAGATGGGGGCTACACCTTTGAGGGTCCATAACTCTGGACCCCCTGAACCAAACTTCACCAAACCTGGGTGGTATCATCAGGAGAGTCTCCTAAAGATACCCTGAAATTTTGGTGCTGCAGTTTAAACATTGAAAGTGGTGCTGTTTCAGAGTGGAGCATTCACCTTCAAAATATATCACTTAACAAAAGAGCTTAAAATTGGGATCTCATGTGATTCTCCCTAAGGTGGACGGCATGAGAATCTGGGGTCCCTAGTTTAAACACCATTTAAAGTGATACTGCTGGAGGTGGATTCCAGCATCACTTTCAAGGGACCCCAGATTCTCTTTTTAAATCCACTTTAAAAGGAGAATCTGGGGTTCCCAGTTTAAACAACATTGAAAGTGATTGGGGGAGGAATCCATCTCCAAACAGCATCACTTTCAATGGTGTTTAAACTAGGGACCCCAGATTCTCCCTTTAAGGTGGGCGCCACAAGTCAAGGGAGGGCGCTGACCCTCCGGAGCCAGAGCCTGTGCCAGCACACCGACTCAACCCCTTCTGGCCTTCCTAGCAGTAAACCTGGGTGCTCCTCCGTGAGATCGGCAAACGACTTGATTTCTCTCCTCCCTTCACTGTATCTAGGGTAAATGGAGCGGTGGGGGACTCAGATTATGCCCCGGGCTCCATTTTCCCTAGATATGCCTCTGCTCCACCCTCCCAGGATCCGTGCAGGCAGGCTTCTGCCCCCCCCCTCCAGGCCCTGGGGAGATCAGGAGCTAGCAGCAGGGATGCGCAGGGGACAGGGTTACACAGTGTGTGGGGGTGGGGTTACATGACCAGGGGGGCCTGGAGGACGTTTTGTCCCTGGGCTCCCCTTCCACCCCATATGCCTCTGGGGATGCCCTTCTAATAATGAGTTTAGGGTACCCTCTAGTGCAGTGGTTCTCAACCTATGGGTCGGAACCCCTTTGGGGGTCGAATGACCCTTTCACAGGGGTTGCCTAAGACTCTCTGCATCAGTGTTCTCCATCTGTAAAATGGATAAATGTTAGGGTTGGGGGTCACCACAACATGAGGAACTGTATTAAAGGGTTGTGGCATTAGGAAGGTTGAGAACCACTGCTCTAGTGCATAGCTGTTAATGTAAACTAGTTGCAATTTGGATATAATCCTGAGTAACTGAAGAATTTGTTTTTAATCTAAGGAATTTACTATATGGAACATTTTCTGTGTTTCTCTTTGATACCGTGGTGGCTTTCTTTTAGTTGCATTGCTAGTAAGGTTTACAGAGAACGGATTTATTTATTTCATTTATACCCTGCCTTCCTCCCCTTAGGGCCCAAAGCAGTTTATATTTTTCTTTCCTGTTTTTAACCTCACAACAGTCCTGCGAGGTAGGTTAGGCTGAATGTATACCACTGGCCCAAGGAAATCTATCAAGCTTCCACAGCTGTGGATTTGAACTTGGTCTCCCAGATCCTAGCATACCATTCTAACCATTATACCACACTGAATCTCATATCCAGTAAGCACACTGATGATCTGAAAGGGCTCAATCAGTGGCAACTGTGATCATGATTGGGGAAGTTGAAATATCCACAATGCTTTTCTCATTGTAGTGTTTTCACCTGTATCAGTACTATCCTTCTGTTAGGTCTAGGACAAGTTCATTAAAAGTCACTGGATTTGGGAACCTTATTGGTCCTACCATAAGATCATTGAGAATAGCTTGCCTCAATCTATCTACTCAATTTTAGATGTTTCCAGCCTTATGGTTTTTCAAAATTGACTTTAGAACAAAAAATAAAGAGTTCCCTACTAAAATCCTAGCAGGTGTTTTGAGAATATTCTGTTCAGTGTGATTCTGTTAGAAGGTAATGATTGTAAGCCAAAGTGATTATGTCTGAAATAGCTTTACTAATTAAATTCTAAGCTTCAGTTACTGGCACTACTAAAACCGAGCTTCTTAAAATAATAGGTGTTAATTATAGTGAATTAAAATCATAGGAATAAATTTTCAAAAGTTATTTTATGATAATTGTATTAAGTATTATGGATGATTGAAAACAGGAGCCTCTCAAAACCATAAAAGCTGTTGGGATATAGACATGCTTCCCACACAAGATCCTGTCATATACATTTCATGGATGTACTCTCAGAATGTTTACCTAACTGTGGCTTACTACTGGTGCTACAAAACATTGTCCTCCGTTCCACAGAAAGTCAGTTGGTGCAGTGGTTGAGAGAATTGTATGCACATTAGAATATAGTCCCAAATGATTATGCAAATTATCATTCATTTTTACATGCTTCCTTCATCAAAAGCATCATTTTGTGCGTTACTGAATGTGGTACTTTGATACAAGTGCATTTATAGTTCTTTGAACAATGTTCAAACTGATAGGGGAAGCAGGGCTAAGTACACACTAGAACCCAGGTGGAGCATTCTACAATTAAAGAAGGTCTGGGATGCTTTGTCCTGTGACAGAGGAATATACAACCCTACTATTGTTACCACAGCCTGGGCAGCAATCAGAAATTGAAGCCACGATATAAAATCGTAATAAAATAAAGACTTATTGCGGTCGATCAGAGTTTAGTTCAGCTGGAGAGAAAGGCACCATAAGGCACCAGGCAAGGCACAAGGCCAAGCACCGGATTCAGAAAAATACAGACTTCTTATAGGATTTTTGGTGGTTACATCAGTGGTAAAATTATACATAACTAGCGGGCCCGGCCATGCATTGCTGTGGCAATTGTCCTTCTCATCACAGTCCGCAACCCACACAGATGTCCATGCAGGTCCAATAATCCCCAGCATAGCCTTTTGGGGTGGTCAAATGGAATCCCTCTTTCCCTTTTCAATGCACATCGTTATATGATACTGTCTTGTTTTTTTAGTATAAGGTAACCCTTTCCATTCCACAACGGAACTGTCCAGAGTGCGAATCCCGCTGTCCATGAGGCTGGTTGACACGCACAGTCCTGGCTTGGGTAAGGCAGAACTGGGGCAAGGAGGCTATCCCAGTCAGGCAGCAGAGGCAGGGTGGTGAGGCGCTCAGCTCCCTGGGTTCTTGAAGGGCCACGTGCAAAAGAAGTGGAGCCGGTAGTGTTGGTTTGCCCCCACCACGCAGATT
The DNA here is from genome assembly GCF_021028975.2 of Sphaerodactylus townsendi. Lineage (NCBI taxonomy): Eukaryota > Metazoa > Chordata > Lepidosauria > Squamata > Sphaerodactylidae > Sphaerodactylus > Sphaerodactylus townsendi. The sequence goes on from NC_059430.1 coordinate 69,567,553, forward strand.
TTCTTAGAAGGAAAAGGCAAACTCCAGCTCACTTTTAGTAAAAGAGAGCTGTGGCGAATATGGGTGAGGAAGTGGGTAAGTGGTGATTGGATGTGAGGGAGGGAAGAGTGAGGTGTGTGAGAATGAGCTGGATGTGTATGAGAGTATGTGTGTTGTGTGGTAGCAGTGGGTGAGGCACAGAGAGTGAAAGTTACCTGCGTGTGAGGGGGGGAACCCCACCTGACGTCTCACACGGCAAAGTGTGTATGTGTTTCACTTCCACTTGTATTACCTAACCTATTTACTGTTTTCACTGCTCATCTTTGCCCATCTGCGCGAACATTCTAAGCCCTCAGGCCACAGACAGACAGGCTGCACGAACATTCTAAGGGTGACAGTTAAACACAGCCAGCTTCATGGCCTGGTGCGCCAGGAAAAAGACGTTTGACCTGGCTCAGGTATGGACTTTCGTCAACTTGAAGGTCCGATTACCTGCCCAAAACAGGGAGGGACGTCCTGTGAAAATTTGGGGGCGATCCATCCAGCAGTTTCTGAGGGAGACCATCAGGGACAAACACACTGTTAGATTTTTATATATATAGATAAAACACAGGATAAAACATATGCCCACCAGGGGCCATCAAGGATCATAAAGGTTCTTCCTCTGAGACAACTTGGCCTCATCTTTCACCAGGAAACACCTCTCTATAGCCATCTTTATGATAATACAGATGTTTGCCTGCTGGCTCTTACACATATTCACCTTGACATTCCGCCCTATGTCTGACTATCAATGGGGGTATTTCAAAACTGCTGATTTGGGAGAGCCTTTAATATGACTGGAAGGTTTAAACTATTCCTTTGTGATTTCCTCAAACTAGGAAGACATTCTTTAACATAGTTTCTGTTATCAGCTGCTGGTTTTCCTGTGTGTGTTTGATAATCATTTGGGGAGGCTATGCCAAATGCAAAGAGGTTTGTCTGACATTAACTATCTGCATCCTGTTTCTCTGTGTCCACCCCCTTTGATGTAATCTTATGTTCCAGCCAGCTTACAATTCAGACAATGCATTCAGAGAATAGTACATTTTACAGAAGGAAAGAAACCTTTTACAGAAAACCAAAAACATCTTTACAAATAAACATAAATTCTACTAATATATCTACCTAAAATCATATTTAAACAAATTATTTTTCCTCGTCCCTCTGGCTACACTATCATCTTTCTGTGGAACAAGATATAATACCAAAACACCAACCCTGAAACAACTAGTGGCTTTGTGTCTGCATCTTTTTTCTAACTTTGTTTCACTGTGGTTAAGAGGTGTGTGTGCACATATGTGTCATATGCTTTCAAGATCCATAGGCACATTTGCATTTATCTTGAAAATAGAAGGGTTAAATTGGGAGAAGAGCATTCTCATGCCCATCCTCTGAGGAATGTAGCTTTAATCTGTACCCCTCTGCCTAGGGTTGGATCCAGCCAGCAGTCCCTCTCTCTCTCAACCAGTTCCTCTGTAAACTAGTCCCCATCCCACATGGCTTTTATACATGCAAGTCCAATGGTTCTGAGCCACCCATTACTACAACCCCCAAGCTACCATAAGGCAACCTGTCTCACAGAGGAGGAAGCAGTTCTAACAAGCCTCTTGATTATGCTGTAATTAGAACAGCATAGGAAGGTGTAGTTCAGAGTCCAGGACAACAAAAAGAATAATGTAAGGTTGAATTGGTATGTGCAAGCAGTTGTGGGATCCAAAAATTTTAGTAACAGGTTCCCATGGTGGTGGGATTCAAACTGCGGCGTAGCGCCAATGGGGCTGGGCGGGGCACGACAGGGGCGTGGCCGGGTATTCCAGGGAGGGGGCATTCCTGGGCGGGGCTGTGGCAGGGACACAGCTGCTGTGCCGGTCCTTGGGTGGGAAATGAATGCACGCAGGCGCAGGCTGCCACGCACGCCGGTGCACCTCCTGCTAGACTGCTTCAAGTTCTGCGCGCTACTGCTGAAAGGAGGGGCGTAACTAAGGCAAAAATCACGTGGCAAAATCACCAATTAGTAACCCCCTCTCGGCACACACAAATAATTAGTAACCTACTCTCGGGAACCTGTGAGAACCTGCTGGATCCCACCTCTGTGCAAGTCCTCTTAAAGGACTGTTCTATCTTTAGAACAAATAGAGAGAAAGAAAAAAGCCATTAAGGCTTGTTGAATTTAAGTCCTGACTTTCCAGTTCTTGATGATGAGATAGCTACAATCTCAAAATGAAAGGGCTGTAGAATCTATTAAAATGACACCATATTGGGCACAGAAGTATTAAGGTAGTCTGTTCATTTAGCTGGTTCTGGTGGGTTTTCCGGGCTGTGTGGCTGTGGTCTGGTGGATTTTGTTCCTAACGTTAGGAACAAAATCCACCAGACCACGGCCACACAGCCTGGAAAACCCACCAGAACCAGTTGAATCCAGCTGTGAAAGTCCTCTCTTCATTTACTTTAGTAAGACAACCTAATGTTATTTTTGGTGTCTCTTTTATCCAGGCCTTCCCCAGGGAAGCATATATACATACCAGGTTCTAGAACCCTTAGCTTAGCATGTGCCATTCAGCAATCAGTGGGCATTAAAGGTATCTCACTATGGGACACTGAATTCAAGTTCATATTGTTTGTAAATTATGCATTGGTGCCACTTTCTGATCATGACAGTCTTTAGCAAAATTGATGAATCTTATAACTGAATGTAGGGAGACACAAGGATAATGCATTAATTTGAATAAATTTCATATTCTATCTTTGGGAGGACCACTTTCATTTGATATTTTCAGCCTTTAGCCATTTAATTTTGATATGAAGCTGTCAAATAGCTTGACCGTACTGTTCCAAGAGAGATCCATTCCTTAGTTCCATTAAATACGACATGGATTATGGAACATCTTTTCCAAGATTTAGATAGTTGGCTCTCTTTACCTATGCATATCTGGGGTAGAATTAACACTTGTAAATTGAATGCTACTCCATGTATCATTTATGGAGCCCTTCAGGGGTGGGCGGTCTATCAAGACTAATAAATAATAATAAAATAATAATAATATGTCCTATGAGGGCTTAAGGGTTTTTTTGCAAAAAAATTTTGCAAAAATTTGCTCCTTAAATTCCTTTAGTGTCCCTCAGCCAGGCCTAGGATTGCATACAAAAAGCTGCAGCAACCAGTAGTAGGCTTCAGTGTCCCTAATCTGCACTAATATATCTTAGCCTTCCTGCTCTCTAACATGAAAAATGGATTCTGGCTCTGGAGCAGGAAACACGTAAATGAGCTGACCTAAAAATGGCCCATCTCTATCCTATAAGTAAGTGGGCAGCTTGGACTCTGTCCCTATAATATTTTTTTATTTTATTTTTTTATTTATACCCCGCCCATCCCCAAAGGGCTCAGGGTGGCAACAACAAAATAAAACCAATACAATAAAATAGAATAAATATTTAAAATACAACTATATAACAAATCAACATTTCAATGGCGACTTAACCCCCACTATCCCATGGGAGGCCAGAAATAGTAAAACTCAGCATAGCGGGCCCCTAAACACCTGGTGGAAGAGCTCCATCTTGCAGGCCCTGCGAAAAGAACTGAAATCCTATTCTGATCTCGGTTGGGAGCCCATTCCACCAAGTAGGGACCAGGACTGAAAAGGCTCTGGCCCTTGTCGAGGCCAGCCAGAGATCCTTCGGGCCGGGTATTACCAGCAGGTTCTCCTCTGAGGAGATTTATTTTTCCGGAATTGAAGCTACTAGGTTGATCTGATGAATGGTTGGTACTCAGAGGGCCTTTGACCCATTCACACACAAGGATCTAAATATTTGGAAAAATATTAGGGATGTTTTGGAAGCACTGGGTATCTAATATTCTGTCTAGGACCAGGAGTGATCCTGGAGCTCCTGACCTCACTTAATTCAGGAGAGCTGGATTGAGTGCACAAGGCTAGAGTTTGTCAAGATGCCACAGGACTGGGTGGTAGAGGCTGGCTGAGGTGGGAGGGAGGCGACGGGGAAGACAGAAAAGAGGGCTTCCTTCAGGCATCACAGCAGACGTCAGACTGAAACTTGAGAATGGGGTGAAAAGCCCAAGAAGAGAAGAATCATCCACCCTCATCAGCAGAGCTGTTAGGCATACGACTAGCAGTTGCACTCACACAACTGAAAGGGAGTTTTGGAAGAGGGTTTCAAGGAAAGCAGCACCTGAGGCTGGGAGGAGGGATAGGAAGAGATAGGCAAAGCAAAGAGAGACAGAAGGACCACCCAATCCCAGGGTGAGCTTGTTCTTGGCGCAACAACTCAGAGGACCAATGAAGGGAAGGGCAACCCCCTTAGAAGAAGCCAGAGTCTGAGGCCAGAGAGGAAGTTGTTGGACTCCTTAACAATAGGGAATATTCCAGTTAGGGCAGAGGAGATATCTGTTTCTAATTTAGCCTGATACTTACATTCTGGAGAACTTGAACATTTGCAAACAGCTGTGTGCTCAAAGGTATTACATGACTTTTGGATTTTGCTTTGGACCAACCCTACTACTTGAAATCCTGTACAGAAATTTATCTTGCTGAAGAGATGGTTCATCCTAGCCTAGAATCTGTTTCTTTAAGTGCCTAGAACTCTTTCACAGAAATAGTATGACCAATACTGGGTTTACCAGCCAAATTCAACTACTGTGAAAATACATACCGGTAATGCATGTAATTTAAAATATTCTGGGATATGTTTATTTTTATTAGTAGTAGACACTTGTTGATATATTGTGATTATGGGGGGAGGGGGTGTTGCTTAAACCCTACTCAAGCTTTTCAAAAGAGCCAAGTTGAGATGCTGTACCTGAAGCTGCTATCAGTACCAGCCTTGTTTCCTAATGAAGTAGGAATGACTGTTCTGAAACATATGAAATAAAGGTTTGATTTTGCTAGAACTGCTTTTAAAAAAAACCCCGAAGTTCTCACAATTACAATAAAGGAAGCATGATGGCATGCCAATAAAAATATCTGACTGTATTCAAAGCTTCACTGACACAGAATTAAACGAGATTTCTGCTGCTTCAAATGAAGACCAGATCACTCATGCAAAAAGACTATGCAGGCTATGCCTGGCAATTAACATTCAGTTTTGTTTCTCAGAGTAGAGCTTTTTTGTTTGTTTTGTATGTTAGATAGTGAGACACCCTTTGGGATATCTAAATCCAAAACAAAGACACACTTTCAAGGGTACATGTATATAACAGAAGTGACAATTATAATATGCTGGGCATGGGTAGTTAAGTATCATAAACCTAAGCTAGTCTGTATGCCCACTATCTCTCCATAACATTATCTGTGTGTTCAACTTTGCCTTAATTAACCCATTCTATCATTTTGCAGACTGCTGATTGTTGAAATAACCCGTGTTGGGACTTTCATAACATTTTTAAGAGTAGTTTATGTAAGAGAACACATAAAGTTGACTTTTGGTACATTGCTTGCAGATAACAGGAAACCCAAAGAACTCCAAGGTAGCTTTGAAACTAGAGTGGTAATGGAAAGGGCAGTTCTGAAATAGAGGAGGGATTTCTACACCATCTAAAAGACCAGAATTGTAGCTTGAGACTGCTTCTTGATTTGGGTTTTCTCTTTGATTCACAGGTGAATGCCAGAGTGCAGTTTATCATTTTTTGCATGCCAGTTTTGTTTCTTCATTTGGAGATCTTTCTTCCATTGTCTGTGTCCTGTTAACAACTGACTCTTCTGTTATTTTATACTGGGGTTGCCCTACTTATGATTGTTCTCTAAATGATGGGCAGCCCAATCCAGATTGGGGTGTGTCTGTGTGGAATGACTGTCGGAGACAGTGTGGAATGACTATAGGAGACCAATGCATTTACATAGCATTTACGCTGGCCGAGAGGGCGAACAGGAAGGTGGGTGGGCCCCACAGAGCTCTACGGCACCTGCCTCACCTTGAGCTGCCACTTCCAGAGTTGCATCAGCCCAACTTGTAGGCCGGTGCAACTAGAAGCATTCCTAAAAGTGGAGCCAATATTATTTGGCTCCCACCAGGTTTTTGCCCCAGAAATGCCGGTGGTAGAGAGGAGAGACGTACGGCACACTTTTGGGTGGTGTAATTCTGTTTTCCCCTACGAAGGACTTTCAGGTGGCCAGGCAGCTTTTTGTCTCTTCTGCCTCTCTGAGTTGCCTGAAAGCCCTCTGGAGGGCAGCGTATGATTGCACTGTTTCCTTCTGGATCTGGATTGCCCTGTAAAGGTGTTAGCTGTCAAGAACAAGAATTCAGCAAGTTACCCGTGGATTTCTAGACCAGATTCAGTTTACTGTTGCTTACATTTGAAGTTATTTGTGTCTATATCCAGACTGTCTGATGAATCCATACATTCTGCTCCCTAATCAGTGAGATGGTATGATGAGACTCTGTTGTGTTGACTTCGATAATGTAACTTTTCCAAAGTGGCTTCATGTCTGTAGAACTCCCTTTCATGCAACATCTGCCAACTCCAAGTGCCAAATCCATTTAGGAGTGAACAAGACTTCCTGTTTTAAGTAAGATCTTAAGTGTACTGAACAGTTTGTGGTGCTTTATTTTAACATGTATTTCTGGAAACATTTTTTCAGATACCTAAATCATTTAAAGAGTAATCCTTAGTAGGTCTGCGCAGAATCCTGCTCACTTCTATTCAGTGGGGCTTACTCACGTGTTCTTAGGATAGCACTGATAATGAGGTTTCAGTATTAGATAGCAAGTTAGTGGTGCTGAATGAGTTGAGCATGGCTATGTTTTTCCCCAAATGTTTGGTACCATGGTTTTGTGGCAAGAAAAGGCGAAATGTGAAATGCTAATCTTTGAGAACTTAGAGTCCTAGAAAAAGGAAAACTTTAAAAGCTGTGTGTGTGTGTGTGTGTGTGTGTGTGTGTGTGTGTGTGTGTGTGTGTGTGTGTGTATATATAATTTATCAGGTTGCACCTTTCTTTTGTTACAGAAAAGGGTGTACTGTGAAGATTTTGCTAAAACTTACACCTCAGTTACCTCTAATCTGGGTCCAAATAATTTAGTGAACACATTTTTGAATTGATTGATGTTAGCAAATTGAGAAACAAGATGGGTCTTTCTGTTATATGTTTCCTGCTACAAGAATGTTTCATGGCAGCATAAACCTGGACTGGGCATCCACATTGTTTCATTAATTAAAAAAAAACCTGCTTTCCTAGAGAAACATAAAGAATATATTCATTGATGAAATACTGATGTTAAATGCTATTCTTTAGGAATTGGTTGGCCACTGAATGAGACAGGTGTGTGACAGGTGAATACTGGGCCAACTCTGCATTTGTTTATAGTTCTCTATATACCATGATTTGTTCAAATCTAACCCTTGTGATTTTAGAAGACAATTGGAAGGATTTGGCTGATGTTTATCTGCTTGTTCTCAAGGACTCTGCAGGTGTTACATGCAATACATCTCCTTGGGACTTGTTGCTATTTATCTGTTTAAAGATCCATGTCAGTGAACTGAATTAAGCAATATTAAGCAAAGCAATATTAAGTGAGTCAAGAATAGTGAGGCAAATCATGCCTCAATTTGGGCTGTTTTCTTCCAACTGGTTAGATTTTTGTTCATCTGTTTCCCCGTTTCCTCCATTAACTTATATTCCACCGCCTCCGCTATAGTACCCATAGCAACGCTTGTTAATGCTAATGAAACTGCAGATCCAGAACTTCTCTGTTAAATATGGCTATTGAACACAGTTACATTTGAATGAGTCCTTAGCTTCAGCTGTACCTGCTCAGAGCAAACTCTTTTCAGAGATGGCAAGACATGGTAACTTGCTGTGTTCCTTAAAACCTATCCAATTATGCATTGTGCAGTGAAGACCTTGTATTCTATGGCAGTGGATGCTTGGGAAGATCAATATTTATCTCTTGTTAAATTGACCCAGTTTAGCTCTAGGATGAAGTAGTCTTTTGAAGTATTAAATCTGCATTCCGTGATTCACTAGAGTATTGAGGCTGATTGATCTGTGGGATGTGCTGTCTCAGAACACATGGTTTCTTTGGCTAATTCCCATGTAGCACATGTAGCACTAATAGCATGTTAATTAGCGAGGTGATGGACGAATAATTCCCATGGACTTGTACAAAATGGTAATCTAGGTTATTAGAAGGATCGAAACCTTTGGAGTTTCTTTAAAAAATCAATATTTTATTTGTTTACTGTGAAATACTTTTAGCATTTTGATAAAGGCTGAAAACTCCTTGTCTCCATTACACTGGATAAACAGCAGTTAGCTTTTATACAGAAAGATCTTTTTAATACCAAGGAAATCCAAGTTTGTGGCTGACATGACCAAAAACTGTTTTCTGAAATAAGTGCAGTAAAAAGAACTTTTTTTACACTGGGTGCTTAGTTGCACAAAAGCAAAAACAGTGGTCAACAACCTTTCATCCTGAAACAACCAAAGTATTCCTAAATCAAAGCAAGCAGTCAGCAAAAGAAAGCTCATTTCCATCACTGCAAATATGCAGCTTAACTTTACAGATAATGCATATGCCCTGCAGTAGGAAATAATCGAATTCCTATTTTACTTTACGCCGACGATGCGATCCTGCTCTCTAGAACTAGAACAGGGCTCAGTCGTCTTATAGAGGCATGTGCCAATTACTGTGCAAAAAAAATTATTGACAATAAATACCTCAAAAACTAAAACTATGTTTTTTCCCAATAAATTTACTCTACATAGATGGACCCTTCAAGGAGCCAATATTGATCAAGTAAAATTCTTCAAATATCTGGGGATTCATGTTCAATATAATACCAGTTGGGTGCATCACAGAAACGCTGCTATAAAGGGCAGCTCAGTTGCTTTATCTGCGGTTGCCAATTTCTTCTACGCTAAAGGATAGAAGCATATTCCATCAGTATACTGTTCCAAAGTACTGCAACATCTTCTGTATGGAGTACCAATGTGGATTGGTGTAAAATAGTAAAAAGGGTCCAATCAGTGTTCCTGTATAGAATCATGGGTGTTCCCCATTGCGTACCATATGTGGTTCTATGTTTGGAGACGGGTTTACAACAAGGGCATGGCTACTCACTTTCAAATGTTGGTTAAGAATATGCTTCCATAATGACCCCAACAGTTTGTTGCTTAGGGCTCTCCTGGATGTATGCGGTTCTGAATGGTGGAACATAATTATAGGAAAAATTGCTTCATTGGGTTTGGCCCTAGAAGACCTAGTAATGAGGGAACCAAAAGAAATATTTTGGACAATTAAAACCAGAGTGCTTGACCAAGAACAGCACTATTTAATTAGTCAAGCAAGATCGGTATGTTCCCCCTTACCCCTTGGCATCAATCTTGTGGCTGGAAAGATAGCCTCATATTTATTACTGATTGATGAGCCCAGGCAACGTTGGGTTCTTACAAGAGCCAGATGTAATGCCTTTTCCCCTGCGCTTATTCAAGGGCGAATCAGGAATTTGTCCCTTCCAGACAGGGTATGTCCATATTGCCCATCCCAGGTTGAAACATTGGAACATATTTTATGTTCTCGTCCGAATTATAACCTTTTGAGAGAAGCTCTGTTATCGCAATTTATGTGCAACATCTCTCACAAAGGCTGTATAATAAAATCACTAAATAGTAATGAGGTTGAGATTTTAGGGAATACAGCACATTATTTATTGCAGGTGCTCTAATCCAGAGAATTTTAAGATGCTTTTCTCAAATGTGACATTGTTCTGCCAATTGTTTTGATATCTGTGCCTAATAAAGGTTGAACTTAACTTGAACTTGATAACGGATATGTTGATTCTGCAGCCCAAGCACTGGCTTGTCACATCTTTGCTGGGTCTCGCGACAAGAAGAAGAAGAAGAGTTTGGATTTATATCCCCCCTTTCTCTCCTGCAGGAGACTCAAAGGGGTTTACAATCTCCTTGCCCTTCCCCCCTTACAACAAACACCCTGTGAGGTAGGTGGGGCTGAGAGAGCTCCAAGAAGCTGTGACTAGCCCAAGGTCACCCAGCTGGCGTGTGTGGGAGTGTACAGGCTAATCTGAATTCCCCAGATAAGCCTCCACAGCTCAGGCGGCAGAGCTGGGAATCAAACCTGGTTCTTCCAGATTAGATACACGAGCTCTTAACCTCCTACGCCACTGCTGCTCCACGCCACAAGTAATAATATTCCCAGTAACACTGTGTGTGGCTGTTTTAGCATACACAAAATGCTACAAAAAGGGGGAACTGTGTAAGCATGCACAAAAAATGTTTTTTTACTATTATCAATTTTACTCAGACGTAGTACCAATGTGTAGCAAGCAAAAATGAAATTTATGCAGGAATAGTATCAGTTATTAATTTTACTCAAGAGTAGTACCACTGCATAGCAATCCAATATCCTGGTAGCAATTTAGATCCATATATGATTCCATACTTAGCTACATTTGGCTCTGAAGCCATGGGTTTTAGTTCGGATCATTCCAGTCCTGCCCTTAGGTCTGTGCATACATTCAGCAGAAGTATTGCAGAGACAGCCCACTGTAGGACTGAATCTGCTTCATCTCTGCGTATTGGACATAATGGGAGATGTTCAGACATGCCAAATCCAACACATGTACAAACATAACACCTTTACCCAATGAAAGGTCAAAAAGGCACACAGTTCATCTTGCTTTGTGTTCATAATTGGTACATCCTGTGTATAGAGGACAGGTTTACCTGCAGTCAGGGCATTTACACCTGATTGGGTCATGCAAGTACAACCCCAGTATTCCACAATTGTCCTGGTCAGGCAGGCATCAAGTTCAGCAAAGGATGAGGGTGAATTGAGGCCTGAAGTACTCCTTCAAGGAAAGGGAGATGCAAGCCCCATCCTTCCAATAGCAGGCTACCAGTCCTTAAAAGCACCATGCTTGTTTAAAGCAGTGGGTATTCCAATGGAGTTGGAATGGTTCCAGGCTTTGTAAGGCTTGGGGAGAAAGCTGGGAAGGGATATTAGAAGCCGCAGAAGACTCTGGGGTTGAGGGTCCAAGGCTGAGTCTGAATGTAGGACTGTATCCCACACTAAGAGAGCTGACACAGGTTTCTGGGGCTACTCTGGCACATCAAAGGAGATTCCTGGAGGTATTTTGAGAGCTCCTGCTATGGTGGTGTCAGGTGCTCAGTCCCTTCCTGATGTGTCTTGCATGTCTTCTGATGAGCAGTCCATACCCTAGTCCCTGACAACAGTGCTTTGAATTTACCTTCCCAAGTGCATACATATCACTGCAAACTGCATTTTAAAAGGGGAATATTTATATTATTATTCTTTATTGTTTTTAATTTGTATCTATAGGTCCAGTAGAGAGCAAACTATATTTTCATTTATTATATGTATATTTAAGAATTGAAATCGTTAAATCATGCCTTTTCTCTTGGCTCCAGATATCTTACTATATTTTAAAAGTCCAATAAAGGGACATTGTAATATATATTGCTAGTATGTTGTCTGGTTGCTGTTTTCCATTTTTTCTAAAGATTGGTACACCTTCATTTCCTTTAAAGACTCTAATACAAGTTTCCATCTAAGGCACAGTGTACTTCTCCTGGAGGCAGGGACATCTTGTTGTGTGATTCTTACCCATTTCTCAGGAAGGCTTTTGACAAAGTTCCTCACCAGAGACTATTGAGAAAACTCAGCAATCAAGGAATAAGAGGGAAAGTCCTCCTATGGATTAAAAACTGGTTGAGAAACAGGAAGCAAAGGGTGGGTATAAATGGGAAGTTCTCACAATGGAGAGATGTCGGGAGTGGTGTCCCCCAATGATCCGTATTGGGACCAGTGCTCTTTAACCTATTTATAAATGACCTGGAAGTAGGGGTGGATAGCTTGGTGGCCAAGTTTGCAGATGATACCAAATTATGTAGGGTGGTGAGAACCGCAAGAAGGAGTTACTTGAAAGAGCTCCAAGCAGGACCTTCTTTATAGAATTAGGTGAGAGGTGGGCTAAGAAATGTAGCAAGGTCTGCACAATTCAATGTAGCAAAATGTGAAAGTGATGCACATAGGGGCAAAGAATCGAGGAAACTTCACATACACGCTACAGGGGTCAGTGCTATCAGTCACAGACCAGGAAAGGGATTTGGGAAGTCTTAGTGGATATAGTTCCATGGGAATGTCAACTCAATGCATGGCAGCTGTGAAAAAGGCAAACTCTATGCTGGGGATCATTAGGAAAGGAATTGATAATAAAACTGCAAAGATTTGTCATTATGCCCTTATATAAAGCCGTGGTGCACTTGGAGTACTTTGGAGTACTGTGTTCAGTTCTGGTCGCCACATCTCAAAAAGGATATTGAAGAGATAGAAAAAGTGCAGAGAAGGGCAACGAGGATGATTGAGGGATTGGAACACCTTCCTTATGAGGAGAGGCTGTAGCATTTGGGACTCTTTAGTTTGGAGAGGAGACGTCTGAGGTGGGATATGATTGAAGTTTATAAAATTATACATGGGGTAGAAAATGTTGACAGAGAGAAATTTTTCTCTCTTTCTCACAATACTAGAACCAGGGGGCATACATTGAAAATGCTGGGGGGAAGAATTAGGACTAATTAAAGGAAACATTTCTTCACACAACACGTGATTGGTGTTTGGAATATGCTGCCACAGGAGGTGATGATGGCTACTAACCTGGATAGCTTTAAAAGGGGTTTGGACAGATTTATGGAGGAGAAGTTGATCTATGGCTACCAATCTTGATCCTCCTTGATCTCAGATTGCAAATGCCTTAGCAGACCAGGTGCTCGGGAGCAGCAGAAGGCCATTGGTTTCACATCCTGCATGTGAGCTCCCAAAGGCATCTGCAAGTAGCAGAGTGCTGGACTAGATGGACTCTGGTCTGATCCAGCAGGCTCCTTCTTATGTTCTTAAGGCAGGAAAAATAAATCTGTCACTTCCTGGCTTGGCTTGGATTCCATTTTGATCAGTATTTTTTCCTGTTTCAACATATTTTTTTACTCCACAGCCTGACTCTTTTCTCCTGTCATCCTTACTTGTGGACTCTGGGTGTGTCGAGTCCCGTTCGTTTGCCCCACCCCCTGTTTTCTTGGTAGGGTAGAAATTGCCTTTTAGGCACTCAGGTAGGGACTCCCTTTGACATTTGATTTTCCTGCCTAGCAGTTTCGCACCAAAATGACAGCCCGAGAATTCTCTCCTCCCCGGGAGACCTTCTCCAAAACTGCTGTAATGATGGCAGCTTTCAGGAGCGGAGTTACCCTTCCTTTAGAAAGCCGCATAGAGGACACAGGAGAGGGTACATCTAGCCGTTTGGCTGACTGGCAGCCTGAGACGGAGTTCACCCAGACGGCTGCTGCAAACAAAAAGAAAAAGCGCACTCAGAAAAAAGTTCAGCCCAGTCCTGACGAGAGAGCTCCGAAGAAGGGGAGACTAGCAGTTAGCAAGAATCTGCCCAGCGACAGGATGGATGCCCCCCCCCCCCAGATCCCAGGTGAGACTGTTTCACGCTGGGGAGGGCGGGGGAGCTTCAAAGTGGGAGGATACTACTCCCTTACTCCCGAGTAATCCTTTTGACTGGCAATCCTTATCACCCATGAAATTTGCTGCCTTTTTAGAGCGTTCAATCGTGGAGCAGATAGAAGAGTACCATCAAGGCAGGAGGTCCCTGAGGATGCACAAGCCCCACCCAACATCGGGCTTGCCCTCCAAATGCATTAAAGGATGCCCAAGGGCAGCAAGGACTATTTTCCTCAGGAAGAAATCTCCCAACAGGTATCTCCCTTCCCAGAGTACTTCATGAGGAGGATTAGAAAAGAATGGGACAACCCATCAGATTATAAGAATGTTTTTTTCCATAGCAAAAAAGGTGTACATTGTCCCAGAGTACGTGAACAAGATGTTGCAAGTACCCTTGGTGGATGCCCCTGTGGTTACCATCCAAACAGGAGGCCTAGTCTCCAAAGATGGAGAGGGCAGTCTCAAGGATTCTCTAGATAAGAAATCAGACGGCTCTCAGACACTCCCATGAGTCCTTAGCGATGAAGGCAATTGCCCCAGCATCCACAGTTGTTAGGGCTATTCTAGTATGGGTGAGAAGGATTCTTGAACTTCTGCCTCCCAAGAAGCATGCCATCAGGGAAGGTTTGGACCATATCCTGATGGCCTCATCCTTTATAGCTGACTCCACATTCTGAGCCTTACCGTTCAGGTTGGCCACCGATTCCAGGGTGTTCTCTAAGTTACTTCTGGCGCCAGTCACCCTCCTCTGTCTGCAGTCTATTCACAACCACCTGTACCTGGATGACAACTTCATCAGGTCCAAGTCCATGGAAGCAGCAAACCAGGATCATCATCAAGTGACACAGGTTCTGCAACAACACTGGTTCTTGGTGAACAAGGAGAAGAGCAAACTCATCCCATCTCAAAGAATGGAATACCTCGGGGCTATCAAAACTCTGCCTGGAACACTCTCTTTGTTCCCAGAGACAAGATCCTGAAAATGGAAATAATTGTATTGACTATCATCTTGGCCAGATGTTCCCTTCTATTCCTAGCCAGATTGATGGGTGTCCTGATTGCCTCCATAGACCTCATCCAATGGGGCAGATTCCATGCCATGCCTCTTCAACAGTTCCTTCAACCATACTAATGGGACATTATGAAAAAGTTCCTTATCCATATCATCCTCTCTCAAGCAGAACATACTCTGATGGACAATCGCACAGAATCTGTCTCTGGGGAAGATTTACCTACCAAGCGATCAGTCTCCTGGGGTGGGGAGGCCAACCAAGTCTCCTGGGGTGGGGGGGGGCTAACCTGAAGGGCCAATATGTTCAGGGGAAGTAGACAAAATCCAAATCCAATCTTCCCATCAATGTTCTGAAGCTCAGGGACATTTTTGTGACTCTCCAACTATTTCAACCCTCAATCCAAAACCAACATGTCTTGATTCGCACACACAACATGGTGGCCAAGATGTATATAAACAACCAGGGAGGGTCCAAGTCCTCCTGCCTGTACTGAGAGGCTGCCCAAATACTATCCTGGGTGGAAGGAAACATCTTGAGCCTAAAAGTGGAACATATTCAAGGAAAGTTGAACCTTTGTGTGGGTTGGTTGAGTCACCAGACAATATCTCCTGCAGAGTAGACCCTCAACAGGTCAATATTCCAAAAATAACTTCCAGGTTCTGGAGTCTGAATGTAGACCTTTTTGCCACAGTTGAGAACACTCAAGTCCAGGTGTTCATATCCAGGTACTTTCATCCCGGAGCCCTCATGGTGAATGCTCTCATCTCCCCTTGGCCTCAGACTCTGCTATATGTGTTCCCGCCAATCCCAGTAATTTCAAAACTACTAACAAGAATCTCAATGGAAAGAGCAGGGGTAATATTGATAGCTCCGTATTGACCAAGGTGACCCTGGTTCTCCACGATTCAGGAACTTGCGGTGAGACCACCCTACCGTTTGCCAGAGATCCCGGATCTTCTCTCGCAGGGACCCCTGTGGCATCCCAAGCCAGAGTGGCTCAACTTGACCACTTGGCTAGTGAGTGGCAATGGCTAAGAGACAAGGGCTATTCGAAAGGCTTTACCGACACCCTGTTGGCATCATATCATCCAGCTACAGTGAAAATCTATAATTCGTCTTGGAAGGCATTTGTCAGATGGGCCAGACGGAAGCAAATTGATCTAGAAACATCCTCTCCTTTGTCGGTGCTGGACTTCCTCCAAGAGGTTTTCGAGACAAGTCTTCACAGTACCACACTCAGAAGACAAATTGGGACTTTGTCCACAGTATGGTCACAGTTCCAGGGTGTATCAGTTACCCAACACCCAGACATAGTTAGGTTTCTTAAGGGAGTTCAACAAAGTCAACCTCCCCAGAGCCATAGATTCCCCTCCTGGAGATTCCACACCATCCTATTAGCTCTGACCAGGACTTTATTTGAGCCAGTTCAGTCTATTCATCTCCGGTGGCTACATATGAAGGTGGTGTTCCTCGTTGCAGTCACCTGAGCAAGAAGAGTCAAAGAACTTAGGGCACTTTCTGTTAACCCAAACATATGTGTTTTCCATAAGGGCAGGGTCGTTCTCAGAATGGACCCTACCTTCAAGCCTAAGGCTAGCTCAAACTTCCACCTACAACAGGATATTGTTCTACCTAACTTTTACCCACAGTCCTCTCACCCCAGAGAGAGGCTGTGGCATAACTTGGATGTTCGATGAGCTCTCAAGGCTTTCATTGTTAGAACAGACTCTATTCATCAATCAGAGAGCCTTTTCATTAACACATCACCCCGAAAGCTCGGACAACAAACGTCCAGAGCAGCAATCAACTCTATCCTGAAGACATGTATCATCGAAGCACATAAGGCGCTGAACCTTCTGATTCCAGCTGGAATCACAGCACATTCAATTCGCAGCACAGCTACCAACGTAGTCTTCAGATGCAACACCTCAGTCGAACAGAATTGCAGAGCGGCCATATGGTCATCCCCTTCATCTTTTGTGTGACATTTTAAATTGCAATCTGGGGGCGTGCAGAGATCATCTTTGGTCGCAGGGTTCTGAAGCACATCCTGGACAACTAATGATAGCCCACCCTTTCTTGGGGACACTGCTTTCTGAGCTCCCAACGAGATGTTCTCCGCCTCCAGGAGAACGGTCCATTGGATACTCACCATAAAGGGCCCTTCACCTAGTAAGCTAGGAGGACAGCTTGGCCCTCCCGTAGCATCGTTCATTTCCGGTATGAGCTACAGACATTAGTTTTGTCCAAGTGTTGTGTGTTCCAGGTCGCTTCCTGTTACTATTTATGTTAATGTTGACGTTACTGTTAAATTCATTTCTAGAGTTTCACCTCTTTCTTACTGCTTAGTCAGGAGTATACTGATCAAAATGGAGTCCAAGCCAAGACAGATTTCTTTTTCCTGCCTCCCTGAGAAAGAGGTGAGAATCACCCAACAAGAAATGCATAAATTTTAAGAAAGTTACTGCAAGACAAAAAATGTGGTATCCCTTCCTTTCTCTTTTTAGATTTCTGTTGATGTGCAGCTCTATTTTCTTTTTATCTTATTGGGGGATCTTTTTCTTGCTCTCACTTTCTTGGCAGGATATTTTTTGTTGCATTCTTTCTTGGTTTGGGATAGTTTTCAAGTTGTGCAACTAATCTCCTCATATTAGCCAGCTGTATTAATGAGATAATAAACAAGGCTTGTTGCTAATGAATTGATTCATTCAACTGCTGAATTTAATTAGAAAGACACTTAACATTCCAGCAAATGTTCTTATTTTGTTTGGGTACACTTGTATTTCCACACAAAAAACTGACAAATGCATCAATATTCATACTAATATAGCATGTTCTTATAATCTTGTGTCATAAATTGTATAATACTGACATTAAGCCTTATAAATTATTGTTCCTGGCCATTGGGGACATTCCACATTCCATTTTCATTCATTCCTCCACTGATCAGGGGTATCCAGTCTGGCATGATGCCGAGGCAGGCAATGGCAAACCGACTCTGGATGTCTCTTGCTTTGAAAATCTTGCAAAGTCACTGTAAGTCAGATGTGACTTGATGGCAAAGAGTGCATCACCGTACACTTATCAACACTGGTAACTCCATCTGTCCCGTCACCCAATTCATGGAGATCCTCCTAAAGCTCTTCCAAGGTGATCCTTGGATTTCTCCATGCTGAATAATTTTGTATCGCCTGCAAATTTGACCACTACACTACTCACCCCAAGTTCCCAATCATTTATAAACAGATTGAATGGTATCAGCCCCAATACCAATCCTTGTGGGACCCACTGCTCTTTGTTGTGAGAAATGTCATTTGTTCCTACCCCTTAGCTGGCTATAATTTAGCCAATTTTTAATCCATGAGAGAACCCATTATGTGATAGAATGCAGTAACTTGTCAAGACCCTTTTGAAAGTCTAATTATATAATGTCTGTAGCATCACCATTTTCTGCATGCTTGTTCACTTTCTCAAAGGACCTCCCTTGGATTTTTCCTTCAGCAGGCTTTGGTCCCCTATGTGCCTAATAATTTTGTCTTTGATTAGTTTCTACTAATTTGTGTGGGACAGATGTTAGATTGACTGGTCTGTGATTTCCTGTTTCCTGGACCAAAAACTACTCCTCGTCCATGTATCATAAGAACTGATTTTCACAGTGGAGACCTCAGCATAGTTATGACTTAAGTGTGCTTAGATGAGTTTAAGTATTTTCAGGGTTTTCTTTATTTATTTACATTATTTATAGTCCAGCTTGCTCACTGAGACTCAAGGCGGATTACACAAAATAAATCAATGCAGTCAGTAGGACTAGACACCCAATAAGCAATGCAATAGAAAACAATGCAACAAGTCCCAGATAATACATCCTACGCACAGTAGTAGTTTATAGACCTCTTTATAAATGGGGATCGAGTAGAGCGGGTGGCCAGTTTTAAGTTCCTGGGTGTTATGATTAAAGAGGACATGACCTGGGGCGTTCAGACTTCCACAGTGGTTAAAAAGACCCAGCAGAGACTGTATTATCTGAGACTTTTAAGGAAACGACAACTGAATGAAAAACTGCTGGTGACCTTCTACCACTGTGCTATAGAGAGCGTTCTAACATACTGCATCTGTGCATGGTTCGCCAGTTGCACAGTGGCAGATAGGAAGGCGTTCCAAAGGGTGATCACCACTGCCCAGAGGATTATTGGCTGCCCTCTCCCCTCTTTAGAAGAACTTTATAATTCCCGCTGCCTAAAGAAAGTTCAGAATATTCTGAAGGACCCGTCTCATCCGGCATACTCTCTTTTTGAACTGTTACTATCTGGCAGACGATATAAAATTATAAAAACAAGGACAAATAGGCTTAGAGATAGCTTCTATTCTAGAGCTGTGGCTATGCTGAACTCCATGGTCTCTTGTTGATGTGTTTGGGGCTGTGTAGGGATGGGTGGAGGAAGGGGAATGTGAGAATGGGGTGTGAGATCTGAAACAGTGTGCATCGGGGAATGCTTGTAAATTTCATTGTGCATGCACAATGACAATATGTTGTTTTTGTTGTTGTTGTTGTTGTAGATTCTCCAGTAGATGTAGGAAGTCTCTGATGGGTATTCCTGTGCTCTGCTACCAGGATCTTTTTAAACGATTGCTTCCTGTTGACCCCTTGTCAGGGTTAAGTCCCCAGTTGACTTCCTGCCTCTAAAGGAGTGCAAGGCTTTCTCTTAGAGCTCCTCAGTAATTTTAGCCGAGCTCCAGGTTTTTTGATTTCCTTTTATTTTCCCTCATTGTTTGTGTGTATTACCATCCTCCCCCCTTTTTCCCTTCCCTTCCCACCTCGAAGGACTCCATCTTTACGGGACGCTGCAGGTCCCTCAGGTCTCTCTCAGGAGAAGATTCGGCTGAGCGCTGGCGCCATTTCAGAGCGCCGCCCCTTGCTTTTTTGGCACGAACTCAATAGCGGCTCAGCAAAGCCACAGGTGCTTGTTTTTCGGCGCAAACGATATATCGTCCCAGCGATGCCTCAGCGGGCGCCATTTTGAACGCTGTTTTTTCGCTGGGCAACTCGCACTTCGCGCAGCGGCCCCAGAAGTTTTTGGGAGAGGCAGCCTGACTTAATGAGGCGCAGCAGCTGAGCTGTAAAGATGGCAGATGGCCATTTCTCTCCCGTGAGAGAGACATTCGCGCGCACAGCCGCAGAGTCGACACGAGCCTCAGCCGCCAGAGCTTCCTCCTCCCAGTCAGGGACTGACAGGAACGCTCCATCAGAAGGCACAGCCTCTGAATCCAGCCGTCAGTTGTCCAAGTTGTCAATACGAGTGGAACACATCAAGGGACAACTGAACACCAGAGCAGATTGGCTCAGTCGTCAGACTTCGGACAATGCAGAATGGGCAATCCTTCCAGAGGTCTTCCAACAGCTCATGAGGCACTTCCCTGTGCCGAAGGTCGATTTGTTCGCTTCTCAGGACAATGCTCAGTTACATCAGTTCATGTCCCGCTACTTCTGTCAGGCAGCAATAGCAACCAATGCCCTCACGGCTCCTTGGCCCCAAGAGATGCTTTATGCGTTTCCTCCTATTCCCCTTCTGCCAAGACTCCTGAGACGGCTGTTTCAGGAACGGTCTCTCATTATCCTGATAGCCCCATACTGGCCACGGAGACCATGGTTCTCCATGATCCTAGAAGTGGCAGTAGGAGAACCAATTCCACTCCCATCCAGACCGGACCTCCTCACCCAGGGCCCAGTGTGGCATCCGGATCCGGACAGGTTACACCTAACCGCATGGCTATTGAGAGGTCAAGGTTAGAGAAAAAAGGCTATTCAGTTCAGGTAGTACAAACCATTTTAGGTTCTAGGCGCAGGTCCACCACTAGAATCTATGATTATACATGGAAGGTTTTCATGCGATGGGCCAACAGGAGGAAGATAGATCCTGAAAATCCAGGACTGGCCCACATTTTAGACTTTCTTCAGGAAGGGGTAGCAGAAGGGTTAGAGCTTCAACGCCCCACAGACAGTTAGCAGGTTTATCCACTGTATGGCCCAAAGTCCAGGGATACTGTATTTCGGTGCACCCGGACATCCTGAGATCCTTAAAAGGGGTCTCCCAAACGCAAGCGCCCAGGATCCACAGGTTCCCCTCCTGGAACCTGCACACTGTATTATTGGCACTGACTAGATCCGCTTTTGAACCAATACGCTCAATACATCTCCATTGGTTGAGGATGAAACTCCTTTTCCTAGTGGCTCTAACGTCAGCCAGGAGAGTCTCAGAACTTAGGTCACTCAGCATTTCCCCTGCATGCTGGACGATCCACCCGGATAGGGTCACTTTACGATCGGATCCATCTTTCTGACCCAAAGCCAGTTCCTCCTTCCATTTAGGGCAGGAGATAGTGCTTCCTGTTTTCTATCCAAAACCAGCTAATGATAGAGAAAGACTGTGGCACAAATTAGACGTCCGCAGAGCCTTGAAAATGTTTCTGTTGCGTACAGAAACTATCAGGACATCCAATAGCTTGTTCATCAATGTAACTCATCCGAGATTGGGTGACCAAATGTCAGGTGCGGCAATAAGCAACGCTATTCGCACCTGTATTGCAGAGGCTTATGCTTCCACAAAATTATTACTTCCCACCGGAATTACGGCACACTCCGTCTGATGTGCTGCTACCAATGCAGTGATCAGACAACAAATTCCAGTCAAGGAAATCTGCAGAGTGGCCATTTGGTCCTCCTCATCTACCTTCGTTAAACATTATAGGTTAGATTCTTGGTCCGCAGTTCAGACTGCCTTCGGCACCAAGATTCTGGACCTGGTCAAGGAAAACAGAATTCCCACCCGGGGAGCAGGGACACTGCATTGTAGGACCCATCAGAGACTTCCTACGTCTACTGGAGAATCGGCTATTGGTCACTTATTTTATTTATTTATTTATTAAATTTATAGGCCGCCTCATCCCCGAAGGGCTCGACCCTCCCTTGGAGCAGTTTTCCAACCAGGATAGAAAATTCTCTAGTTCTGAATTCCCTTGCAGTTAGTGTGTTTAGATTAGTTGTTTAAGATTGTTTTTCTTGAGTGTTGTTTGTTCAGACTACGTGGTCAGTTTGCAACTGGGAACTTAACCCTGACAAGGGGTCAATGGGAAGCAATCGTTTTAAAAGATCCTGCCTCCTGGTAGCAGAGCACAGGAATACCCATCAGAGACTTCCTACATCTATCTGGAGAAAGGCTCTTCATGGTAAGTGACCAATAGCCGATTTCACAACTGCCAGATCTTTAGCTGGTTGTTGGCCTTCATTACAATTCGAGCCTCACCCACAGGCCTAGGAAGTTGTAATGTATCGGCGTAGTATTCGTGCGGATCCCAGCAGGGCTGCCTTCTGAATTTGACAGATGTTAATTTTGTCAATTTGAAGATGTTTCAAGTGCTGCCCTAGTGTTTTTGGGATGGCGCCCAGTGTGCCAATTACCACTGGGACGACCTCAGCTGGTTTGTGCCATAGACGCTGAAGCTCGATTTTCAAATCGCGGTATCTAGTGAAGAAGAAGAGGAAGAGTTTTGGATTTATATCCCCCCTTTCTCTCCTGCAGGAGACTCAAAGGGGCTTACAATCTCCTTACCCTTTCCCCCTCACAACAAACACCCTGTGAGGTCGGTGGGGCTGAGAGAGCTCCGAGAAGCTGTGACTAGCCCAAGGTCACCCAGCTAGCGTGTGTGGGAGTGTAAAGGCTAATCTGAATTCCCCAGATAAGCCTCCACAGCTCAGACAGCAGAGCTGGGACTCAAACCCGGTTCCTCCAGATTAGATACACGAGCTCTTAACCTCCTATGCCAGCTGACCTTCTCGTGTTCTTTTTCAATGACCCTGCTGTCACCGGGAACTGCTATGTCGATGATGCTCACTTTCTTGTCCTCTATCACGGTGATGTCTGGTTTATTGTGTTTCAACACTTTGTCCGTTTGGATTCGAAAGTCCCACAGGATCTTGACCTTCTCATTTTCCATTACTTTCTCTGGACAATGTTCCCACCAGTTCTTAGCTGTTCTTATGTTGTCATTCTTGCATAAATTCTAGTGGATCATCTTGGCCACAGAGTTGTGTCTCTGTTTGTACTCAGTCTGGGCAATCTTTTTGCAGCAGCTGAGGACATGATCTACAGTTTCATCAGCTTCTTTGCACAATCTACATTTTGCATCATCTGAGGATTTTTCAATTTTGGCCTTGATCGAATTTGTTCTAATGGCTTGCTCTTGGGCGACTAAAATCAGGGATTCAGTTTCCTTTTTCAGAGTACCAGTTGTTAACCACAGCCAGGTCTTTTCGGTATCCACCTTGTCTTTGATTTCCTCCAGAAATTGGCCGTGCAGTGCTTTGTTGTGCCAGCTTTCAGTCCTCATTTTAATCACATTTTTTCTGTATTCTTCTTTGGTTTTCTGGGTCTTCAGAAAATATCTGTTCTTCACTTCAATCAATGCCTGTTCTTGACTTTCCTTCACATAATCGGCCAGTGCATGCTTCTCCTCTTCCACTGTTTACTGTACTTGCAGTAAGCCTTTGCCACCAGATCTCCGGGGAAGGTATAATCTGTCAGGATCATTGGGTGGGTGTAAGGCATAGTGCATTGTTATAAGCTTCCGAGTTTTTCTATCCAATGCTTCCAACTCAGCCTGTGTCCAGTTGATGATTCCCGCAGTATACCTGATGACGGGTATGGCCCAGGTGTTGATGGCCTTGATGGTATTCCCACCGTTTAATTTAGATTTCAAAATTTTCCTGACCCTCTGGGTGTACCCTCTGCTGACAACAGTCTTCACTTGCCCGTGCTTGATGTTATCCAGCTGCAAAATGCCCAGGTATTTATAAGCTGCCTCTTGGTTGCACTTGATGAGTTGGCCATCAGGCATTTCAATCCCATCACTCTCGGTGATCTTGCCCCTCTTTATTGCCACAGTAGCGCACTTTTCCAGGCCAAACTCCATCGAAATGTCTGTGCTGAATATTCGGACTGTGTTTACTAGTGACTGGATTTCTGTGTCTGATTTCCCATACAGCTTCAAATCATCCATGTACAGCAAATGTGAGATTTGGTCTTTGGTCATTTGATAGCCCAACTTCTTTTTCTTTAAAATTACTGTTAGTGGGATCATGGCAATGATAAACAGTAAAGGTGATAGTGAATCACCTTGGAAAATTCCTCGCTTAATGTTGACTGTTCCAAAGTTTTCATTTCTGACTGTCAGCTCAGTCCACTGTCTCATCGCTTTTTCAGTGAATACTCGAATGTTTTTGCTGATGCCAATTGTTTCCAAGCATTTCATGATCCAACTGTGGGGCAGTGAGTCAAATGCCTTCTTGTAATTGATCCAGACCATATGCAAATTCGTTCTTCGATTCTTGCAGTTCCCCATTATCATTTTATCTATCAGGAGTTGATCTTTTGTGCCCCTGCTCCTTCTTTTGTTCTCTTTTTGCTCTACTAGCAGGATGCTATTTGCTTCCAAGTAGTCCATGATGTTATCTGCTATTATGCCAGTGAGCAGTTTGAGCATCGTGGGTAAATATGTTATTGACCTGTAGTTTCCAGGTGTTGCTCCTTTGGCTGGATCTTTCTGAATCAAGTATGTCTTCCCAGTTGTTAGCCATTGATCGATTTCACCATTTTGCATGACTTCATTGAACTGCTTGGCCATTGTCGGATGCAAACTGGTTAGGTCAGGGGTAGGGAACCTGCGGCTCTCCAGATGTTCAGGAACTACAATTCCCATCAGCCCCAACCAGCAATGGCCAATTGGCCATGCTGACAGAGGCTGATGGGAATTGTAGTTCCTGAACATCTGGAGAGCCGCAGGTTCCCTACCCCTGGGTTAGGTATTTGAGCCAGAAGCCATGCAATTGATCATGTTCTGGTGCTGTCCAATTTTTCACTTTCTTGCTTCGATTTGTTATCATATCAGTTGTTATTTCCAGCTCTTGCATTTGTTTTTGGCCAACATCTTTCTCAAACTTTTATCCACTGCGCCTTATTGTTGTAATCTTTCTCGTTTTCTGACAGATCTTTCTAAAACTGAAGTGTTGCATTTTTCTCTGGTTTTTTGCTTTCAACATTGATCTTTGTGTTGAGGCTTTGGTAGAAATGCCTTTAGTCTGAACGAAATTGCTGATTTTGTCTGTACTGGATGTTTCTTGCTTCATATCTTTCAATTTTTCTCGCTGTGACTGTTATTTGTTGTTTGGTGATCTCCAGCGCTTCTTCAATTGTTCTAGTGTCTCGTCAGTACCTTATAATTAATTCTTTCATGATCTTGCCATTCTTTAATCTTCGTTCTTTCATATTTTTCAGGTTACTGGCATCTGATTTTAGTTTTCTGATCTTCTGTTCCAGTCTAATTTTCCACTTTGGTTTTGATGGTTCATTTATCCTAGTTTAGGTATTTCACTGCCCAGTTCTCTTGTGACCACTAGTGCCATACTGTACATGAGCTGATTAGTTTGTTTGATGGATGTTGTTTCAGTTGTCATCAATGCCATATTTACATCCCTCGTTATGGTTGTGAGGTCTTTTTTGGGCACCATTTTCAATGCTGGCAGCCTTTGTCTTTCCTCGTTTGATTGTCCATACTGGATTATCTTTTCCCTTAGTTCTTTTTGTCTTTCTGTCAGTCTATCAGTTTTTTCTGTCATGGGGACTTTCTCTGGTGGCTGTACTATTATTTTCTCCCCTGTGCTGGCATTTTCATCTAGCAGTTCTATTATGATCTCTCCTGTTGTTTCTGGAGTATTTATTGTTCTTTCTTCTGATGTTACAGTTGCTTTCTTTTTACAATTTTTCTGGATTTCTTCCAGTTCTATCTCTCTAAACACTTTATTCCATAAGATGAATCGCCTTTGATCTGCCAGTCTTTGCTCAGTGATATTCAGTGGGTAGCGTTGTTTCCACAACTCGTACATCCGCTTCAAGTATCCTCTTTTTTCTGGCTCTGAGTTCTAGTAACAAGCCATGATGGCATAATTTTCTTGCGCACTATACTTCTTTCTTTTGGATGGTTGGTCCACTTGTAGGCCACTTGTCGATGCATTCCCAGGGACCCCAGCATGCGACGCGGCCCTTGTTAACCCGCGCGACGACCGATGCGGTATGGAATAATTTTTCGTTTGTGTCACCATGTTGTATGGGTTGGTGTACACTCTTAGTCTGGTTTCTCAGTTGAGACCTGTCTGGCATGGGAGCCCCTTCTGGTAGAATAGCCTACCTCCAGCATAGCTCTCAACGTCATCGAAGCACGCAGGCCCCTTCCCCACAACAAGGGGGTGCCGATGAGGGTGTTGTTGTTGTTGTTGTTGTTGTTGTTGTTGTTATTAAAAAGCCTTCCTGCACTATTCTGTTTTAGCCCTGTTATCTTTATACAGTTGGCATTACAGTGAAACTGTGAATGATTCATTAAATCAGTTATGGTTCCTTTGGTCGCTCAAGTACACATGGGCGTTACAATGAAAACTTTAGATAGTTCCCTCTGTCCAATACTGTTTTACACATGCTAGCCATTTATTCATTTGGTAGGTGAGTTATTGGCAAGTTCTTCCAGCAAAGTCTGGCAAAGTCAGTCTTCTACTCTTGCCAAAGTCAGCCTTCTGCAACTTCATGCTAGGGGTTATATGCACATTGTGGTCAGTCTGTGTTCTTACTTCAATTAAAGGAATTGGGAATCCTACTCTTTGTAAGAGGCTACTATGCCATCTACCAAGCAGCATCCAACTTATATTTACTATACATCATTGATTAATTTTCAACCCTAAGTTGGCCAAGCGTAGTCTTTTTCTCTTTCTGAGCCTAAAAGAGATGCCATTGGCCTAGGAATAAAATATTTGATAACCTTACTAATAAATCCATTCCTTTTTGATGCAGGAATGAACAACCATGCTGGAACTATTCTGCTCTCTTTCCCCCCCCCCCTAGATTTAATACGGTCTGCATCTGTTTACTGACCTTTTCAAAGCAAGAAGCTCTACTTAAGTCTGCTTTAGATACCAAGAAGGAAATCTCTCAACTAATATCATGCTTTTTTGGGGGGGAAGGGTCTCTTTCAGACAGTAGCGATTGTATTTTGGAGCCACTTTCTCTGCCAGAAAGTCCAGGTGGTATTTCTACCGTAGAAGGCTCTCCATCTGTGCCTTGTATATTCTGTGAAGAATATTCTCCTCCATCAGAACAAAACCATCTTTTGAAGCACATGATTATAGAGCACAAGCTAGTCATAGCAGATGTCAAGCTGGTGGCGGATTTTAAGAGGTATAGTATACAACTTACTTTAAAATTAAATAATGTTAGAATTGAAGATGCTGTGCTGGACAGTCACTCACAGTTTGTGCTGGGATCCATTGGAAATTCCAGGAAGTGAGAGTCTTGTTATGTTGAGTGGTTGGGGAGAAGCAATGGACACATGGGCATTGACACTGTGAGGCCTAAAGCAAGATTCTCGGCATGAAGAAATACTACCTTGGGGCTCATATAGTAGGCTATGTGCAGATTTGGAATAGTCACTGCTTGGAAATCAGTACATGGGGAGAAAAGGCAGGCCAGCCTTATGGTACATTGAAAGAATAAGTCTGTAGGTAAATGAACTGGACCAAGGAAGGTAGCCAGAAACTCATAATTTTATTTGACAGAAAATATGTAGAGGGTCTACGGCTACGTCCTATGCACAAATGCAGGCGATCCCAGGTTCAATCCTTGGTATCTCCAGATAAAGTTTTTCAGTGAGGAGAAAAATCTTTCTTTTACAGAGGCAAGCATCTTAGGTCAGGACCTCTGCCAGGAAGAGTAGAGTACTGAGGTAAATGGGCAGTGGTCTGATTCAACTCTATATGCACAAAGAAGGCCTAATTGAAAATAGCTCTGGGGGGAAGGGTTTCTTTGAAGAAGAGGAAGAAGAAGAGTTGGATTTATATCCCCCCTTTCTCTTCTGTAAGGATACTCAAAGGGGCTTACATTCTCCTTTCTCTTCCCCTCCCCACAACAAACATTCTTGAGGTGGGTGGGGCTGAGAGAGCTCCAAAGAACTGTGACTAGTCAAAGGTCACCCAGCTGGCATGTGCTGGAGTGCACAAGCTAATCTGGTTCTCCAGATAAACCTCTACAGCTCAAGTGGCAGAGCAGGGAATCAAACCTTGTTCTTCAAATTAAAGTACACCTGCTCTCAACTGCTGCACCACGCTGGCTCTTTGCACATCTATTGTGTGAATAAGTGCCTTGGAAAAGCATCCATGACTGTTGCTATGGCATCTTCTTATTTGCTGAATTGTTTCTGCTGTTTGAGTCATCTGCATCAGGTGTTTTTTGTTGTTGTTTTTTGTAAATTTGTTGAAAGCAGATATTCAGCACAGTTGTAGATCTGTTAATTTGTTCACTATGGCTTGAATCCAGTGATGCAGTAACACACTGACTCAGCACAGTTCCACTTGCACAAGATCTTGTGCAACACCTAGCACATTCCTCTTATACATTATGGTTCCCCAGAATTGGTTGGACAAGATCTTATGCAAGTGAGGAGAGAACAAGTTTGATTTAGCACAAGTGGCTACTATGGTAGTTTTCTGGTGTTTCCACTAGCACATGAGCTCTAGTGTGAGCAGAAAGTTTGTGCTGGATCCACCCATGGGTCACTACTGATGGTAGTAATTGAGGTAGTAGGATCTCAATTGAGGCAGAGGATCTCTTCTATATTTCTCATTGGAGTGGGGAAATAACTGAAGGATCTACCAGAGGGATGCCATTTTTAGTGGTTCTCCTGGATGGTGTAGGCCATCTTGTTTGGGTTGTTCTCTACCGTCAATCAAGGAGGCAGGAAATCTACTTTGGTCACTTCCTGTAGGCGGGTCGTAGCCGTCTTGCCCAGTATCTTCCTGCCTCGTCAGGGAGTGCAGCAAATTCAGCAGGCTCTTTGCTTATTGATAGGCTTCGTGTCCTTTGGTTCCCAAAAACTCCTTTCTGTGTCTGTGAGAGTTTGTAGTCTTTTTTCTTTGTAACTTGTGAGTAATCTAGGATGATATCTAGTGACAGAGTCTCTGGTGTGATTAGCTTCCCCCTGCACCAGTGAACAAATGCTTTCCAGGAAGATCTGTGAATCCTGGTGGTGGACGGACAACATGAGGCTAGCAACGTCTCAGTCACGTTGTTTGAATAACTCTTCTTTCTCCTTGTTCTGTTCCTTGTTCTGTTCAAGAACCATGCGGTCAAACTGAACCAGATGCCACAGATGTCACAGGTGACCCTGGGATAACCAATCTGGAACTGTCGAAAGGATTAAGAACGGTGTTTCTGATAATCCTCGAACCACTAAAACCATGGGGAAGGCCAGTAGGGTGCCGTCAAGATGACCCTTGCTCTCTGTCGTCATCGTATCCCAGTGGTGACAAGTCATCATCATATCCCAGTGGTGACATCGTATCCCATCTTACCTCAGTGGGATACGGACAACAAGCCTAAATCCACTATCCTTATTAACAAAAATAAATATTTTTAAGTTCAAACCACCCAACAACAAGGAGGTGGTTCTGCCTAACTTTTGCTCCAACCCTACCCATCCCAGGGAACATTTATGGCACCACCTGGATGTGTGTTGGTCCCTGAGGGCCTTTCTCGTATGCAAGGAAAATATCAGAGAATGTGAGTCCCTGTGTATTAACATGGTTCCCCCTAGGGTAGGTGAGGTCATGTCCTCTGTGGCCGTTAATTCCAGCATTAGGGCATGTGTCATTGAGGCACACAAGACCAGCTGTCTACTGGTACCCAGTGGCATTATGGCCACTAACGCAGTGGAGTGCGGCCGGAGTGCGGCCACTAATGCAGCCTTGGTCAAGCACGTGTCCCTAGAACAGATATGTAGGGTGGCCACTGCGGCCTCCCCCTCTTCTTTTGTGAGGCACTATAGGTTGACTATAGGTTGGATGCTGTTCAGGCCTCCTTTGGAAGGAGAATCCTGGAGTACATTATCGGAGATTAACAGAACCCACCCTACAGGTCACTGCTTGGAGAGTACCCAAACAAGATGGCCTACACCATCCAGGAGAACGACCCATTGGATACTCACCGTGAAGGGGTCTTCTCCTGGGTGGTTGTAGGCCATCTTGGCCCTCCCTGTTCTCGTTCTTCTCCGGTAATGTGTTTCATACCTAAAATTGCAAGGTTAACATACAAGATAGAGTTTCAGAGCCTGTGAGAATTCCTTTGAGCTTTGGTCCTTTCCAGAGTTGTTAGGTTAGGTTTGTTTTTTTCAGCATGTTATTGTGTGTTTGGTTGTGGTTCCATTGTTCTTGTCTCATTGTGGTGAGTCTGATCCTCGGCTAGTCAGATACTGGGGCAAGACGGCTACAGCCCGCCTACAGGAAGTGACCAAAGTAGATTTCCTGCCTCCTTGATTGACGGTAGAGAACAACCCAAACAAGATGGCCTACAACCACCCAGGAGAAGACCCCTTCACGGTGAGTATCCAATGGGTCGTTTTCCACATGATAAGTGTACTGTGTTGTAACCACTGGCTCTTGATAAAACTAAACTTGTGGACTTTCTTCCCCGAAAAACTATTGGCCGCTATAGTAATCCAGCGATGAGCAGGTGTATGTAAACTCATCCTTCTGTAAATATATTGGCTGCCGCACTAATTGCGCCATATCAGAACTTCCCCAACAAAATGGTTGGATGTGCTACTATGTTGATAAAGAGAAACCAATAGTATACCTGTTCCTAAACAATGGGAGATTTTGTAAGTTGCACTGATTTTCTTGAAATGGCATACCTTATTCAAAACGCTAAATGTTGTTGCCTAGCAATTTCCTATATCTGCAGTCTAATCTATTCACTGACTTTCTTCTCTGATATCTGCAAAGCTGCTTTTCCTCTATTACTTGTGTTTTTCTTCTGATGACAACATAATGTCATCTTTGCCTTTGTATACTTTGCTTCAGGGTCAGAGTTGAGGCACTTTTTCACCAGTGAATGCATAGCTGAAGAGTGTTGGTTTGAAGGGTTCAACTCTTTCTCCTTCAAATTGTCTGACCACAAAGCTACACATGGGCACTGCAAATTTCGCTTATCAGGTCTTGCTCCGCCCCCCCCCCCCCCCACACACACACACACCTTTTTCTAGCCAAGCTGTTAGGATGTATTTTTCATTGTAAGATTTTTCGGTCACACAAGAGATTTCAAGAGTGACCATTTTCCAAAAGCTGCATGCATATCAAGAGCAGTTGAGGTACCTATCTTGTGATATGGCCCATCATATTCTGATACACCCTGACCTGACATTTGTCTAGAAGACAGTGTGCATTGATGAGAAGTTGCAAACACAATGGCCTCACTCAAAACCAAGCATAGTGACCACACCTCTCGTATATCTGTTTGCCATATGTAGGAGCAGCATACAAGCTATGTGC
Organism: Sphaerodactylus townsendi; assembly: GCF_021028975.2. Lineage (NCBI taxonomy): Eukaryota > Metazoa > Chordata > Lepidosauria > Squamata > Sphaerodactylidae > Sphaerodactylus > Sphaerodactylus townsendi. The sequence goes on from NC_059430.1 coordinate 69,598,492, forward strand.
ATCTAAAAACCATATCCATGATCCGGAACAATTGGAAACAAATGTTCTTGATCATGGGCATGAAGTCTGTGTGTGTTGGCTTTGTGCCTGCTGTGTGTTGGCAAATATATGTCAATGAGGCGCATTCTCTCCTACTATCTCTCTACATACAATATGTCATTTGTGCAGGACTAAGGTAAGACAGGAAATGTGAATTTGACAATGAAGAAGATAGACTATATAGGGCTATTTTGTTGTAACCAATTCAAAATGAGATAGGTAAAGAAATAAATTAGGATCTTGAATCTAGGTTATTGTTATTAGCAATAGTAGATTAAACAAATTGAGAAGATATGGTGCAGGAGGTACAAGATGTTAGAACCCATTAGAAACTTTATTCTGCTTCCCTCAGGTTTCTGCTCTGTTAGCTATACACTTTCAAGTTAATCACTGGATTAATAAGGACTAGAAACATGATTTTAAATACATTTTTGAGAAAAACCTCTAGGCTGAATTTATGTATTTAGCTAGTGCATTTTTATCCTGTCCTACATGCAGAGAGCTCAGGGCAATTTACATTGTTGTTCCATGTTCCATGTTATCCACAACAGTGCTGTGAGCTATAAGAAGCTAAGATGGATTTGACTTTTCTATGATCACCCAGTGGCTGCTATCTGGAGATGTGCGGTGATGCCTGCAAATGGCAGAGTTTGCAGGGGCAATAAACTTAGCCAAGATCTGATGGCAGTCTAGTTATTCTTAGACTCTGTGGTATACATTGGAGTCCACCCTCCACAAGTGATATCTGCAGTCTACCAGTTTTAAGTCCTAAAGAATTGCACTGCCCACCTGGAGGTTGGTAACGATAGGTCATCCAGCAAGCTTCGTAACAGTCTGGAGATACTCAGAACAGTTCTGAATGCCCTGACCTTACACCACGCTAGTTGTGTTCTTAGCCCTTTTTCTGATCTTTTCACAGTTCAGATCCAGTAAATGACTTTAGCGGGGAAGGGATGCGAGATCATCTCTTTCCTGACCTCCTTGACTATACCCAGTAGCACTGCTGGCTTTGGCTGATGATCCCCCCTACCCAGACATATTTAATAACAAAGTTGCCTGTTAGTACATGTACAGCTTCACAGTTGACCACAGTTCTCTAATTGCTTTCCATGGCTGTGCCCCTTATCCTGTCACTAGGACTGTGCATTGAGTTGGTGTTCTCACCCTTCTTGTTGCTTCCCAATTGACCTCTGATGGGAATGCTACACGTAAGCACATGGTACTAAGCCATAGGTCTGCCTTGTACTGGTCCGTGCTTTGTGGGAATCACCTGGGAATAGATTTCCAATTTACAGAATGTTCAGTCTAAATAGAAACATCATCTTTTGGGAAAATATCAGTTTAGTTTATCTTGTACTAGTTAACATATATAAGAAAATAGGGCTTAGCAGGGAGCTTTTCTCACTTTCTTAAACACCTTGAACATATGGTTTATTTGAAGAATTTGTATCCTACCTTTCAGCCTTGACAAGGGCCGCCAAGTAGGCTAACAGTTGAAAACATCTTGCCCCATATAATTAACAAGCAAAATGCCCTGATAACAAACCCTCAACCAATGGCCACGCAGGACAAAAGTCCTCCCCACTCCGACAAAGGCCCTCCCACTTCACCTCCTGCCCTCTTCCTGCCCTCTCCCAACTCCCAGAAGAACCTATGGCCAGCAAATCACCCTCCCTGCCAGTCACACAATGGCCCTCCCACTCCCCCCCACCCTCTGCCAAGCTGCAGACCAAACCAGGCCCACTGCTTTCCCCACACCCTCTCCCAAGCTGCACACCAAGCCAGGTCCACCACTCTCCCCCCAGCCCTGGCACCTGCCTCATCACCCTCCCCACCAGCCATGCAACAGCCCTCCTGCTTCCACCCCCCTCCCAACCCCCACACCAAGCCAGGCCTGCTGTTCTCTCACTGGCCCTGGCACCTGCTTCTCTATTCCTCCACCAACTTCCCCCAACCCAAACAAAAAGGGGAACTCACCTGAACAATAGAGAGCAATGACCTCTGGTAAGTCTCCTCCTGGGGGGAGGAGGAAGGGGCCAGCAGATCCCTATCTGACCCTCCCTCCCTGCCTTTCTAGAGCCCATTTTATTTAATGTTAAAATGGGCTTTGGTACTTGTACATGATAAAATTGCTTTTTAAAACCATTAAAATCATCCCTCCCTCATTAAAACTGTTAAAAAAAACCAATTAAAATATTTACAAAACATTAAAAATATTGGTTTAAAAGGAGAAATCATTGAGGGAATACCAAATAGAACAAAGAAGTCTTCACTTTTTGGCAGAAGACAGCAAGAGAAAGGAACAAATGCATTTCTCTGGAGAGAGGGTTCCAGACCTTTGGTGCCACAGTCACAAAGGCCTTCTCCTGGGTTGCAACCTGCCTAATCTCAGAAGACAATGGCAATCAACGCAGGGCCTCCAACGGTTATCATCAGACAGGTTAATAAGGGATTAAGCGGTCCCAAACTATATAAGACTTTGAAAGTCAAAGCCAACACATGTAATTGCACCCAGAAGCAAATTGGGAACCAGTTCAAATGGGCTATGCTGGAGTGATATGGTCCCTAACAATCCCCTCCTGTCAACACTCTGACCAATTGAAGTTTCTAAACACTTCTCAACGGCAGCCTGATTTAGAGCACACTGCAGTTATCTAATCTAGATGTAACCAGAGCATGTACCACAGTGGCCAGATCTTTTCTGCCCAAGAAAACTTTCAGATAGCTAACTAGTTGAAGCTGGTATAAAGCCACAGCTGCTATCTTCTTACTCCACAGTAGATCTCCCCCAGATTACAGCCTTGTTCCTTAAGAGGCATCAACTACATCCAGAGAAGGTGACCCCTTCAATCCCAAGTCAGACCTTCCACCCATCAGTATATATTTTTCAGCATAAAGATGACAGGCAGTGGTGTAGCTGCCATGGGGACGTCTGGGGACAAATGCCCCGAGTGCCCCCATGGGAGTCATGTGGGGGGCACACTTCTGGGAAGGAGGAGGGCTGAGGCCCAGCCACGCTCCTTTTTCCCGGAGGTGGCTGGGCCTCGGCCTATGCCCAGCAGCCAGCCTCCAGCTGTGAGCGTGCTCTGCAGATCAAGGGGTGCAGGGGTAGTGCGTGGGCGTGCTTTGGAGGCCGGCCGATGGGTGCAGGGGTGGCATGCACATGTCGCGCTGGCCAAGGCCCAGCCACTTCTATGAAGGAGGAGGGGCGTCGCTGGGTGTGACGTGTGCACATTGTGTGACGTGTGCACATTGTGCCGGCTGAGGCCCAGCCATGCCCCTCCTCCCTCACAGAAGTTGCTGGGCCTCAGCCGGCACAACATGCGCACGTCGTGACTCGGTCCAGCCCAGGACGAGGCCTGCGCCCATCAGCCACTCTCCAGCCATGGGAGTGCTCTGGAGGTTGGCCAGCAGGTGCAGAGGTGGCATGCGCACGTCGTGCCAGCTGAAGCCCAGTCACTTCCAGGAAGGAGGAGAAGCGCGGCTGGACCTCAGCTGGCATGATGTGCACACATCACACCAAGGCCCAACCACGTCGCTCCTCCTTCATGGAAGTCGCTGGGCTTCTGCCAGTGCGACATGCCCACATTGTGCTGAGGCAAAGCCCGGAATGAGGGAGGCCTGCGCCCTTCAGCCGGCTTTCAGGTAAGTGGGGGGCACAGGAGGGGAGCAAAAATTCGGAGTCCACCTCGGGCTCCTAATGGACCAGCTATGCCACTGATGACAGGCGATTTCTGAATTCATCCACCTGGACCATCTTTGTTCTAGAATGTTCCACTTCAGTCATGGTGTCTTAGAAACAGAACTAGGTAGGCACTAGAACTTAAGTGGAGCATTTTAGAACAAAGTCCAGGAAATGGCAGATAAATTCAAAAATCTTCTATTATCTTTATGCTGGAAAAGATAGAGCACTTGTCAGGATTAAGCTTCAATTTGTTGACCCATAATCAAACAAATCGAACAAATAAATAATCACTCTAAAACTGCCTTCATATAGGGTTTCTACAGCCTCCTGTGAATCAGCTGGAAGTGCTTGATAGAACCGTCATCTGCCTGTTGATGACTGCCCAGCCCAAATTTATCCTGACCTTCATCTGGGGAGCTTAGGCATGGTTTTCCCTTTTCCATTTTATCTTCCATGAAAGCAGCTTAGAGAGTAACTGACCCAAGGTCACTCAGCACACTTTGGGGTTAAGTGACATTTGAACTGGGGTCCCATTGTATGATAGATTTTACAAAAAATATAATGTGTGACTGAAGTTTCCCAGCAGGATAACAAGAATTATATATAGAAACTTATAGGAAATGTTTTATATCATGTCTAAGCCTCTCTTTTTTTTGCCTTTAAGATATGTATTATATTGGAAGAAAAGATTCTCTGAGCAGCCTATCACAGATTTCTGTTGTGTAATAAAAACGAATTCCAAAGCACCCTTAGGTGAGTGAGTTCTGTAATGGTGATCCAAAGCATCATGCGTTGCTCTCGTCACTTTTTTTTCTTTACAACAACCATGTGAAGTGGGTTGTTAAAGAGTGTGTGACTCAGGGGCGTAACGAGGCAAACTGTAGCCCTGGGCAAAACCTGATGCCCATGGGCGGGCACTCCACCACAACCAAAAATTTTTTTGCACCAGGACATTGATGCGTGCATTTTTAGACATATCAGCACCACAATTTCAGCATATCATCAGGAGACTGTCCTTATGCTACCCCCCAAGTTTGGTAAGGTTTGGTTCAAGGAGTCCAAAGTTAAGGACTCCCAAAGGGGGTGCCCCATCCCCCATTGTTTCCAATGGGAGCTAATAGGAGATGGGGGCTACAGTTTTGAGGGTCCATAACTTTGGCCCCGTTGAACCAAACTGCACCAAACCTAGGGGGTATCATCAGGGCAATCTCCTGATGAGACCCTGAAAGTTTTGAGACTGTACCTTCAGAAATGTGCCCCCTCCCCAGCCTGCAACCCCCATTGACAGCAGAACAAAGATTCTTGGGCAAATTTCTGGGATGTTCCTTCAGGGGGCGCATTTTTTGATGTATCGGCAAATTTCTGGGATGTTCCTTCAGGGGGCGCATTTTTTGATGTATCGGCACCAATTTCAGGGTATCATCTGGAAACTGTCCTGATGGGACCCCCCAAGTTTGGTGCAGTTTGGTTTAGGGGGTCCAAAGTTATGGAACCTCAAAGGGAGTGCCCCATCCCCCATTCTTTGCTAAGGAGATGGGGGCTACCCTTTTGAGGGTCCATAACTTTGGACCCCCTGAACCAAATTGCACCAAACCTTGGGGGTGCCATCATGACAGTCTCCAGATGGTACCCTGAAATTTTGGTACTGATACGTCCAAGAATGCCCTCCCTGCAGGAACATCCCGAAATTTGCCCAAGAATCTTTGTTCTGCATTGAGTTTTCTGCATTGCTGTCAATGGGGGTTGCAGGCTGGGGGGGGGGGCACATTTCTGAAGGCACAGTCTCAAAACTTTCATGGTCCATCAGGAGACTGCCCTCATGATACCCCCCCCCAGGTTTGGTGCAGTTTGGTTCAGGGGGGCCAAAGTTATGGACCCTCAAAACTGTAGCCCCCATCTCCTATTAGCTCCCATTGGAAACAATGGGGGATGGGGCACCCCCTTTGGGAGTCCATAATTTTGGACTCCCTGAACCAAACCTCACTAAACTTTAGGGGTAGCATAAGGACAGTCTACTGATGATACACTGAAGTTTTGGTGCTGCTAGCCCAGGGGTAGGGAACCTGCGGCTCTCCAGATGTTCAGGAACTACAATTCCCATCAGCCCCTACCAGCATGGCCAATTGGCCATGCTGGTAGCTGATAAGTGGTTGGTATCTGAAGCACCGGTTCTGTCTTAACTAAAGCTCTCGCCCTGCAGGCCAAAATGAAAACCCACTAAAAATACCCAAAAACGAACCCTGTATTTTGATGCCCCCCACAAGGCGGTGCCCTGGGCAGCTGCCCACCATGCCCAATGGTCATTACGCCCCTGGTGTGACTGGCCCAAGGTCAGCTTCCATGTCAGAATGAGGATCCAAACCTGGGTCTCCCAGATCCTAGTCTGATATTCTGATCACACTGGCTGTCCATGAGAGTATCAGTTTTGCCAAGGAAAAGCATAAAGGGCTTAAATCCAGTCTTCTTTGACTTGTGTTGGCCCCATTCTTGTCTACCTGGCAGGTTGGAGTGGGACCTATTCTGCCAGTTCTGTGTACTCAGAAATACAACAATCTGTCCTAGAGTTGCCTCTTTTTCTAGAGGACTGTTCTAGAAGTGAAATTTGTGTTCAGATATGTTGTATAAAAAGGCTGTATATAAAAAGGTTGTATAAAAAGGCTGCAGATGCATCTGCAGCAACAGTTCTGAAAAGGAAAGCATGCAAGACTGATTCTTTGCCCAATATCCAATTTGACATAACTGCAGGTGCTTTTTTTATAGTTATAAATTCCCCTTAGCTATGCTCATGTTAATTTGGCTAGTAAAATTCTGAATTATTTCATCCTCCTGAGGTGCACTCAATTTAAATGATAATAATTATGCTATAGATCTTTGTTTAAAAACCTATGGCCATAAATAAAAGTTTAAAATAGAATGTGTGTGTGTACCAGAACAAGAAGTGTTTTCTTGACACAGATATAATATTTTAACAGAGGAACAGGACAATTATTTTCTTTTATGTGATGCTTTACCTGAAGACAGAGCATTAAGAGAGAAGCTCCAACAGCAGCGACTGGTAAGGAATTTATTTTATGTGAGTACTGTGAGATCTTGAAATATACTGCTCAAATAAATTGCTGAACTTCCAGATTGTCTAGTTTAGCAATGAAGTTGTTTCTCTGTCCAGCCCAATCGTAAATGGGTTGACTTAGAAAAAAATGCCAGTGAATTCTGTGAGGCTTATTAGTTTGTAAGAGTGTTCAGGACTGCCACCTTAGAGTACTTGCACATTCCCTCTGTATGTTTTTCCACTGCATTGGTTCAAAAAGGACACCTTACATAAAACCTCTGTGAAGATACTGGTTTGGATCTACCACTAATTTTCACAGATAGATGGGATCCATAATTTATTCACCTCCCACAGCAACCCAAGAACACCTAAAAATGCTTGTCCTGGCTGATGGGATCATCCCTCCCTCCAGGAACATCATGAGAAGAGAAGGTCTCCAGTGGGATAGGGGAACCAGTAAAAATCATTGATTCCCTCCTCCCATGGCTGATCTGCAACTCCCCCTTCATGTCTGCCAAAATTCTCCATTGGATCCAAACCATGAAGCTACCTTATATTGAGCCAGGTCTTCTATGTTACCTGCTGTCAACAGCTGCCCAGGGTGTCAACAGCTGTCCAGAGAAAAGTGTATTTTTCATCCCTTAAAAGTCCTTAAACTGGAGATGCCAGGGACTGAATTTGGGATCTTCTGGAGGTGCTCCCTACAGAGCCACAGCTTAGCCCTGGGTTTATATCTTACCTCACTAGGTGAGCACTTGAGAAATTTGCTCAAGTTCTGTTTTCTTTCCACAAAGTAGGAATAGCAGGACTCAGAATATTTCCAGTTACAGAATTTGAGATGCAAGATGTTAGAGAAGCTCTGCAGCCTGTCCTCTTTCACATACACAAGTCTTCACCTGTTTTGTAGTCCCTGGGCATGAATTATGTGTGTAAGCGCCACTAGAACGTGGTTCCAGTAGGAAATCTATTGAAAAATGGTTAGCACTGGTAGCATATCAGAACACAGAGTCTCTGCCATGTGGTATGATGGAGGCAATAGCCATAGCAACAACAACACTGTGTTTCAGTTAGCTACCTGTACCCCCACTCAAGATATTAAAAGATTTTTGGGGATAAAGAAAATCAGAAGATGGCACAATAATTTTCATAGCCTTGAATCACAAAAGAGGCTTTTTCTTGGTGATCACCTTCAGAGATAGCATTGTGTTGTGGTTAGAGTTTTGGAGAAAGCCCATCTTCAAATCTTCACTTGGTTACAATGGTAATTGGGTGTTATAGAGGAAGGTTAAAGTGTTGGACTAGGATCTGCGAAAACCCAGGCTTGAATCCCCACTCTGCCATGGAAACTTGCTGACTGACCTTGGGCCAGTCACACACTCTTAGCCTCAACCCTGGTAAGTATTTGGATGGGAAGAAGAAGAAGAAGAAGAAGAGTTTGGATTTATGTCCCCCCTTTCTCTCCTGTGGGAGACTCAAAGGGGCTTACAATCTCCTTGCCCTTCCCACCTCACAACAAACACCCTGTGAGGTGGGTGGGGCTGAGAGAGCTCCGAAAAACTGTGACTAGCCCAAGGTCACCCAGCTGGCGTGTGTGGGAGTGCACAGGCTAATCTGAATTTCCCAGGTAAGCCTCCACAACTCAAGTGGCAGAGCAGGGAATCAAACCCGGTTCCTCCTGATCAGAGTGCACCTGCTCTTAGCCAAGGAGACCTCCAAGGAATGCTAGGGGTATGATGCTGAGGCAAGCAATGGCAAACCACCTCTGAACATCTCTTGAAAACCCTGTAGAGTTGCCATAAATCTGCTGTGTCTTGACAGGAAAAAAATAAGTACTTGTATAGCATTTTCAAGCAGAATGGTTTTCATCTGATTTATCTTCTCTCTGTTAACAAGGAAACTAAATCTGGCCACTGTGATTCATGCAACAGTCACCTCCAGGCTAGACTATTGTAACGCGCTCTACACGGGCTTGCCTTTGGCCATGATCCGGAAATTGAAACTCATGCAGAATGCAGCAGCCAGGCTCCTTACGGGGACTTCAAGCAGGGACCGGATTACGTTGGTCCTATACCATCTGCACTGGCTGCCGATTGAGTACCGGGTCATGTTTAAAGTGTTGGTTTCGACCTTTAAAGCCATTCACAGCCTTAGACCAGCATGCCTGAGGGTCCGCCTCTCCCCATATTGCCCCTTTAGGCCCCTTGGTTCTTCGGAGGAGGACCTATTGGTGATCCCTGGTCCAAAAGCGATCAGGCTGGCCTCTACAAGGGCCAGGGCCTTTACAGCTCTGGCCCCTACATGGTGGAACAGGCTCCCAAGGGAGATCAGGGCCCTGCGGGACTTGCAGGGCCTGCAAGATGGACCTGTTCTGTCAAGCATTTGGTCAGCCTGGTTAAGTACACCGCTACCATTCCATCTGGCCTCCTGTGGGCACGAGGGTGGGGAGGGGGAAGAAAATAACGCCATCAGATATTTATATTGTTCCTGGATTTTAATTGAATGTATATAGAGCTGATTTTATACTGTGTTTTAAAATTATGTTTTATGATAGGTTGTTCACTGCCCTGAGCCCCTTGGGGGAAGACGGTCTATAAGATGGATAAATAAAAAAATATATATATTATTTATTTGAATTTTATCCTACCATGCCTCCAAGAACATCAGTGGTGGCATATATAGTTCTATTTTAACCTCACCATGACCCTGTGAGGATAAGAAAGAGCAACTGGCCCAAAGTCACCCAGTGAGTTTCCACACCATTTTTCTCCCCAACTCCATTCTAGGGCCACTCACATTACTTTGTAATGTATAAGTGATTTCTGGCTTAAGTCTCTGTTATGTAAAGCATATACCCAGACATTCTTAATGTCACTTCGCTTGCCTGAAGCAGTGTGGAGCACCTACATATTATGAGCCCTCAGCAGTAAATTGTAGCTTTTATTTAAATTGTGGTAGAAAATGTTGAGAAAAAGACATAGAGCACTAAAAGAAATGCTTTGGGAGACCTGTGGGAATACTTGAAAAATATCTTGCCTCACTTCAAGGTTTAAGCCTATATTATTATTTAAAGCTGAACTTTTCTTTGCTCACAGTGATGTTTCTGAAGAAAGCACTGACAATCAAGTTGAACTGAGAGAAAATCAAGTTGAACTGAGAGATTGACAGTGCAATGCTACATGGAGTTACACCCTTTTAAATCCATTTAAATTAATGGATTTAGAAGGTTGTAACTTTACTTAGGATTGTGTTGGGAGTCCCTCATCTATATCTTTACTATTTTTAAGGCCTCATTTGTGGGGAGGGGGAGAAGATTTAAAATGAACTAGGTTAGACCAGCTTTTTGTTTTATCTTCTTTTTCCCCATCAAGCTGTGCAAATACTAGAAGTGAATATTCAGACAGAAAGTCATGCTTTGAGATAAATCAAAGGCCTGTTTTCACTGTTGCACATTAGCTTATATTGAGCTATAAAATAGATGGGGATAATCCTACCTTACCATTTGCAGAAAACAAATGAGATTGTATAATTTGTTGTCCCCCCTCCCCCTCTTTACCAAAATTCAATAGCGGGAAGTTCTGGAGCAACAGCAGCAAGAACGATGTGATACAGACTTCTGTGGACTGTGCATGTTCTGTGATAAAGAATTCACTGGAAATCGGTTAGTGTTGAACACTGAACTGTGTGTGTTCATTCTTTTGACCATCCAAACCCTATTGATGCAGGCAAATAAAGGAGATCACTATGACTGCAGCAGCACTTGATGCCTGTTAAGTGTGATATATATTTTACTGCCTGTTGGTTCATTGCCATCCAGTCATGTACAGTGCTGGAACTGTGCTAGTATAACCAGTAATCTGGTTTTCTGATTCTGTATAGATCTAGTGTCTAAATAGCTTGTTGCCTGAAATGGTGAATAAGAATTTCCTCCGATTGATCAAACCAGTTTGTTAAAGCTGGTTGCCTTTTATTTTATTAAAAATGTGTTCACTTTAATTTTAGGAGGTAAATAACTGATGCATGCATGGGTCGTTTGACTTGTAGATGGATTGGATGGCATGAAGGACTTCCTCTGATAGGAGGAAGTGATTTTTGCTGATTCCTTTCTGTCACTGCAGATTCTACACTCATGCTGTTCTTGGGAGCCCCCTATCCCCCAGGAGCAGCATTTTATGATACATTTGAGACTGCAGTGGCAGGGGGAAAGGCAAGGAAGACACATTCTTCAACAGAAATTTTTCCTGCCAGTGGGAATTTTTGGCAGAATCCAAGCCAATGATTGAATGAACTAGTAACTTTTATTGGCAAGACTTGTCCACAATGACATCCTCCATTTCCCACATGCAGTTTTGTGTCACACAGCAGCTTTGCATGATGCTAATACAGGATATCTGTCGATCACAGTTCTTGTTGCCATAGCAATTCTGACCGATGCTGCAGTGCTGTTAGCATAACTCTTGAGTCGGTGTGTGATGCCAGCACAGCTCCATGGGTCATGATATGCTAGTTCAATAGTTGAAGTCCACATCATAAAACTCCTAATACCCACCTCCACTGCAAGTGTTAAAACATCTTCTAGTTATTTATAGCATAGTTATATATAACATAAGACTGAAGGGAGAAGAAGTTTTGTTAACCATTATACATCCTGTGCCAAAATCAGCTGTATTGTATGGTATTATTTGATTTGTATACCCCCCTCCCCCTAAGGGCTCAGGGTGGTGAACAACAGCAGCATAATAGCAAACATCAGTAATCATAACATCAAGCAACAAAACATCAGTAAACATAGGATCAATAAACATAACATTATCAGCATAGCATTATAAACAACACAAATATCAATAATCATAACATCAAAAGCTATAAGGCAACAATAATCATAGCAACATACATAATCAACATAGATAGACATAATAAGCATAGATGGCAACTTTCCCCTTCTGTAGCGTAAGATTACCAAAAACACAATGACCTAAGACTAACCCCCAAACAATCTACAGCCATATTAGTACAAGAAACCTAGTCTAGTAACTAATCTAAAAAATACAGCATCATATCATTAAACTAAATCTAAAACAAATTCAACTATACCAAACACTAGCTCTGTAGAATTTACAATACAATAAACACACTACCTAAAAATATAAACTTTTAAAACTCCCAAATAACAGATCCCACAACTATAAAAACTAAAATACAGTGAACTAAAATAGAGTCCGCTCTACCTACAGCATAACCCAAACAGTCCTCAAATGGGCCCACAACAGAGGCATTGGGCTGCTGGTGGAACCCCCGTTGTAGCTGCCAGACCCCACCCCCTGCAGGTGTTTCCAATGCAGTGCATGGAGAAGGACTCTCACTCCTTCCCATGGGCAGCAGGTGGCAGCTCACCAGGTCAACTTCTGCTTGGCTGGCTGGCAGTCAAACCAACAGGGAGGCTCTGTCCCCAGCAGGGCTGAACAAGATGTCGCAGCATCTGAGGTACTTTAAAAAGGGGATGTCACCCCAAATTTTCTGCATTAGATTTAATCAGTATATGCTTAAAATGAGCCTTTTCACAGGAACTCAAGGCAGCATATCTCTCTACCCCCCACCCACAACCTAGTAACCTGTCAAATGGAGTGGAGATTTGAATCTGCTTTTCCCTACTTTAAGCTCTACATCTGATTTGTTACGCTACCTTTAAATTTAATCAGTATTTGCTTAAATTGAGCCTTCTCACAAATTGAGCCTTCTCACATCACAAGGCAAGTCTAAACAAGCTGGCTGCCACTCAAGTGGAGTGGAGATTTGAATCTGCTTTTCACTGCTTTGAGTTCTACATTTGATCTGTTGTGCTACCTGTAGAAACGTCTATCTAATGACTAAGTTAAGTAAAGATAATTAAGTATCTGATCAGCCTGCTAGGAAAGTGAAAGGTATGTATGGCTATGACATAAAAAGAAAGTCATACCCTTTTCTGTAATTATGTTTTAGCATGAAAATGGGAAGAACACAGTCCTCCCAATGTATGTGATTGCCATTGTGTTTTATAGGGGGAAACCGGAATTTTCAGCTTTCCAACATGTAAATTGGAAGCCTGGATTCTGGTACATGTGTACCAAGGCTATAGATACATACATTGCTCATTTAAGACAGAAATGGCAAGCAGACTTATCAGGAGGATTACGTATAGTATTTTCCCCAATACATGTGATTAAACCTAACAGTTGAAAAGGCTCTTTGTCTATGGTATTGTGAGAGCAACATTTGTAACTTAGTTTAAGTATATATTCATGTACTGTAAAACTCAGAGCATGTGCTATTCTGCAAATTAATATAATATCGACAGACAGACAGACAGATAGATATGAAATATAAAATAGTGCCCTTAGTGAGCAATGACAATATTGGTCAAAGGTCTTGGTTTTAAGCATGCTGGCAAACTAGTGAAAGCTATTGAGATGGCAATAAAGGTGAAATTTAAATATTCCAGTTACACAGAACCACTTTTTCTGCTAGCAAATAATGCTGTTACTTATTCAGTGCTGGGTCTATAGACCTAAAATTCAATTTTTCTGCTGCAGCTTCACACACAGTGAGCTTTCTTCTAGTGGTATCAATCATGAAGCCCATATTCAAAGGAAATTAAATTAATTAAAACAATGTTCCTTTATTTAAAATATCAGCAATATCCCCAAAAATAGTTTTGCAAAGCATCCTTAATAGAAATCTAAAGAGTTTATTTAATGATATACCTGTAATCTTTTATAGGTCAATCCTTCTCAATCATATGGCAACTGATCATGCATTCAGTGTTGGGCTGCCTGATAACATTGTAGGCTGCAAGGAGTTTTTGGATGTTTTACAGAAGAAACTTGACAGGTATGTTTTGAAATAGGTCTTTAAACATCTCAGTTGAATACCTATGGCTATATAGTCAGGGGTCATCTTTTGCCTAAAAATGTATCGGGAGAAGAGAAGAGGTAGAGGGAAATTTGTAAGAACATGAAAGGATTGATGAGTGGTAGATTCATAATGGACAAAAGGAAATACTTCTTTACACAGTGTGTCATTAAAATATGGAATTTGGTGCTGGAGGATGTAGTGTTAGCTGCAGCTTTAAAGGGGGGTTAAATATATGCATGGAGGTTAGGTTTATCAGTAGGTATTAGCTATGGCTGTGATGTGGAGATGGGCAATGACAAACCACCTCTAAAAGTCTCTTTTCTTGAAAAGCCCACTAGGGACCCTCATAAAACAGATGAGATTTGACAGCAAAAAAAAGCATTAATATAGTAAATGAGGGACTCATTTCAAATTGGTTTAGAATATCTACCAGTTTATCTACTCTGAGTTGTTGAATTATTTGTCTACTTTTAGGAAATGTGGAAACTGTTGGGCAAAAGTACTTAATATTAATTATCATCTCAGTACCCAGGTTCTATAATTCTCCCATGTGAGGAAGATGATTTCAAAGGCTTGAGTGTTGTAGTTCCATGAACCATTTTCTGAGTGTCTTCCCCATCAGTCAGAATGGAAAGGACGAAGCTTTGAAGGAAATAGATGTAAGGAGCTGCCTTATTATTGCAGACCTTTTGTTATGTATGTATGTAGCCAAATATGTGTATAAATGTACACTCACTCATGTATATGAGTTTTGTATGTATTATGAGAGAACATGTATTTCTGAGCTATCAGTAAGAATGTAAAGAACACTTCCTGTTGCAAAGGAACAGGCTGGACAAAAAACAGTCCTTTTATTTACTAATACAATATGCCCACGTTTTAAAGTGAATACTATAAAAGCAATTCAGTTAGATTTATGTTTGGATCTTAATAGTGCTTCGGACCATCCTATAGCCTTGCAATGAAATCAGATTTATAGAGGAGTCTGTTCAAAAGCCACTCTATTAATGCCAACCAGAAAGATGCTGCCAAGAGGATTCTCTAGCATGAATTAATGAGACAAGACTTGATATTCTTTCACACTGTAATGCTTACTTAATAAGCATTTTAAGTAATATTCTACATGCTGAACAAGTGTCTTTTCAAAATTCCAAGTCACTCCTATCCCAGTACTACATGATGCCAGGAGGAGAAGTTCAGCAGTTTGTTGGGAGGCTGGTAGCAGTTACGTGCTTTGAAAGAAGGATTTCTTTTAAATAATATATCCTTTGCCTGGGGTTTTATCAGGTGGTGGTATACAGTTTGTAGACTTGGATGACAGAAAATTTTCTTGATGAATTTTTTTTTTATGATATTAAATAATGGGCATTACAAAAATAGTTGCAAAATAATTACATACATGTAGATCAATAGTTCAAAACTCCCACAAGTTCTACACATCCAATCAATCACAAAGAATTCTTTTTCCTTCAGTTCATTTATTTTTTCCCCTTTAGTTAGACATTTGGTCTCTTGATTGCTTCATGAAGAATACACACACACACTTCAAATACTTTCCTATTTCATTGCTTTAAAAAAAAGAGTTCACTGATAAATCTTCCAGTCTTGCTAGATATTGCATCATACTTTGATATGTCTCTTAAAGTGAATTACTTCCATTAATGTTATTGTAAATATTTGGGTGGCTTCTTAGAGTAGTCCCCATAATCACTTTGTAATCTCTGTATTTTGTCTTAGTTTGCAGTGTTTATACTGTGAAAAAGTATTTCGAGATAAGAACACGCTCAAAGATCACATGAGAAAGAAGCAACATCGCAAAATTAATGCCAAAAACAGAGAATATGACAAATTTTATATTATTAATTACCTGGTAAGATATTACATACATTAATTATGAACTAATGATTTGCAAACAGCTAGTTAGATCATTCTGCCCTTTCCACTCAATCCACACTCAATATTGCCTCATTTCCTTCCTCATAGCAGCCCTCCTTCACCATGGCCTTTGTTCATATGGGTCCCAAAATCCTCCTCCTCATTTCACTAGTGGAAAACCCAAAGGCAGAGCGAGGGGGGACTGGGCTGGGGGGTGCGCGTGCCCTGCACCCTGCCGCAGCACTGTCTGTCCCATCCCAGAACACCATGCCACGCCCCCTCTGCGGCCTGCCCACGCCCCTCCACTGCACCGCGCTGGGTGTCTCACCCCACCCAGCCCCATTGGCACTACGCCACTCACTGGGAAAACCTCATAGGATTCAACACCTTATGGACATGATCCATTCAAGCCTTGTCAGTTTTTGAATCCCATTGATTTAAATGGTGCATGAAAGTATGGGCTTTCTTCAGTTCCTGTCAAGTGCTTTGGCTAGTTTGTATCCTATCTGAAATCAGTTTGACTCAATATTTAACCAAAAAATTAAATTCAAGTGAGAGGTGCTTCAGAAGTTGTCTTGTTACAGTTATTTAAGAACGCATCATATTACATTGGGAAAGTGTGATGAGATACAGAGAATCCTTTCTCCTTGAAAGCAAAAATCCTATCAGCTTTCTTTCTACTGAGCCTCCCAGAGGTGGTGAGGTACCTTTCAGAGTATCAGACCTGATTCTGTCAACCATAGTGAGCTTGGAGAAGGCTTTATTCTGATTGCATGCTCAGAGGAAAACCATCTCTTGTCAGATTGTTGAGAGATTTGTATCATCCTTGTCATACCCTTATTTGAGGAAGGGCACCCACAAGGAACTGGTCCTCACAACTGTGACCAATTCGTTGAAGAACTAAGAGTATTAATGTCTGGGGATTGGGGGAAATCTATAATTTCACTTGCCTTTCTCAGCAATTTCACCAAATATCAGCAACCCAATACTGTTCCAAGGAAATGTTAGAAAAGGTACGTGAGACTTCTGATGTGGGACTGAAGTGACTGCAGCTCTCTGTGAAAGCAGAGAGACCCAGCTGGGGGTTTATCAGATTTGAGAGGCTTCTCAAGCCTGATTGTCATCTCCAGATCAAGGAGATAGGCTTGAGATCAACCACGTATCTCCTAAAGGTTTCCTTGGGAGAAGCGAGTGTTGGAGGATGCTTCTTTCTGCCCTAGAGTGAAAGCTGGGAGTGGGAGTTGTTTTCTCTATTGGAGAAAACAAAAAATGTGTAAAGATTGGCTGTTGGATGGACTTAAAGAACTAAAGACTTAAGGAAACTGCAATAACCGTGAGTCTCTTTTTAAAATTTAAAACAAGCAAAGGAGGGACTCTGTAAGTCACATAGTAGGGCCGGGGGGGGGGGGCAAAATCCTGATAAAATAAACAATGCAGATTGAATGAAGATGTTTAATAAATTGCATGACTTGTTAGAAGCAAATACAGCAGCCCTCACAGAAGTAAGCAAGAAAGTACATGTAATTGATACCACCACCAAGAACCTTGCAGAGGATGTAAAAGAAATTAAGAACAGATTAGATGGGCTGGACCAAAAGGTTTTACATTTCGAAGATGAGAATGAAAGATTCCAAGACCAAATTGCTATGCTAGAATACAGGCAAAGAGAAAATTCTTTATGTCTTAAATTAATCCCAGAAGTGGAAGGACAGGATATTAAACAGTTACTTGCCATAAAATTGGTCCAGCTAGTGGATGTAAAACCTGAGCTAATGGAAGGGGAAATAGACAAAGCTTTGCACATAAATTTAATTTATGCCAAACAAAAGAAGTTCCCAAGAGATTTCATTGTTCAGTTCAAGTTCAAGTCTATCAGGGATAGGACCGTACAAGCCCACTTTGCAAACAACTTGATCATAGAGGGGACAAAGTTCATAATTCTAAAAGAGGTCCCACCTAGACTCCTAAGAAAGTCAAGAGAGTGCCAGCACTTGACTGAACTACTAAAAAAGGCAGGTGTTCCATTTAAATGGGAATTACCCGAAGGAGTCTTTCAATTTTAAAGGCAAAAGTTTTAGAATTCTGGAAATATTGAAAGCAGAGGAATTTTTGCATACGTATAGAAAGAACTTAGAACAAACACAAGAAATCTAATCATAATGGAGTATAAAATCTTGTCTTGGAATATGAATGGACTTAACTCATTAGTGAAAAGAATGAAAGTTTTTCATCTTCTCAGGAAACAAAATGTACATTTTATTTCCTTAAAAGAACCCCATGTCACAAAACATAATAGAAAATACTTAGTAAACAAATTTTAGGGCAAGAATTTATTGCATCAGACTCTACCAAAAAAGGTCTCAATAGCAGGAACTAAAACAATTTTGGTTGGTGTGTATGCTCCAAATGACAATCAAATTCAATTTTATAAAGAAGTAGAACAACTATGAATAAAATATTTCTGTGAAAATATTATACTGATGGGAGATTTTAATGGAGTAACCTCGACATGACTGGAAAGAAAATCAGATAATCAGACAGCAATAGAAAAATAGCAGAAGGTAAGCTACCTAAAACCTTTTTTGATTTAATAGAGAATTTAAAGTTAAGAACATAAGAACTAGCCTGCTGGATCAGACCAGAGTCCATCTAGTCCAGCATTCTGCTACTCGCAGTGGCCCACCAGGTGCCTTTGGGAGCTTACATGCAGGAGGTGAAAGCAATGGCCTTCTGCTGCTACTCCTGAGCACCTGGTCTGCTAAGGCATTTGCAATCTGAGATCAAGGAGGATCAAGATTGGTAGCCATAGATTGACTTCTCCTCCATAAATCTATCCAAGCCCTTTTTAAAGCTATCCAGGTTAGTGGCCATCACCACCTCCTGAGGCAGCATATTCCAAACACCAATCACACGTTGCGTGAAGAAGTGTTTCCTTTTATTAGTCCTAATTCTTCCCCCCAGCATTTTCAATGAATGTCCCCTGGTTCTAGTATTGTGAGAAAGAGAGAAAAATTTCTCTCTGTCAACATTTTCTACCCCATGTATAATTTTATAAACTTCAATCATATCCCACCTCAGACGTCTCCTCTCCAAACTAAAGAGTCCCAAATGCTACAGCCTCTCCTCATAAGGAAGGTGCTCCAATCCTTCAATCATCCTCGTTGCCCTTCTGTGCACTTTTTCTATCTCTTCGATATCCTTTTTGAGATGTGGCGACCAGAACTGAACACGGTACTCCAAGTGCGGTCGCACCACGGCTTTATATAAGGGCATGACAATCCTTGCATTTTTAATATCAACTCCTTTCCTAATTATCCCCAGCATAGAGTTTGCCTTTTTCACAGCTGCCATGCATTGAGTTGACATTCCCATGGAACTATCAACTAAGACGCCCAAATCCCTTTCCTGGTCTGTAACTGATAGCACTGGCCCTGTGGCGTGTGCGTGAAGTTTTGGATTTTTTTGCCCCTATATTGCATCACTTTACGTTTTGCTACATTGAACTGCATTTGCCATTTCTTAGCCCACTCACCGAATTTATCAAGGTCCACTTAGAGCTCTTCGCCAATCCTTTGTGGTTCCTGCACCACCCTACATAATTTGAGTATAATCTGCCAAACTTGGCCACCACACTGCAACCCTACTTCCAGGTCATTTTATGAATAAGTTAAAGAGCACTGGTCCCAAAGCGGATCCTTGGGGGACACCACTCCAGACATTGCTCCATTGTGAGAACTTACCATTTATACCCACCCTTTGTTTCCTGTTCCTCAACCAGTTTTTAATCCATAGGAGGACTTCCCCTCTTATTCCTTCATTGCTGAGTTTTCTCAACAGTCTCTGGTGAGGAACTTTGTCAAAAGCCTTTTGGAAATCCAAGTAGACAATGTCCACCGGTTCACCCCTTATCCACATGTCTGTTTACACCCTCAAAGAACTCTAGTAAGTTTGTAAGACAGGACTTGCCTCTACAAAAGCCATGCTGACTCTTCCTCAGCAGGTCTTGCTTTTCTACAGGTTTAATAATTATATCTTTAATGATAGGTTCTACTGATTTACCAGGAACAGATGTCAAACTGACTGGCCTGTAATTTCCTGGGTCCCCCCTAGACCCTTTCTTAAAGATTGGTGTGACATTGGCCATCTTCCAGTATTCAGGGATGGAGGCAGATTTCAGGGATAAGTTGCATATTAATGTGAGAACATCAGCAATTTCATGCTTGAGCTCTTTAAGAACTCTTGGATGAATGCAATCTGGGCCAGGGGATTTGGTAGCATTTAGCTTATCAATGGCTGCCAGAACTTCTTCCTTGTCTACCACTATCTTAGCTGGATTCCTCAGAGTCAGCTCCTAAGAAGCTTGGTTCAGGTGCAGGAATTTTCCTCATCTCCTCTTGGGTGAAGACAGATGCAAAGGAATTCATTCAGCTTCTGCTACAATCTCTCTGTCATCTTTTAGCACACCTTTTGTTCCTTCATCATCTAATGGAGCCCTGCAGCTTCCCTAGTTGGCTTCCTGCTTTTGATATTACTTGAAGAACTGTTTGTTGCTAGTCTTGATGTTGTTAGCAATATAAGTTCCTCATAATCCTTTTTTGCCTCCTTTACAGCTAACTTGCTTCTCTTTTGCCACCATTTGTGTTCTCTCTGGTATTCTTCATCAGTTAAGTTGGACTTCCATTTTCTAAAAGACATCTTTTTTTCCTAATAATTTCCTCAACCTCCTTGTTAACCATGGTGGCTTTCTTTTGGACTGGGCGCTGCCTTTCCTAACCTGCGGAACATATTCCAGCTGAGCTTTTAAGACTGTGTTTTTAAATCCAAGCACCTTGGACATTTTTGACTCTCTTGATTTTCCCTTTCAGCTTCCTGCGCACTATCCCCCTCATCTTTGAGAAATTTCCCTTTCTGAAGGCAAATGTAACTACATTAGTAGTTGTCACTTGTTAGTAGTTGTCACAAGTTACAAGATTTATGGAGATTAAAATATGGCAATGCAAGAGAATACACAAACTTTCTATTCAGAAACCTTCTATTCATACTCCAGAATTGATATGGTGTGGATAACTAGTTCACTTGGACTAAGCATTTATAAGATGGATGTGTGCCCTAAGACCTTTTTAGACCACAATGCACTAGAATTTACATGGAAAAGAAAAAGATTGATATAAAGATGGACATTAAATGAATTCTGTTGAAAAAACTGGAAATTGTGGAAAAGGCAAAACAAAAGCTACAGGAATTTTTATTTATTTATTTATTATTTAAATTTATAGACCGCCCAATCCCCGAGGGGCTCTGGGTGGTGCACAACATCATCTATATACAATATATAACAAGGGTCACAATAGTGACCATATATACTAAAATTTTAAAAATCAATTTGAATAAGGGAACAGATCCAAATGTTGTTTGGGATGCCAGTAAAGTGTTTATAAGGTTTTTTTTTAATACAGTAGAAAAATTTAAACAAGAAGTTGACACAACAGAAAATACAGAATGTTTTGGACTTGATAAAAGAAAAAGAAAAGACTTTTTAAAATAAGAGTGAAATTGTCTACACCATTAAGATTCTGCAGCAACAACTATCAATGCTCACTACAAAAGAAATTGAAAGAAATTTGAGTTTTGCGAAACAGAAAACTCTTGAATGGGCCAACAAACCAAGGAAAATGTTGGCTGCAAATATAAAGAAGATGAGAGAGAACAGATTTATTACCAAGCTACAATGGAAAGGTGGTTTAACCAAGGATGAACAGATAATTAAAAAGTCATGTGTAATGGATTTGCCCCACCCTGAAGGGCTGGTGTGAAGCAGGCCTGCTTATAGAGGCCTGTGTGACAGAAAAAGTAAGGCAGCAGGCCCTAATTTAAATAAAAGCAAGGTGATTGGTCGATGGAAGGCACTGTTGCCCCTGGCCAATGTAAGGGGGCACTAAAACGCTGCTAGATAAACAGAAAGACAGAGAGAGCCTGTCAGACAGTTCTTTGTGGAGAGTTCTGAAGAGAACAGCTTGTGTTCAGAGAGCAGAGTCTGTGGAGTGAGGTCTCTCGGCTCTGCCTCTGGTGAAAAGGAATTCTGGTCCAGCTCAGACAGGTGGCAGGATTCTAGTGACTCTCCTCAAGCAAAGGAAGCTTTTGAGAGGGAAGAAGGCACTGGCTTTTTGGTGCAGAGTGAAGCGCCGGCCAGAGCCTTGTCAGTAGACACTGACCAGACCTAGGAGTCTGTCCTGCCCCTTTACAACACCAGTCTGGGAAAAGCCCGTTCCAGGGGCAGTAAGGCCAGTTTGGGAGTAGTGTGAGAGAGGGAGGCTTTGTATGCCAGAATTTCACAGGGCATAGACTGGGGGGGGGGGTATTCAGTGGGTTGTGGATCAGAAAGGATTAGTCTCTGTCTGGGAGGAAAAGCAAGGTGTATAAAAGCCAAGTCGTTTCTGAAGAGACACCTGCGTGTGTCTGTGTATGTGTGTGAAACCTAAATAACAACTGAAGCTCTGTAACTTTTAAGTGAAAAGAACCTCTCTGAAACCATCAAGGGTTACTACCTCTCTGAGCCAGTTTAAGAAGCCTTTCTTTTGTTTTTAAAATAAATTTCATTCGTTGTGTTCAAGTTACCCTTGTGCCAGCCTGCGTTTGTGTGTGAGAGGTGGAAGAGTACCTGTCTGAGAGACTAGCAACCCAGCCAATTTTGAGTTCCCTCCATTTTTGGATATGGCTCTGAAGGGCATTCCCCTCAGACCAAGAGCGAATGTGAGGTGGGATCCTTTATATATTTGGCAGCCAGCAACAGTTTTGGGACTCCTAGTTCCTTCCTTTTAATGGTGGCAGCAGAGTAAAAAAAAAAAAAGATCCCTGAACACTAGCCTGGGATATTTTGGGTGGCAAAGGAAACCCCACTGGTCAGTTTAGTGGGTACCTTAATTGTAGGCCATCCGTCCCATTACAATTGGTGGCTAGTGGTGGGATAATATCTCTCCCTCACCCGGTACCTATTATTAAAAAACTATTTGAAAGCAATATATCAAAAGAAGAAGAGATTGAAGAATATATAGTAAAGCAAAAATTGCCAATATTGACAAAATAACAAAAAGAACTATTGATAACCCAGTTTCAACAATGGAGCTAGTAGAAGCCATAAAACAAGTGAAATTAAACAAATCTCCAGCACCAAATGGATTGCCAGTTATCTACTATAAAGCTTTTCCTAACAATGATGAACGAGATTTTACTATCTGAGCAACTTCCAGATTCCTGGAGAGAGGCAAATATTACCTTAATCCCAAAGGAAGACCAGGACACAACTGACGGAACAAATTACAGACCAATTTCACTCCTTAACAATGTCTATAAAATATTTGCAGTGATTTTAGCAAGAAGATTAAAGGGAATACTAAGAACATTTATTCATGAAGAACAAAGTGTTTTTCTGCCTTAAAGACACTTAAAAGAAAATGTTAGAACAATTTTAGATGCAGAGGAGTATTATGAGAAAGACACGAGGGAAAAAGTTTATTTGATTATTATTTTTTGGACACAGAGAAGGCATTTGATAATGTTTCTTGGAATGTTATGTTAAAGGTTTTTTAAAAATGGATTTTGGAAAAAACTTCCTGAAAGGGATAGAGGCTATTTATACTAAACACAATGCCAACATAATTGTAAATGGTGAAATGTCTGAGAAATGCGAGATTTTTAAAGGAACAAGACAAGGATGTTCACTTTCACCAATCCTTTTTATACTTAGAAACCTTAAACAGAAGTATTAGAAATGGTTGCCAAATAACCGATTTGAATGTGGGTAAACAATCCTATAAACTTAGGACGTTTGCAGATGACCTAGTAATATTAGAAAATCCAGTGCAAAATGTGGAAAGATTGTGAAATAAAATACAAGAATTTGGTGATCTGGCAGGGGTCAAGTTAAACAAGAGTTAAACAAAAATCTTAAATTGTACTAGCGGGGCCCAGCCACGCGTTGCTGTGGCTTATTGTGGTGAAATGGAAAAGGAACAGTAGCTGCAAATCAATTGCAGAGGCCAGCAGTACATACTCATGCAAACACACAGCCTGATACTGTGCGATGTCAATTATGTGTATGCCTGCATTCCTTGGGGGTGGGAATGAAAAGGCACCCCTCCCACACATCTAGGCTGGCTGGTCATGATCCTTTACCTGGGAGTAAGTTTGGTTGGTGGCAATGAGTGTCGCTTCTGAGGAAACCCTCCGAGGGATGTGACGCAGCCATTCAAAGTATGTCACGGTTGCTGTACCGAGCTTACTCCTGAGTAATGCGTGCCTGGTTTTCTTAACTGTAACCACAGTATTCAGGGAATCCCTCCTGGGCCTGGGCCCTCCCTCCTGTCCCTTGCATGTCGCCCCTCACTCTCTTCCCTCCCTCACTTCTCTTCCCTTGCATGCCACCCCTCCCCTCCTTCCCTTTCCCTCCACTAGGGTGGGTGGGTCATATCAAGATGCTGGGCCCCCTGCCTCCCCTCCCTTGCATGCCACCCCTCACTGTCTCCCCGCTCTCACTTCTCTTCCCTTGCATGCCTCCCCCTCCGTCCCTTTCCTCTCCCTCCCTCTCTTCCCTTGCAAGCCACCCCTTCCTCTCCCTCCCTCCCCTCTCCCTCGTGTTTATGTGTGTGTATGTGTTTTACTTCCACGTGTACTGTTTTTACTGCTCATATCTGGCCATCTGAGTGAACATTCTAAGCTGCACGAACATTCTAAGGGTGACAGTTACACACAGGCAGCTGCATGTCCTTCACCATGGAGCGCCAGGAAAAAGGCATTTTACCTGGGCCAGGTGTGAAATTTCAGGTATGTGAACATCTAAAAACACTCTCACCTGGCTGACTATAGTGGCTGGGAATTTTCAGAGGAATTGGCCCAGCAGTTACTGAGTTATACTACCATTAACAAAAACACTGTTAGCTTTTTATACATATAGATTTTGATGCAATTATGTTGGAGTGGAACAGGGAATGGGTGATGTTGAAGAATACTAGACTGTTGAACCTGGAGGGGTTTATAGAAGATTTGGGTGGCATGGTTATTTGTGGTACAATAGAGCAAAGATTCACAAAGAATTTACAAATCACTATGTCAGAAGGAATCTGCTCTGGGTATGGTTGTGATATAAAGGATTTATTGCAAATGTAACTCCCTTATGGATGTCCCCAACTGAAGCGTTTTCAAGAAAAGAAGTGACTATGCAGGAGAAATGGCTTACTTACAGAGAATTGTTGTTGTACCAGAATAAGAAATGGGAGCTTAAACCACTGGCTAAATTAAAAGATATAGTTAAAAATTGGTTTCATTATTATCAATTACTAGAAACATTCAAAGCAAACAACAAAAATACAGGTTTTGTGACATAGATGACAGAATTTGAAAGTAACCTATGTATAAATGATAAATTGATTACTAAAATGTACAAGATGTTATTAAAGTGGGATACTGAGGAAGAGGGGAAAAATTGGTGATGGTAAAATGGGCTAAAATGTGGGGAGAAGTATACAAATAGAACAATGGGAAAGATTATGGAAAAAAGATTTGAAATTTACAGCTGTTATAACGTGGAAATATTATTATAATATGATGTATAGATGGTATTTCACGCCAAAAAATTGTCTAAAATGTATAAGGTAATATCAAACAAACGATGGAAATGTCAGCAACAGAATGGTTCTTTTTCATATGCAGTGGACATATAAACAGGCAAAATTGTCTTGGGATATGATTTTAAAAGAAATGCAGAAGATTTTAAAAATAACAACTGAAAAAAACACAGACATTTCTGTTGGGGTTGATGGGGGAAAGTATTAGTGATCAATACAGAACACTTTTTATGTATATGACAACTGCAGCAAGGATTTTTTATGGATACAAATGGAGGGACAACAAAATTTCAACAAAACAAAACTGGATTTTGAAAGTCACAGAGTATGCAGAGATGGCAAGGCTGACAGCAGTTATAAGAGATAAGAATACAGACAACTTTCTGAAAGACTGGAAATCCTTTTTTTTTTTTTTTTTTTTTTTTTTTTTTTTTTTTTTTTTTTTTTTTTTTTTTTTTTTTTTTTGTTTTTTTTTTTTTTTTTTTTTTTTTTTTTTGCTTTTTTTTTTTTTTTTTTTTGTTTTTTTTTTTTTTTTTTTTTGCAGACTTCTTATTGGCTTACAAACAGCAAACAATGGCAGGATTTGAAACTTAAATGAAAACAGCATATTGGATTAAGACAACTTTATAAGAAGATCTTAAAGTGAAAAAAATAGTAGATATTAATTATAAGCACGGATTCTTGGATTCTTAGTGAGGTAGCTGGAAGTCACCATATATATGTGTAGGTGTTTTTTTTCTTTTTTTCTTTTTTCTTTTCATTTCGTTTAGTATTATTATAAGGGGAAGGGGGGACTATCTCGGGATCTTTTCTTTATCTTTCTATGTATGCGCTATTTAGATGTGTGAAATAAATAAAAAGAAAAGGCACTGTAACTCTTTCTGCCTTTGGTATGCTCAACATGGCCAAGTAGCAGAACAGCACACTGGAGCTTCACTATTTGATAAGTAGTTGAATGTTGTAAACAAGAAAATAACTATGTGACAGTATAGTTTAGTGCCAAAGAATTCCTTCGTGATGGCATTATGGTTGAATCTCTTTTTTAATGTTTATTGACTAACATGTAACATTCATCTTACATATCTGCATATCAAAACAAATGGAAAAACATATTTATACTTTTTTCTAAGTAGGGGATATAAGCCTATGGTCATGGATGTGATTTATGTAGTTTGTTTGCAGGGTTCATTTGTAAGGTTTGCACAATCATATGGTATGCACAATGAATAATGTAGTGCTCTCTGTCCAACTGTTTTCAAGACTGAGTTTGACCAAGCAATATTGTCAGCAGAGAGATAGTTTTGACAAGTCGTCATTGCTGTTGAATAAAAATCAATGCCATCAGTATTATCTTGCTCTGCTTTTGGGCATGCAACCATTGATTCTTTTTAAACTGGAGTAGTTGCCGGTTTGGGTATATGTGGATTCGGTCACATATCCTAAATTCTCATTAAATTAACACTGATATTCTGAAAGATTTCCTATATTGAAGCCTGTGTGAAAATATTTTAAATGACTAGTGGTTGCCTATTTTTGCATTGCATGAGATTAACATTTGATTAGTGCACTCGCACGGAATGGACCTGTGCAAACGACCTTTCCACACATAGACTTAACATGCAGAGAGCAAGAGTGGGCATGAGTGCACTAGCCCCACTTCCACCTAATTGTCTGTTTGAGAGCATGTAAACTAGTTGTGGAAGCAGTGTATATGCCCTGATCACAGGGTGAACACTGCCTCCATGCATAGGCTCTGTACTCACAGATCAGCATGCTCATGCCTTCTCTTGCTTTCTGCATATTGAGTCAACTCATGGAGGGCTCATGCATACAGGGCTAATATTGCAACAGCACCAGGGGGTACGTATTTAGCCTAATAATGTTTTGTTTAATATTAGCTGACACTTTGTTGTGGACAGGTTGACATGATTCTAAATAGTACTGAATTGTTGAAATTAGGAAAAAATGTGTTGTTTATAGAACCACTTCAACTAGAATGCAGAAGAGGCAATTTCAGTTTTTCATACTGCTATAGCAACACATTTATGACAAACTTCACTACTAGATCACTGCTAAATATTCTGGTGTTCTGTTTTCTCTTCTGTCTGGTTTTCCTGTGTTTCTTGAACAATGTGAAATCATTACAGTACAGTCCTGTGTGGAGATACATCCCTCTAAGCCCATTGAAATCAATGTACACAAAATGATGCAACTCTCTGTAGGACTGTATTGCCTAAGACAATGTGGAATTGATTTTGCTGAGACAGACAAGCAGCTGTACCACCAACTGAGAATTTCAAATACAAGTAAAATCTTTTCCAGAAGTGACATTTGCTCTTTTATCTACCTGTGCACTGTGCCCTACTTGCATTACCAGCCTCATGTGCCAGAACATACATGTGGTAGGGGAGAGTGCACAGCACTTAGGTTCATTCCAGTGTTCCATCTCATGAAAAATCTAGGCTGCTGATATAAGCTGATTCTGGAGGTCAGAATTTCAATTCTAGCACAGGCGAGAACTAAGTAGTCAAGTGTATCATAGAGCTGTACTCTACCTGCTCCTTAATTAATTGAAAAAACTCCCATCAGTGTTAATGTATCTGGATGGTATCAATAGAATTGGTGAAATAAAGCACCAAAAAAAGAAGCTTCTGCCTATTTTTAGCTTGTGAATAACTGGGCAGTATTACTGTGCAAGTGAAGAGGACTCTTTTTTTGCCGGGGGAAGGGTCTAGTACCTTTTTTCAATATTACAGTTTAGACTTTTTTAAACTACAGGCTAGCAGCTAATTTGCTAGAAGCCACTGGTTCCCTAGGAAACAGTTTGTTCACTTGAGGGAATGTGTAGCAAGAAGAGTGTTAACTGCCTTGCATTATCTCACTATCCTGGCAATGTTAATGAATCTTGCTGTACTTGAAGAGGGGAATGTCTCTCTGAATTAATTACAGGATTTTCATTCTGTAATCTGTAATAACATCTTGTTATGGGACATTCTAGCAGTGTACATTGGTACACCATTTACCTGATGATTCAAAACAGCTTTGAAACCTCAGGTTACAGTATATAATGGAATTCTTTGTAATTTTGTGCTTGTCATAGAGCACTGCTGCCAGAAGCAGTGTCTTATACTTTTGTCATCACACAGTTGCGATGTTTCACATTTTAATTGTCCTCCACTCTGCTTTTGATCTAATATTTTTTTTAAGAAATAAGGGGAAAGCTATGCTAGCATGACTGATAATTTCATTGAGTGGCTTGTAATGTAATAGCTTATACTATGGAAAAGCTTTGAAATAATATGGTGCTTAGATACTAGAGCAGCCAACAGTTGTCTTGTTTTAAGAAAGCATTGTTTGTTTTAAAAGGGTTTCCCCTCAATTCCAGAAGATAACATTTCCTTCAGACAGAACTGGTGTTTTGTTGTCTTCAAAAACTGACATTGCCTGACAACGATATAAAAAACATCTTGTCTTTGATCTGGCCAATCAAGAGCCACATCTCAACAGGCAGTCAGAATATCAAAGGAGTCCAGCCTAATGCTGGATTTTAATTGAGACTTA
This sequence comes from Sphaerodactylus townsendi, assembly GCF_021028975.2. NCBI lineage: Eukaryota > Metazoa > Chordata > Lepidosauria > Squamata > Sphaerodactylidae > Sphaerodactylus > Sphaerodactylus townsendi. The sequence goes on from NC_059430.1 coordinate 69,627,209, forward strand.
CATTCAAAAACTTGGTAGGCAGAGCAGCAGTAGCCTATGTTTAGGCGCTTCTCGGCCAAGGAAATTGCAAAGTTAGGGGTCTTTCGGTCCACTTGTGTACACACTGAAATCAGTGTGTACTTTCCTATTTTATTTCATGTATTTGTTAAAAGTGTATCAACAAACAACCAAGTCAAACTGTTATGGTGCCTTGCATCTGCAACTGAAAATTTTAAGAAATTTTGCTAGATTCTAGATGCCATATACATTTGTAATGAGAATCTATGCTTTGAAACCTGGTTTACTAGAAACAATGTAAATTATAAAGCAACAGCTTCAAGTTTATGTAATAAAGCAGTGACAGGGACATGAGCTCTGGGCCAAAAGTTGGTGTGTTTGGTGTATTCAGTTTCATCAGAAACCTTGGATGAAGGTTTCCCGTGTATCTATCTATGAAATACATACCTGCCTCTTACAAGGGAAACAATCACCTATTGTCTGCACTTTGTACATTAAGTGTTTCACATGAGGAACAGTATTATAGAAAAATTACTTATAGGTTTTTAAAATCTAATATTACTTTTCTGACTAGCAGAGTGTAAAGTATATTCATAAAGCATTTTTTTCTCCCCATCCCTCTTCAGGAATTTGGAAAGTCTTGGGAAGAAGTTCAATCTGAAGATGATCGGGAACTGTTAGACATCCAAGAAGAGTAATCATTTTGTTTCTCTTTTTAACCTACAGCAGTGTTAAGGAAATGGGAAATCTATTCTACATGCTTGGTATATGGGATTGAAAAACACAATAAGAACTAATATGCTGCTTGTTTCATTTCCCTTTCCCATTGGAAAGGGAGAAATTATGTATTTATTTAGATATTTATACCCACCTTTCTTCCCAATGAGGATCCAAAGCAGTTTACAGTAGCATTCTCCTATCCTCCATTTTATCCTGACCACAACAAACTAACTAACTTACTTACTTACTTACTTGCTTGCTTGCTTATTATTCGACTTATAACCCTGCCTACCCTCATAGGGCTCAGGGTGGCAAACAACATTGATATAAATTATGAGATAAACTAGGGTGACAGCGTAACTGGCCCAAGATCACCCAGCTTCCAAAGCAAAGTAGAAATTCAAACCTACATCCTAGTCCAACATTCTAACCACTATACCATGCTGGCTTTGGAAGGCCACAGAAATGCAAGTTCCAGAAGATTTCTACTGCTTTACATCTTATTCTCAGTATATTATCAGTAGTCATAGAGTGTGTGTTGTTCCTACTTCTATATGCCTCAATGCAGGAGGCTAAGGGACAGGAATCTCCTCAGGTCCCAGGAACAAAAATGCAATAAAACTGGTGAACTTTCACAAATTTGCTCTGTCTCAGCTTTGAATTCTAAAGGGGTTTTGCCTCAAAACATGTACCTTTTAACATTTCACAACATTTAAGCCTTCCATAGACCTTCATTTAAAGTTATGAGCAATTTTAAAAGAAAAAGAATCAGTTAAGGTATGTGGGAAAACTGGATTATTCTGAATAGCCGAGGAATAGCTAGGGAAAATGGAGTCCAGGGCAAAATCTGAGTTTTCCACCCCCACCCCCGTATGGGCAGCCGCCCTCCCCCACCACGACCAAACAATTTACTAGCAACAAAGCCCATTGCTGGGAGGAGGCAATGGGCCATAGAAAAGGGTAGAAAAGGAAGGACCTCCCCAGCAATGGGCTTTAGTGGGGCTGTAGCAGCCCCCACCTTTGCTCAAGGTATAACACTTACCTGGGTGTGCATCTATGACTCGGGGGTGGGACAGGTTGAAGAGTGTGGCTTTAGGTAGTAAGGAAGGTGAGGATAGGTGGAGAGGAGTGGGGTGGGGGAGGGGAAGGTAGCAAAGTGAGGGCTGGAGTGGAGGAGGATGGAACAGAGTGGCTTGGGATGGTGAGAGGGTTGAAAGGGCAGGCTTTGGGTGGCAGATTGGGAGAGGGTGGAATGGGAGGCTTCAGGAGGGGGTAGAAAGATGACAGTTCTGGTGGGGCAGAGTGGCAAGACGAGGCATGGGGGCGGGTTGAAAGGTAAGGCTTAGGGTGGTGGGATGGAAGCTGTGGCTAGGGTGGGGTGGTTGTAGGAGAGCATGAGGGTGGGTAGAGTTAGCATCTTAGTGTTGGGGTGGGGCAGGGTCGCAAGGTAAGGGTTGGGGTAGGGGAGGATTGAAAGTTGGTTGGTGGAAGGGTTGGAAGGTGTGGCTAGGGGAGGGAAGCATTGGCAAGTTAGTGGTGGGGTAGGAGGGTTGGCAAGGTGAGGCTTAGGGTGGGGAAGCATTAGAAGGTAAGGCTTGGGGTGGGGAGGATTGGAAGGTGTGACTAGGGATGGGGGAAGGGTGGAAAGATTAGGATTGGGGTGGAGGAGGAGGAGGATGGTGGAAAATGACTGGGGGTTGGTTGGTGAATATGAGGATGGGGAGGGCTGGGAGTTAGTAATGGGGTGGGGGAGGGAGGCAAAGTGAGGGTAGGGGTGGGGGAAGGTTAGAAAATGAGGCTTGGGTGGGGGAGAGTGGGAAGCTGTAGGTTATGGTGGAGGTGGCAGAGCCCGGGCTTCCTCGTGGGGTGGAGGGAGGCAGGGAAGAGCCCGCACAGCTGCTTCGCAAGCCCGCCCTTGCCCCCCACTTACCTGAGCCAATAGTGGTCCCTAGTAGCCTGGCAGGGCTGGGCCAAGGGGGGAATGAGGATGGGTGTGGCCAAGGGGGATGATTTTCCACCCCTACATGACCAAATGGAGACCCGCCCGGGACATTTGTCCCCACCCCGCCCTGTGGAAGCTCTGCCTATGCTGAATAGAATATGGTTGCTTCTCCAACTACTGTGTTAGACCATGGCCAATAGCTGTAGAGAAAACAGTCTCTGAGTGAACAGAGAGAGAAATCCTCTGTGGAGATGAAGCATTGTCTTACAGTTTCTAGACACAACTGAGAATATTACTTGTTGCAACCATTCTTTAAAATTTAGCTGTGCCATACCAGTGTGCTAGATGCAGCTCTAAACAATATTGATCAACACTAAGTATCAGGGGAAAAGTGCCTTTGTCACATTTGGTTTTACATAGGTGATATGTGACCTTAGATTATAAGTAGACTGTTATGGATTTGTATAGTATCAAAGCCTTCTGTGTGCTTATAAGAGTTTTCCAATGGAAGAATTGGTTTTGGTTTTTATAGGCATTCTTATAATTATCCTGTCAATCCACATAGTTCTCATCCGAAATGAAATTGTATGTATATATACATGGTACATACATACAATCCTGCTGGATTTCTGTTCAAGTAATCCCAGCCATGCTATATACATATAAGGACATGACAATGCTACATAAGTACTCACTTTGCCACAAATAAATGAATAAATGAAGTCCATTTGGATTAAGGGCAGGATTCCTTTACTGGTCCTGTGAGCCATCATAGAGCCCATCAGGGATCACTTTAACAATCAGAATCTTTCATAGCAACCCTCCGAAGCTGTTGTACTGGGCCTTCTCTGTTTGTGGCTGAGGATTTTCATGAAACAGCTCCTCCCCATTTCAGCTTTTAAAAGAACAGTATTTTGCCTTAACTGCATGTACTATAGAAACATGAGCATGGTTCCATTTACAACCAAGTACATTAATCCCCATTCCATTTACCATAAATTAAATAGGTATTTGCTCTCACGCAACAGTTTCTTTGTATCTTTCAGAAGCAGCCCCCAAGCCCCAATTAAAATTGATGCATATTAATTGGTACATATTTTTTGTAGAGATTGGTCCGATTGGGAAGAACATCCTGTATGTGCAGTCTGTCTCTTTTGTGAAAAGCAAGCAGACACTACAGAAAAGTTGTATGTTCATATGGAGGTAGGAGGCATGTATGTTAAGATTTTGCTCTGGAAAATGTGGAGGCTAGCTCCATGATTGTATTAGGATGTCCTGTTTTAGTACAAGAGGCATTTTCACCATACTGTAAACTCGCATAGTTTGGCACCAGACAATAAACCCATATTTGTTTGTGCTCAGTCTCTACTGATGCTAACCAAACCAGATGTGGGTACTCTAAAAGGACTTTGGAATTCTGAGTTTGACTACTCTGTTGGAGAAGGGCAATTGAACATAGTCCTTCAGGGTATCAGACCCTAATCTTTAGATTTCTTATGCTTGATTCCAACTCTCCCTGCCCACAAAAAAAACTCTATTATATAAGCTCTCTGAATGTAAGACATCAAATTGACTGTTATGCTGGAGATATGACCATATTTTAGAAAATGTAACCCATATGAAACAATCTATATTTTCTATCTTCTATCTATCATCTGTCTACTTTCCTTCGTCTTGTCATGTCACAGAGTAGACAGAGTTAGTCTGCTTTTGTATATTTCAATTGCCTTTTCAACACAAAAAACTTGGGGGTATATTCCAGAGCGTATCAATGGATCCCAGGAGCTGCTGTTGCAGGATGTGTGGGTGTGTGTGGGTGTGTGTGTGGGTGTGTGTGTAATAAATACTATTGACCTCTGTGTTACCTTTGTTCAAAATAATATACCATAATGCTATTCGCACTTTCCCTCTCCCTCAGAGGTCTGCTGAAACCACCCCAACTTGCCTTGTTTCCCACATTGCTTCATCTCTCTCTGCATCCTTTGTTAGCTCTTTTGCAGCTCCTTCATCCAGCTTATTGTAGGGAAATATTAGTATGTCTGCTGTGATGCATTTAAACTTCCTGTTATACCAAAATTAATTTTAAAAAACTTCTAATAGTGTAGAGAAGCTAGGTTTTGAGGCTGATCTTCCACCAATAGTAGACTTGAGGATCTGTTTACAGTAAGATGTCTAGTTCTGATGGACAGGACATCCCTTTTGGATACAGAAAGCCCTACGTTAAGTTCTTGGAGCCCTGTTTTACAGTTCTCAAGGAGAAAGAATGGAAGTAATCGCAGGGTAAATAGTACTAGATTAGATAAACTCAGTGGTGTGGACCCCCAAGAGTGATTCCAATGATGGAAGGATTTCTGTCAGCAGAGCACAGTTTAGTCACCTCCTGCTGCAGCTCTCTGAAATGTTACTCAGGAAGGCATTTTGTGCAACAGTGGAAAGGTAGATGACCCTCCATAACTACACTTGTTCCTGTACTTCATCTACCACACAGTGTTTCCAAACTACATAATTTTGCATATACCCTCAATCATGTCCAGTAGTTGACATTAATTTGAAAAATTAAAAAAAATGAGATTTTTTTTTCTTTCTCAACCATAGGAGGTTCATGGATTTGACCTGCTAAAAATAAAGTCTGATTATGGTGAGTAAAACTTAGACTGAATTTTTTTCATCTGTTACTGGTGGAAATATGACTTGATGGAAATTGGGATTCATAAAGCATCCTATAGGACTCTGAAATTTTTGATTTCTTTTAAGTTTGTAGCAATTTTGACTTTTTTGGAATATTAGTACATAGGACCATCTGGTTTGAAAGTTGAAGCCACTATAGTAGAGAGAACTGAAGTTCCATCTCTTTCTATAAATCTTTGATTCTTCCTTTAGATTGCCTCTGTGGAACCCCTCCCTTGTACAGTTTACCTAATCAGAAACAGCTTTTGGGGAGTATTATTTTTCCAGTTGAGAAAATTCAAGCATTCACACTCCGTTTTTACAGTGCAGTGAATGGTGTTCTTCTAGGACCATTTATGATAGAAAAAAATAGCACAGGAAAAAAGATTTAAAAATTCCTGCCCTTGTACTACCATCTGTATCCAAACTAGACCTCTGTGAATTTCAAACACTGCACACCAAACCATGTAGCTTCCTTGTTTGTAGCACCTTTTTAACCTTACACACTTTTTGGGAGTAATTTATTTCCAAATTTATTTAACTTGAACTGTTTGTTGGCTAGGTTTGAATTTCTATCAGCAAGTGAAATTAGTGAACTTTGTCAGAAGGGAAGTCCACCAGTGTCGATGTTACAGTTGCCAGAACAAATTCCAGTCAAAAACAGAACTGACTGGTCATATGGAAGAGACCGAACATATTACACTTCTGCCGCCCAGATTGATCTGGGATCAACCACAGTAAGTGTGTGTATTTTTCATTAGCATTTTGGTCAGTCTAGCACATGGATATCACCCTTTCTATAAGGACTTCTGGGAGTCTACACATTAGTTGTCAATAACTGAAACCTGGACTTTGTGTTTTCTGGCCTTGTCTTTCTGCAGTTTCTGAGTTGATTACATTAGCTCCCTAGTTGCTGATGTAGAAAGCCCTACATGGCCTGGGCTCTACATATCAGAAAGAACACCTCCTCCCATTCAGACCTGCCCAGGAGCTGAGGTCAGTTGAAGGGGGGAGGCCTCTTGATGGCCCTATTGCCTTCCAAGATTTGGGGGTTGGGAACCACCCACAGGGCCTTCTCTTCAGTGGCACCAGAATTTAGAACACTCTCCTCTTGGAGTCCAGCAGGCACCAACTCTGCAGGGGTTAGGCACCTGGCTAAGACCCAGGCATATGGCAGACCCCTTCTGGATGTCAGACTCTCGAACGTGGAAATAACCGAGACCGTAGGAAAGTCCAAAAGCAGTTTATTCCAGGTGATGCGAAGAGTAACAGTGTAAAGCAGGATCTGAGCTAGAGAGCTCAGATCCAGGACTTATATCTTTTAATCCCCCCCGTTTCGCCCCACACCAAATGTCCATTACAGTTTCTACTACAAAGCTGCAAAGGACCTGGGAACCTTTCACACCTCTTTGAAGATGGGCTGGTGCCAGGAGATTGCTAACAGGAGATTGCTAGGAAGGGAAGAGGGAAACAGGAAAACAATTGCAAATCACACACAGCAAGACATCAACATACTGACAGGCATGGTCCTGACACTGGATGGTGCCTCTTCCCCCCCCCACCCCCTTATACTCCTTTTTTTGTTTTTGGGACCTGTACCAGCTGTCTTCCAGATTTCAGATTGTCTTAATAACTGTATTTTGTTTATGTCTGGGTGTGGGGGCAGCCCCCTCCCTGGACTCCCAAAACCCCCGATGTACCTCCCCCACACTCACCAGCTCAGAGGGGGAGGGAAATGATTAACCACAGCCCCAAAGTCCAGCAGCAGGGGCATCTACCTCCCCAGACTCTCACAACCTCCGACACATCTCCCCCACACTCACCAGTGTGGAGGGGAACAACGGGCCATGGCCCAGGGACCACCCAGGCGGCCAGAGCTGGCAGAGATGCCTGGGCGTCCCAGAAAGGGAGGTGAAGGCTTGGAGGCCGGCACAGGATTACCCAGACAGTCACAGTAGCCAACTGAGCCAGCCAAAGGCCCCAGCAGGGAAGAGTTAGCCAGGACAGCCAGCTCTAATCGGCCCAACGTGAATTTGGGGAGAGCCCAGCCTCAGAGAGGGGGGCATGGCCGAGGAGTCTTTTGGCTAGGGGGCGACCGGAAGGGGCTGAGGGAATAAAAAGGGAAGAGATAGGGAGCACATGGTGGTGGTTGGTATTTGGGGAAAGGAGGGAGTGGGAGAGGTGGAGGAGCAGAAAGCAGAACATGGAAGAGGAGGGAGGGAAAGGAGAAGTTGTTGGAGGGAAGCAAGGAGTGCCAGGCCTGCAAACCAAGTCAGAGGAGGCTTGTGAGGCTCTGGGTTCAGCTGAGGAGGGTGCAAAGGAAGAAGGTAGCTAAGAGGCAGTACCTTCTTAGTCACCCTGTGACACAAATGCCTGGTGGGGGTGGACCACTCCCTGGAGACTGGGGGTGAGGCCGGGGTTAACAACCCCTGGGTAAGGGACAGAGGGAAGGCAACCGGGCCCCTTCCAGGGACCCTGCAGGGGAAACAGGATAGTATAATTGTATTTTTAATTGTGCTTTTATGATTATACCCCACCCATCAACTCTGGTGATGGGCACTAAATAAATAAATAAATAAAATAGCCACACAAAATAAAAACATTGTGGCACAGACTTCTGTGTCTGTTATACTTGGTTGAGACATGGCTGTGACATGTCAATAAGCCCATTAGTCATGTCACGAAACTTGCTGAGTTGTATCTTAATAAAATAAGACAACTTAGCTGACATCTAGGTCCATTTGGTACATTATGGCTATGAGTGCATAAAATAAAGGCTAATAAAGCAAAATAGGTAAAAAATATATTTTGGTCTGCAGGGGGTGCAGCTTAACCAATCAATAGTGATTTTTATATATTAGTGATTTTTCATATATATATATATATATGATTATATAATGTACATAAGGCTGTGACCACACTTCTCTCTCTGGTAAAGGAACTACTTCTCTGTGGCACAGTGTCATATTTCCGGGAACCTGTGAGAATATTCCAAGTACACGAGAGCAACTGATCACCTCAGTCTTTCACATGTGATTAGCCCCATGCACATGGTTATATTATTAATTCAGACAACCATATAGAGAGGATCTTAATGCAGGAAAATGGTTCCCATACTACTAACCAACATATGTGAAGAGAACATCTGAGTGATCAGATACTACCGTATTTTATTCCCTTGTGTCCTACCTTTCAGGTATTATTTTCCTACTTATGAAAATGATACTCTTCTCTTCACGCTCTCAGACAGTGATGACGAATTGTTGGTTGGGAAACGGAAAGAGGATGTGCCTGTCATTAGTGAGGATATTTCCAATATCGAGGCTCTGAAACGAAGCAGTGTGTTAAACCAACTTCTTCAACAGGACATGAATAATGGAGAACCGTAGTATTAAGGAAATCGTGTTCTTTAATATATGAGCAATTTGTCTTGCAGAGCAAAATCTGATTTGGTAACCTACTAGTGCAATATGAATTCATGATTGCTGTAGACCAGCTTACTGAGTAGGAAGCTCAACTGAAATAAAGAAGCATTTTAAACCACAATTCAGGATTATTGCTGCTGAAGTTTGTTGTTAAATACTAACCGATGAATACATAATTAGCTTACCTGTCAGAAGCACCCCAACATGCAAGAGGCCTGCTGGTTCAGGCCAAACATCCACTTGGCCCAGGATTTTGTTTTCCATAGTTGTTAGCCCTGCACTTCCAGAAAACTTGCCAGTAAGGCATGAAATCCAGCTGGCATTCAATAATACATCATCTCAAAACATGGAAGTTCCATTTTAACCATCATGGCTGACAGCCGCTGATAGACTAAGAGCACAGTTCTAAGCCAAACATTAGTGGGTTTTAGAAGGATGTAATCCAGTTTTGGATTGCATTGTCAACTTCTTTGAATGTTGGTCTGAACAGTGGATAGACTTTATTCTCTCAACAACTCTGAGAGGTAGCACTGGTTGAAAGAGCTTGACTGGACCAAGTCCACCCAGTGAACTTGGGGGTACAAGAGAAGGTATTTAAATACAGGTCTTCCCAGGTTAGTCAGACACTAACAATTCTAGCTGACAATTCTCATTCCTAACAAGTGGCATTGAATTTACTTAGGGGTGCTGGAATTGCCATAACCTGGCTCTGGGTGGATGTCTGACAACAGAGTCTGTGAAGTTCAGAGTTCATTTATGGACTATGCAGACTTTGTTCACCTTCCCTAGGACCTGGTTTGGTCACACCTCCTTGGTAACAAAGAGTTTAATTTTGAAGTTGTGGAAGATGAAGCATTCATATCCAATCCTGACTAAATGAATTGACATTCTACATGAAGAAGGGAAAGATCATGTTTAATAAATAATACACTTGTAAAAAATTTGCTAGTGCTGTTCAGTTACTTCCCTCTACTTTTCCCCTTGTCTCATTTTGTTCTCGGGAGGATTGGTTCTTAGTAGAGGGGATATAGACTGTTTTATTTAATTGTTACATGGCAATAAAATAAGTACAAATGTGAAAAAGTTAAGTTAAAGATGTATCTGAATTTCTCCAAGAGGCATTCCTGCAAAATGAGATTGCAGGTGCCCAGGATTCCAAAGTGAATCTCACTATATTTTATTGAAGTGTCTTCAAAATAACGTGCAAGCTTTGTGGAATTCTTCAATAGTCAGAAAAGGATTGAGGGGGGGAAAGATATTTCATGCCATGATGTTAACATCCCTTGTTAACATCTTCCGAAAAAAGTGCTACAAACTGCATCTCACAAATTGTACCTTTTGAATTTGAAAGCTAAAAATGCATTTCAAAGCTTGTTCTTGTTGCACCTCCACAATGTGTTTCAGGAACATACAGAAAATATGTCAGGAAGTATCAGAATAGAATGTTTCAGAATGAATGCCTTTTCAAAGCTGAAGCTGGCTTTGTAACTCTTCTGCAGTGCCAAAAATAGATTAAAGCTCCTCACTGCTGGGAAGGCAACAGGTAAAGGTAGTCCCTTATGTAAGCACTGGGTCAATTTTTGGCTTCTGGTATATTGGATTTGAAAACTATCAGTATTCCCAAATACTGATATGAAATTTAGATTCAGGGTTTTTTTCCCCCAAGTTTTTGAATTTTGGGGCCTATTATTCCCTATGAGAAAACTGGCAAAGAAGAAAAAACCCTCTTGAAACTATCAACAACACTTGAAATTGACACAAGCAGCCTGGCAAGCCCATATAATTGCCCTGAGAAGCAAGGGGGGAGGACTGTCCCCAGGAGCCTGCAAACTCTGGCTCCTGATCTTCCAGGTAAATCCTGAATATTTCTGGGATTTTTCTAGACCTTTTTTTTTTTTTTTTGGGGGGGGGGGGGGATCTTGAAAATCTCCTGGATATATTTGAGATACCAAAACTATTTTGGGGTTTGGGGGGTATATTTTCAGTTCCAGTATATGTGATGAATATTTCTAATGAAGGCTTCACAAATATTAGCAATGCTTCACAGATCACCAAGAGGTCACTGGTACACTGCAAGCTATGCAGTTGTAAAGTCTGCCCCTGAGCAAGGAGTTTAGCTGTGTAGTTGAGCAGCTGGATTCATTCAAGCTTTCACACCCAGTACCTATTGTTGTGCCACTCCATAAAGCCTGTGAAAGGCTAAAAATTATTTAACATAAGAAGTTCAGAAGCTTGTATTCTGTGCATGAGGGGCATGTTTCTCCAGCTGGGCCCTGCACATTTGAAATAAGGTCTTGGTCATACAGTGGAATGTTTGCTCCAAAATAATGCCCATTTAAAAAAGTAATTGCTTAAACCAGGAAATAACAGAGATTAAAGGAAATAACAGCCTAATGCTGAGTCCCTGACAGTTTCTCTCCTCTGTACCACCCGCAATCTTCCATGTTCTTCTAGTATCTATTTGTTTCTACATCCTGTCCACAAAATCCTCTTTAGTACTTATATTCATTCTGTTTTCTCTGCAACATAAATGAGCACAGCTTTAAACAGAGCTCTGAATGTGGTTGATGCTGTTCCAATTTCATGTAAGAAAAGAACACAAATGGATAGGTCTGATCATTCTGATATTGGAGTCCCCAACTTTTGGAAAGACTGCAAAAAATACAGTATGCTGTAGGGCTACCATTCAGTCATTGCAAATGTAATCACACAAGAGAAAGCTGGCTTAATCAAGATCCATTCTCTGATTGACCCTGCAGCTGTGGATTGACACTGTGATCACTTAAAGGAAAAGAAACAAAAATTTAGCACAGCAACAACTATCAGTAGCCTCGACGCGGACCAGGGCCATTTTAGTTCTGGCCTGGCCAGGGCCTTTTTGGTTCTGGCCCTGACTGGGTGGAACAGCCACCTAGAGGAGATCAGGGCCCTGTGAGACCTTATGGAGTTCCTCAGGGCCTGTAAAACAGAGCTATTCTGCTAAGTATTTCACTGAGGCTTGACCTAATGTTACCATCTGTCCTCTATGATTGTGTACCACCGCTCTGCAGATGGATGGCTCTGGAGTTGTTTTCCTACATTCATGAATTTTAATTAGACTCTAATTTAACTGAATTTATCTAAATTTTAGTTAGTGGGATTAGTTACTGTACTCGATTTTAAATTATGGGTTTCTCACATCTGAGTCAGTTTTTTTAAAAAATAATTTTTATTAAATTTCTAAAAAATAGTAATAGTAAAGTTAAAAGAACATCTTAAGTTATACATGGGGGTGGGTAAAGCAAAATTTCAAAAAATATTCAATTACAAACACATAACAATTTTCCCAAACCTATTATGAATTTATAAGTTTATCCTTACTAAATTTATATTTCTAATTTATGTATAAATTATTGTTGTAGAAGAAAAAAATAAGAAAAAGTCAGTTTTTATTGTATTTATTCCTACTGTAAATCACCCCGTGCCAATTTGGGAGGGGTGATTAAGAAATATGACACATAAATAAACAATCTTCAAAGGCACTTGCAGTACAATCCTATGCAAGCTTACTTAGAGGCAAGACCATTAAATTAAGTGGAACTTATTCCCCGTAATTGTGCATAGTACTTTAGTATAAATCTTCCTTTAAACCCAATATTGTCTTCTTCTTTTTTTATATAATTTTTATTGGGTTTAAAATATAAAGAAAATTATTACATCCACTTAGTATAACTTGTCCTTTGTGAAGAAATCACTACAGAAGAAAGAGCAGATAATGATGAAGCATATAGAATAGAGAGCAGGAAAGGTTAGAGTAAGAGTGAAAGAAGAAATAAAAGTGGGAGTTTAGAGAGTCAAAAGGGGATTTGTATTTCCATTGGTTATAGAAAAAGAAAAGATTGAGAAAGTACCAAGAAAGAATAAGAGAGGGAAATAAAAAAGAAAAAAGATGTATAGAGGTGGGGGGTATGAGAAGGGGGGAGAGAAGGGAAAAGAAAGTTATCTGAACATAAAGATTTAGCTGGCTAGTAACATTTTACATTGTCTTCTAATCCAGTGGTAGGCAACCGTGGCAAGTGTGCTGTATCTAGCCTACAAGACCAATTCCAGTTCTCCATCCAAGTAACAGGTAAGCCCTTGAGGCCAACATTATGGGATAAGGTGATAGACACAGAGTTATGCCTGTCATCATCTCCCAGAACTGTAGAGTCAAAATTGGCGTCTGGATTTAAGGATAGGGGCTGATATCTTCACTGCATTTTTTGTAATGTGAGGTTCCAGTGGTACTGTTGTTCTACTGAATACTCACTCCCCCTTGGAGTTTCCAAAAATGCTATTGACAAGAACATAGAAAATGCCCTCTGCAGCTTCATGACTCATTTAATTCCAGATATAAATTAGTAGCATTACAGTTTTAGGAGACAAAGCAAACTCAGATTTTTCTGTGTGAAGTTCATTTGCAAGAAATGAATGTGCAACTCTACTACAGAAGGAAGAACCCTCTAATATCAGTGGAACTACTGACATTTAAACACATAAATACAAAGCAGGAAATAATGATGCCACCAACCTTGAGGTGTGAATTCAAAGAAGTAAATTAGGTTGATATACGTAATCTGGTGTGAAACCAAATCTGGATATTAGTCATTCCTGATGACCACAAAATGGATCAGCTATGTTTGCTAATCCAACTTGCTGTAACTGGTTAACCGAACAGAAACAAGCTTCAGTAAAAATGAACAAGCATGGCAGTCCATAGAAAGAGGCAAAAAGAAGCATGTGACCACTTGAAGTGAAATGCTTGGCTACCAGTACTGTCATCAAACTGTAATGCCATCAAACTTCTAATTTCATCAAACTTGAAGTATGAATGAGGTGAAAGTATGAATAAGGCAAAATGCTTGGCTACCAATACTGTCATCAAACTGTAATGCCATCAAACTTCTAATGTCATCAAACTTGAAGTATGAATGAATAGAAATGGAAGTCGGGGTTGCCAGTTCGAGAAATTCAAGAAAGAACATCAAAATAAGTCAAATAGTGTCAAAATGTCATTTTTCTCTAGATTCCTATAGTGTGCTTCTTTATAAGCTTTGATCATACCCTTTTCAGAAGTGGGATACAATACCACCTAATAGGATAGAAACACTATCACATTTTGCATCTTGGAGACAGACATTTGCTTATGTGATCTAAAATAGCACTGTCTTTTTTAGCCATAAGATTACATTTGAGTAGGCTTCTGTTCAGTTTTTCATCCAGGATGACTGCTGTCTTTTCTGATTTTCTTCTCAACACTACTACAATATTATAGTCACTATAAATGATTCAGAATATTTACTGAGTTTTCTCTACTGTCCTGGCAAAATCAGAGCCATTAACATCCTGTTCATTCTATTCACACCGAGACTGTACATTGGAAGGAGGCCATTCATTTAAAACAGAACAATGACAACTCCCATCAGAAAATTCCTTTAAAGACCTAAGGAATTTTCTGGAAAGTAGTGCTGGCTTTAGCTTGACTTCAAAACTGGAAATCTCAAACTAAATCCTCATATATATTCATCTAAGTTTTCTGTCTGTCCAACAGATAACCTGATGTCAAGTTTAAACATTTGTCTGATCTCAAGAACATGATAAAGTGGTTATGCTTTTTTAAAGATATCACTGTGACTAAACAGACATTTAATTTTATTTTGTTATTTATGCATTTCAGGACAGTGTGCCATGTTCTGACCACCTGTGTTTTATCCTATAACAATCCTGTGAGCTAAATTAGGCAGTCAGGAAATGACTGCCCAGGGTTAGCACACTTCATAGGCATGGAGAATTAAAATCTGACTCTCTGATCTCAGTCTGGCAGTTTTATCCATTATACCAGAATGAATCTCAGTATTGGATCTCCAGTACAATCCACTTGCAGTTACCCAGTTGATTCATGCGTACATCCATGGAGAACATTGTTGAACCTTTTTCACATAGTAGCTTCGATCTGACCGAACTCTCAGCAAATAGAAGGATCTCTGCCTCCACAGCATGACTTTATCTCTTCTGTCCCACTGCAATCCAAAGTGACCACCAAAATGCTGCTCATAGAAGTCAGAGAACCCCCTAGAACAGCATGGGAGCATCAGAGGGTATCCTTGGCAAGTGGAATCAGCAAAAATTACCTTCCCCTTTTACATGTGGAAATGTTCAATAGAACCCAACCTATTATGACAAATCCGTTGGTCCTCTAGCCTGGAAAAGACAATGAGCTATATGACTCAAGCATATCTGATACCAAATTGCAGTCTTTTTTTAACAGCATAGATATTACCACCCTGTTACAGGCTTATGAGGGTCTAATGGAGGATATAGAAGAGGTGCTGATCACTTATAGCTGTAATCAGAAGAAAAACCGTTTCAGATCTAGTAATTCTTGGTTTGAAATTGACTGTAGGAATCTTAAAAATGTGTTAAGGTATATGAGGAGAGCTTATAAGGATAACCCCTCTGACAAGCTCCACAGAAATGAGAAAGCTTAAGAACAAATATAAATCCACGTTACAAAATAAAAAGAAACAAGCCATAATAAATGCCTGGGAACAGCTTAACTTAGCTGCGAGTTCTAAGAATACTTTGCTGTTCTGGAAACTGATATCAAACTGCTCACAAAAACCACCTTCGTATGCAACAATCCTTCCAGATATTTGGGAAACATGTTATACATCTTTATATACAGCATTAGAACTGGCCGGCTCTGATGGTGCAGAAACAATAACTTACCTTCCAAACTGGCCAGAGGTTACTACCTCTGAAATGCGTAAGCTAATCGACACCCTGCACTGTAGGAAAGCCCCTGGTTTTGACTTTGTTCCCCCCAACCTTATTAAAAGAAATATTGATTGGTGGGTCCCAGTTCTAACCATCGTAGAACCTTCAGCCTACTGCGCTATAATGCCCTTTTGCCTACCTATGCTGCTGGAATTTATAGCAAAGTACCAATTGAGAGCAGAACTTGCAGTTGTCAAACAGGAGGCGTGGAAAACACAGAACATATTCTACTTGAATGTCCATATTATGATGAGATACGTAGAATGCTTCTTCCCTATGACCAGGCAAACTCTTCTTTGGCAAAGGAAAAAAGATCAAAACATTGCTATCAGATACAAATAAACATCTAACGTATTCCGTTGCCAAGTTTGCTTGGATTTCTAGCAAAATCAGGAAGGTCTGACAGAGTTCTACCGGTTGTGGCAGTTAATTTCCCCTAATTATTAGATGGATACTCTCTCTATTGAGTGTTCATATTCTGAATTTTCTTATGCTTTTAACTGTATTTTATTACTTGTTTTAATTTGTATTTTTGTAAATTTAACTCTTTTGTATCTTGCTGGTCAATGACCATAAATAAACAAATCAATCAACCTATTATGTTTAAAGTACCTACATGCACAATGAGCATCACTCACTGCAATAAGTGTTTTAATAAATACCTCTAAGACCCAACAGAACTCTAAATAATGTCCATAGGTCAGTTACCTTCATTCTCTAGCTATTCAAGATACCCATTTCATCCTGTGTTTCACATTTCTTTGCCTTCGGAGTCATGAAAAGTTATGGCTCATTGGTAAAGCATTTCCTGTGGAAAGTTCAAAGATCGGTACTTGGTATTTTCCCTTTTCAGAAGGATCTCAGGTAGCACAACTGAAAAACTTGTGCCTAAGATTTTATAGACCTTTCCCCAATCCAGAATAGATGGTACTAGGCTAGATGGACCAATAGACCCAGGTGTCTACAAATGCCTGCCAATTGTAAACATACATTTAATTCTAGCAACAAGCAGGGGAACGTCTCTGTTTGTTTTACACATTACACTTGACCACAGGGAGGACCACCCATTTCTTAAGACGCTGCTAGCAATGGACAGAAGCAGAACACACCTCTTTTACATTGGTGCGAGACTGCATCATGAGCCTTAGTGCTTCACAGGGGCAGACTGGCCAGTTGACTTACAGGGAAAATTTCTGGTGGGCCACTACCCTGGATGGTTGCTGGCAGCCAGAGACAAGCAGAATTAAGGCCCAGCCTCTCTGCCAGCATTGCCCAGGCTTCTTGATTCAAACACTTGAGCAGTTACACTGATTGGTGTCAGCTCACCAGTAGCCGCCTCCTGCTAGTTATAAGTGTGTGAAGAGGCTAGGAACTCCTGAGGAACTGAGGAGTGAGAGAAAAATGTCCTCTACACAGTAATGCTTTAAAAATTTCCCTAGATTTTATGGTAGAAACCACAAACACTAGGCAAGACAGCCCAGAGCATCATCTGAAAGTGACATCGCATCTTCTCCAAACTCTGCTTTCCTTGACCACATACCCAAAAATCTCTCAGCATTTGCCAAGCCACTGTCAGAAGCCATGGAGAAGGAAATGAGTGAGTTGATGAACATCATTGGTGCCACTGGCTGGGTCTGAGCTGAATTGTCTGAGCAGTGTTGACTTGTAGTGCTGCAGTGGCCACTCAGCTCATTGTCTACCATTTTAACTTTGCCGTCTGGTCCTAATGCATCATGAGTTGCGTAAAAACATATCCATTGCTTGCTGTTCCTGCTCCCCCAGACAGAAAATAGGTAGAAAAGGCAGCACATATTCAGTTTGCTCCTGTGGAACAAGAAGCAAAAAAGCTAAACACAAGTGGCTGTTAGACAGAGGCATGGGGGGGGGATGGTGCCCAGGGCAAAATGGCACCTGGCCCAGCCCCACCCCCATGCCCCACCTCACAGCGCCCCCCCCTTACCTTAGTTCCTCTCTCCTCAGCCTGGTGGAAACTCCTGGGAAGTGTAGTTCCCATCAGGCTGCAGCAGAGAGGAACTAAGGGGCAGGAGAGAGGGGGTGAGGGAAAGGGGTCGGGGTCAGGGAACCCCACCACCTTATAGGTCCACCACTGCTGTTAGAAACAGTAGATGTCTACCAGGTGTACATCCCCATGACTCAATCTAATTAGCCACATACACATGCAGAGATCCAGTGTTGTTAAACCCTCCAATTTGCAAATCAGAATTATGCATATGTCTCTGTGTGTTGCCCATTTGCTTGATCTGAATAATTAATGTTAGTCACAGAATTTGTATTTTCTTGGAACATGTTATGGATTGTATTTGGTGCAAATACTCCAAATCCCTTTAGTTCTACCATGGTGTGCCATCAGCAGGTATAAGCTAAGGTACGGTCAGGCATTCCCAGGGTTGAAGCAGGTAGCAGGCAAAGGCGTAGTCAGATGATCCAGGGAACACAGGGAGGAAGTCCAGGCAGGCAGGCTGAGAACCGGAGTTCAGAGAAGCTGAGGAAGACCAAGTTCAGGGCATTTCCCCATAAAGCACACTAGTTGCACTCAGGCAGAGTCAAGTCCAAGACAGGACTTAAGTAAAACACTCCTGCTAATGGGGCCAGGCACCATAAAGTAAGACACCCCTGCAAAGACTTAATCCTCCTCAGATGCAAATGTCTCTAGGTCACAGAGCCTTCTGCCATACCAAGCAGCAATACAAGTACTGCTCCTTTAACACTGTAGTTGCAGTCACTGTCTCTTTTGTGCAATTGGCTCATTACTCAGCTCACTTGAGGTTCCTGATGACTCTCCCAGCTCCACAGCATCAGGCTCTGCCTGGCTGGCAGGGAAGGACTTAGCTGGCTCTGTTGCCTGCATCTCTTCATGGGGAACCAGTTCTGGGTCGCATCTTCAGTGTCGTCAGGTTTTACATCAGAGTTCTCATCGCCCAGGGACACATGGGGTCTGTGCAGATATGGGTACAATGGTAGCCCAAGGCAGCTGGCTCCTGTTAAATTGATAGTCAAGTTCACAAACTGGTGAGTAATTACTTTGCAATTACAAAGAAACTGTTACCCAGTTATCATTTCCTGATTAACAATCTTCCAGCAAACTGGGTAATTTTCATATTTGTTTCTCTTTTAAAATGGTGGTTAGCACCTCTGACAAATAGTAAAAAACCTTCTTTCTGACTTAAATACTGGCTTTATGCTACAGGTTTTTGGCATCAATAGGTGTCATTTAAGATGATGAAAGCCTCCTCAAAAATCACACAGCGGGAATAAATGCATCTGGTAAGTTAAGATGTTGAAAATGAGAACTGAAAAATTACAAGGACACTTGGACAGCAAAGGCTGCTTGGCTTCCAAAGGTAGCAAATGGAACAATTTAAATACAGCAGCCTTCAACAGGTAAAACAAAAAATAGTAGCCCATCTAACAAACAACATTCAGTGCTTTGCATGCTTTTGCATACATATATTCTCACTTTCTACTTAAAAGTGACTATCAAAAGAAAATATGTTTCCACTTACTCTCATCAATGAACAGTACCAAAATCCCATTTCTATAGAAGAGTAATATTTATACATTAGTGCTTAAAAGAAAATGTGACTATTACAGACCATTTACATGAACAGAGAGTTCCTGAACTTGGTTCCATGGAAATCAATAGATCTTCAGGGATAGGTTCCAAGTGAATAAGTGTGGCTAGCATGTAAATTTGGTGAACACTGGAGTCAGAATCTCTTATATTTTTCAATAAGAGTCAAATCATTATCACTATTCTTTTCCTCTCCTCCACCCTGCTGGTTTTGATGCAGAATGGCATGTCTGGGGTCATAAATACTATCCATAAAATAGCTCTGCAGCTGCAATGTAACAAACCATGTTGTTTTAAACCATCCTTTCCAGAAGCACAGAGATCACAAAAGCTATAACTCAACTGACTCTTTCATTATCAACTATTACATTCATAGCAAGGGTTGCAGAATCTCACTGTAATTGATACATTGTAACATATTTGCCAGGCTCCAGCTAGGATAATCTGTGTGCTGAAACAGAGTTCTGCCTCTGGCTGATCCTTTCTGATTTCTCCTGTGCATACGGGAAGCTGTTATGTAGGGGGAAATCCCTTAATATGGCAAGCATGTATACACATTGCAGAAGAAATTACCTGAACTGTCAAACTACACCAATTTTGCACAATGGCAATTTTAAGCATTTCCTAGAATGTGCTGAGTGCCCTGTAACGTATCACTCTACTGATTTAGTACAGGAATGCTCATGCAACATTTGAAGAATCAAACACAGTTAAAGTGGAAGAGTAAACTGCAACCCTCACCATCATTATGAAACCCTTTTGTTTTTAATTGGAAATGAGTATATTTTATTTTAATTGGAAATGAGTACTCCCTCTCCCCTGTGTTTGAACGTGTGCAGCAACATTAAAAATAGAGGCCAGACAGCAGTTTGGTGATTCCTTTTGTAACAACTCCCTCTCCCATATTAATATCTGCAGATAGGATGCAGAGTTATTGTACCCGAGGTCCTTTTACTCCCCAGGCTCCATACCCAACCTCCAGGAATTTCCTAACCTGGATCTGGCAACCCTGCTCCCCATCCCCACCAGACTTGGTAACCCTGGCATGAATAGAAAAACAACCCGCAGCCCTATGTTGAATTTACTAAATATATATGAAACCTGTTGCTCTCCAGGGATAACCTCAGAGATGAAGTGGAGAGGGTCAGCTGGAGCAGCCTGCTTGGCAGTGGCCTGCACACAGAATTCAGCCCCACCTCTGGCAGTCAGCTGAGCAGGGCAATCTGCCCTCGAGTGCTAGGCCTATTGAAGCCAGGCCTGCTCAAGAGACCAGTGGCATGCCCAAGCCAACATAATCAGAAGTAACCCTGAGTCTCAACATACCAGCACAAGTTGGCAGGGGAGGGGGGAGTCCAGGCAGTCATTTAATGGAAGTGGAGGCCAAGTCACACCTGAATGATCCTGGTTGTGTGTGTTAATGCCATCAAGTCACTTCTGATATATATTGATCCAATGAACTAATGATGTCTGAAATATTCTATTGTTGACAGCCTCACTCAAGTATCACAAACTATGAACTATGGCTTCCTTTTTTGATCAATCCCACTCATATTCTGTCTTTTTTCCCTGCTGCTTTCAACTTTTCCTAGCATTATTGTCTTTTTCAACAACTTTAAGTATGATCATCTCATTTTGGTCATTTTAGCTTCTAAGGACAGTTCAGGCTTGATTTGATCTAGAACTCATTTATCTTTTTGGAACCATTGTATTCATAAAATCCTCCTCCAACACCATTTTTCAAATGAATCAACTTTCTTCCTGTCAGCTTTCTTCATTGTTCAACTGTCAAACCCATGCATAGTAATGGGGAATACTTTAGTATGAATTTTCCTGATCTTGATTGTTAGCAACACATCCTTATACTTAAGGATTTTCCCCCCTTCATGCTTAGTTTCAATCTCCTTGGCTGATTCCACATGGGCCGAAAACGGTGTGAAAATGGTGTAAAAGGGTTTAAAAGATGTAAAAGGGTTTATACTGTTTTTACACTGTTTTCACACTGCTGTTTTTGGCCCATGCGGAATCAGCCCTTCTGATTTCTTGGTTGCTGTCTTCCTTTTTGTTGATGATGCAGTCGAAGAATAGAGAGTCTTGAACAATTTTAATTTTGTCCATTGTCTGTCTTAAAGCTGTTCATTTCCCCAGGAGTCATGATTTCAGCTTCTTAGTGTTTGACTGTAATCCTGCTTTGGTCTTTCTGCTTTAACTTGCACCAGGAGATATTTTGTGTCTTCACTATTTTCGACCAGTAATGTGGCCTCAACTGCTTATCTCAAATTTTAATGTTCCTTCCACCAGATTGCACTCCACCTTCATCTAAATCTAATCCAGTTTTCCTTATGATATGTTCAACGTATAGATTGAAAAGATAAGGAGATAAAATGAACCATTTTCTGACACCTTTGCTAACTGGAAACCATCCAATCGGCAGAGCAGGGAAGGCGAGCCAATCGCTCCCTCCTCCCCTGCCGCAACGGCGCTCCAGGTGAGTCCTGGGTGCGCTTTTTCTCCACATTCTGTCCTAACAGTATTGTTCAGAGTACAGGCTTCCCATCAAAACAATCAGATGCACATTAGCTAGTTAGTTTATTATTACGGCCTTTAGGCCAGCCAATATGGCACATTTATTGCCTTTAAAATCAATCATAGCTTTTCTTGATCCACACTGACAAAAGATTTGCTGTAATATATGAAACATAAACTCATTTTCTTCTAAAATTCTTTCATATGCTCCACTAACTAATATAAATTTGTAATATGATCTCCAGTGCCTCTTCCTTTTCTGAATCCAGTTTGAATGTATGGCATTTTCCCTTCCATTAATGGTAACAGTCTTTATTGTAAGATTTTGGGCATTGCTTTACTCACATGAGAAACTAATGTGATGGTCCAACAGTTGCTGCAGCCCTTGATACTTTTTCAGACTTGGAATGTTGACTGAGCATTTCCTGTCTGTGGGCATTGTTTTGATTCCTATATTTGTTGGCATGTTTTTGTTAAGATATTGATTGAATGCACTTTTGTGGCTTGAAACAGCTCTATTGATATCCTATCTACTCTTGCTGATTTGTTTTTTCCAAACGCTTTGAGTGATAAAAGATTATTGTTACTATGTAAAATAATGTTGTATTCTTTTTTTTACTTTTTTTTTACCTGTAATACAGTCATTTCTCCCCCTCTCAGTTGGGATTCAATCAGCATTGGGCTTAATGGAGTCATTTTCCTCCCCTGGCTGGCCATTAAGTGTGTATAAATGTGAATACAGTACAATATTACAACAGGAGGTCCATATACATTCCAGTCACTTCTCTCCTTTCCAGGACCCTGGTCCTCAAGTTGTGACCAGAAGAACAGTGCCAGATAATCATGTGGGGAAGAAAAAGGAGGACCTATGACCAAAGCTGCAGTCATGAGCATATGTGCTTTTACTGCATTTTGTGGATTTTGTACATTCAGTACTTTTTCATAGGAAAATTTTACAAAGCATATCAATAAATTAAAATGAAATTTGGAATCCCTAGTCAAGGTACCCAAATTTTTGAACTGGTGATGCAGGTGCTAATACTTTTCCCTCATCCTTTCTATGTGTTGGCTTCCCTTGAGGAAAAAAGAGAGAGAGAACACAGTGTCCAAAGGGGAAATTTTCCAAAGAAGTAAATGGTGCAACCAGACTTGAAAAGAAAATGCAAGAGAAAACAAGAAGCTGGCTGAGAGCCTTGTTTCAATAGAAGGGCCTCACAAACAGCTCCCCAGCTTGTTCCCCTTTCTCTGTTGTTTTCCTAAGTAGCTTTTGGGCTCTGGAAGCCAGCTTTAATAAAACAAACCTCAGTGGTATACAGGGCACTTGTCATTTTGCAAGAACAGTTACAGAAACTCTGAATTGAAGGTAACCCAAAATTGGCTCCATAATTGAAATTTTGCAGGCTTTTTGAGTTCAGGATCCACAGTATCTAGCCTTATTTTCTATGAGAATAATGAAAGCTACAACTTCCATTGCAAAAGAAGGCTTGTGGGGGCGTCTTTTGTTTTCTGAGGTACACAGCTAGGCTGAGGTTTACTACCACTGCTCACAGTACATTGTGCTCAGGAGTAACTATAATATAGTAGTCAAGAAAGACTGGTCTAAGAACTAGGCTAGCTCTGGTTCAAATCTCAGTCAAAAAGCCATTTGATAGTTTTCAGCAATTTTTTTTCTTTCATGTCCTCTCCTAATATGTGTATTATGCGTGTGACATACCTTATAGAGCTGTTGCTCTATACTTGTTGCTGGTATTACTGAGACACTGCCTGTGAAACTCTTTCTAAGCAAAAGAGCTGAGTAAGTGCACAAATCTTCATATAACAGTAATCTGTGCAACACCAGGGACCAGCAAGAGCTCATTCAGAGCCTCTGTGGAGATCAATGAAGACTATTCCACAGACCAGTTTGGAGTAAAACAAGAAGTGGTATCAACCTGTGAATGGTTTCCCAAGGGCCCCCAGTTCAGACTGCAGTAGAACACCTGTACTTGATCCTTAATGCAAAATGTAGAACCAGTTGGGAACAGCAACTAGATAATTGAGACAGTTGTTCAGAGAGGTAAGAAGCAGCTGGGCACTATGAGGTCTTTGAAAAACCACCTTCAGATACATGTTTGGAAAGATATCAAAGGAATTTCTGTTGCATTTATTATTGTCAACTATTCAATTTTTAAGCCTATATTACCTGTTGCTGTATTTATTACTAAGTTTGTCCAATGAAAATATAGATATTACCCTTTATGTCCTTATTCTTATTATTTGTTTGCTCTTCATGAAAAGCTTGGTGCAGGCAACTGTGTACATCTCAAATGTAAGAAATATATAGTTTGGTGAATCTCTGGGAATCCACAGTTATCACACTGCACCAAAGAAACTCTACTTGGGGACAATTTTATGCATCTACTTTGAGGCAATCTGGCCAAAATGAAGGATGGGAATGACACTCCCCTTTAATTTCCACCCAAGTAACTGAAGGACTGAGGAACTGATTTACTCCAAGCCATGTTGTCCTACAGTGAGAGTGGGGAAGAAGCTGCCTAACATAGCATTGCTCATCTGTTCTCCTCACCAGCTTCTTTCCCCCTTGTCTGTCACCCAAGAGGAGCAACAGGAGAAGTGACAGCAGGATCCACACCATTTCCCACCATTGTACTCAGCAGTGACAAGAACAAACAGTCAGCTCAGCTTTCTGGGGCAGATCTGTCTGAATGAAGGAGGTCAAATCAGCAGTAGATCCCTACTGGAAAGAAAATGATTCCAACATTGAAACAAGCACAACAGTTAGCTGAACATCTTACAGATGAGAAATATCCAAAAGGTTCCTCTGAAAGTTCCAGCTCAGACAGTAGCTTATCAGGGTTAGCAGATAAGGAAGACAAACTGAATCAAGCAGAGGCCTTGGTGCTTAAAAAGTAAAATGAAGATTTTTTTTTCAATTAATGTTAATGGACTAAACTCCTCTCAAAAAGAAAATAATTTTAACTGACTTCAAAAGCAAGGTGGAGATATTATTTGTATACAACTCCTCCAAGAAAAAGTGGAGTAGTCATTTATGTATGAAACAGATAACAATTGTTAACCACATTCAAGATTCAGCTGGCAAATTTGTTATACTGAAAATTAAAACGCCTGATGATAAAACATACACTATTGTGAATGCATATGAACCCAATAATTTTAAAGATTTTTTTTTAAAAAAACTGTTTCCACTAGTACTGGACTTTCAAGAAAGGGAGGTAATCTTAATAGCATACATGAATGTGGTAAAATAGCCAAATAAGGATAGGGTTTTTTTAAAGGATGTAAACTTTCTGAGAATGTGTTTTTGTACAAGAAATTACTAAATCTAGTGGACTTATAGCATGGTAAAAATCCAAATGTGAGAGATTATATGTTGTATTCAGACAGAAATCAATCATATTCCAGAATTGATAAATGTTGGATCTCAAAAACTTTACTCACCTATCTAGGAAAGATGGAAATCAAAGATTTATGTGGATCACAACCTAATAGAAATAATATGGCAAAAAGAAAAGGAGATGGTGATTAGAAGATAATCTTCTACTGTAAAAAGATGTAGTTTAAAAATGTAAGGAAGATTTGGAGGATTTTTCAAAATAAACAGAACTGAAGGAATGTAAAGCACAATGATCTGAAAAACAAGTAAAGCATATATGAGAGAAAAATTGATGGCTGACCCACACACCAACTGTGACAGTGAGTTTGAATAGATGGTTACTTACCTCCATTGTTACTCTCCTGGGCTCCAGCCTCTGTCCTTACTGTTGCATCTTGAATTGCTGCTGCAGCTGTTGAAGAGAGGGTAGGGGTACCCAGAGTAGTTGCATGGTGGTCAGAGCCCCCATCCCCAAGCATGGAACTGGCTGCTGCTCCAGTTGCCTCATAGCTAGGGCAGCCAGTTCAACTTTTCATATATTCTATATTTACTGAAACCCACACTCCCTCAAAATAAGACTAAGATCCAGTCATGCCCAACTGACTTATCTGCATTAAAAAAAACCTGCATCATTCTAGTTCCTTGAGTTCCCTGATTGAGTACTATAATGTGTAATCTATGTGAAATGTCATGTGCACCTTTCCTCTGCTTTGGCACACAGAGCTTCCTTGTTAGATAAGGGTTCCTGAATAGGTATGGTTGGCTTTCTAGTAATTTACTGAACATCAGAAATAATTTATTCCATTACCTGTTTTCACAGGAGAGCAAGATATTAACATAGAATATATTAACATGCCATTGGATGTTAATTTCCTTATAAAGATGAGAAACCAGCAAAATCCCTCATCAGGTGGTTGGTACACCTGAGACAAAATTAAATTCTCTGCAGGTTGTAACAGAAGCATAAAGGAGAATGTTTATCTCTTTTTAAAGAAGTGAATTACAGGGGAGTCCGATTAAATGCCAAAAACAGTGTTTTGCATTTGCTCAGATGGGATGGAAATACCTGACAAAGAATGTTGATGTTTCAAGTCTAAACTTCTGACAAAATGGGTTCCAGTCCCCAAAAGCATGAAAAGCAATAAAATCTTAGTGCCATGAGTTTCCTCTTTATTTTTACATGTGCTGGGGGGAAGGAGCACTTTGATTCTAGAGGGATCTGCCACTGCAGGGTGCAGTGCAACACAAAATATGTTCTAAGGTTGGAACTTGGCATTGCCAAGGGTTTGCTATGGTTGGCCTTACCTTTGGACTAGTTTAACCATTTCTATTTATCTTTTTTATGACTGCAGCATCAGTTTGCCTATTCAACTGGTACCAAAACAAGAGAAATCAAGTCTTGTATATGCAGGTGTACCCTGACCTGCATGGTCCAGGCTAGCCTGATCTCCTCAGATCTCAGAAACTAAGCGGGGTTAGTACTTGAATGGGATACCACTAAGGAATACCAGGGTTCCCATGCAGAGAAACTACCTCTGTTAGTCTCTTGCCTTGAAAATCCTACTGGGTTGCCATAAGTCAACTGCAACTTGATGGCACTTTACACACACCCACACACACACATGCAGGTGTGAATCAACCCAGCAGATTCCTTGCACAGTAGCAGATGGCATGGATTTACACACTTTATTGTGTAAGATATTTGCTGTAGTCGACCCACGCGGTCAGCGTAAGAACGAGACGAGACGCGGAGATAACATCTGGTGGAGATCGCCAGCAGCGGGAGACCGGAGGTCCGTGTTCCTAGCGAATCTCCCGTCTGCCGGTTCCTGGCACCTTTTATTGTTACTCTATCGGGGGCGTGTAGGAGGGAGGACCGGGGGGAGTTCCGGGAGAGCGGGAGGTCGGGAGATCATCATGTGATGCATGATCTCATCTGGCTACGTGCGGAGAGGAGCGTACGCGTCTGAGCCTAATCCTCACCTGGGGGCAAGACCATTGTCCCTGCGCCTGGTGATTGAGCCAGACAGTTCATGACTCGTGACTCATGGGGGGATGAGGAGTGGGGGTGCAATGCGACCGGCAAGGCTGCAGGTCCGTTGGCGTCCCAACGTTCTACTACGGCACTGCTGGGTCGGCAGTGCACTACTACAATTTGCCAAGGCTTAGGTTTTTCAACCTGCTGTTGAAATTGTATGGATAATATCCATACATTATTTAGAGAAGTTGACATAGCTCTCTTCTTCCTGTTCCATCATTTCCAGCTCTTTATATGACCAAATATATATGAACTTGTGAGTTCTTTTGTCAAATCCCAGCAGATCATCATAGTCACATTAGGGATATCAATTTGTTATAATAGGAACATTAAGAGAAATGGTGATCAGAATCTCTACCTGATCTCAAGAGCAGAAATATAGCATTTAATGGGGAGTACAGTTGATTAGCACAGGGAGTACAGTTGATTAACACTTGTAAGGAACTTGAATTTGGGAAATTTATTATGGTGGATTTTGCCAGCATATTTTCTCACCCTGAATTCCCCCAAACCCGAGAAGCATAAATACTGTTTTAACCAAATATGCTTAATGTATACACAGACATGAGTTGGAGAGTACAAAGAGATATGACTATAATGGACACATGGAAGGTGGCTTCTCAGGTGTCACCTCCAAATTGTGGAACATCTTCCCACTGGAGGTATGATAAGTATCTTCTGAAATAGTTTGAAAACTTTTTGAAAGCCCTTAGAATGTAAACTGGTTGTCAGTGCCTTAAAATGTTTATGTTATTTTTTTATTTATGGGTAACTAAAGTCTATGTTTTTACTGATTATAGTTCCTTAGTGTTCAATGAACAGTGAGGCAGTATATACATTAACTAAATAAATCATGGTTCTCTAGAACTACTTCTTCAGCATCTGGGTTTCAAAGCCATGTTCAGGCAGTTATTCAAGCTGTCCTTAGATGCATGGAGAAATGAGTGCCCATGCGGCACTATGTGATCACAACGACAATATCATAAGTGCTATATCATAAGATGTGTTATAATAAAGTTTCATAGGTGACCACTTTCTATCAAGAATTCTAATTTTTATTGTCTCTGAAAATGTTAGGGAATTTTCTTTTACCTCCTGTTTTACAGTATAGGATATATTATACTTTCTTTATTTGATTCCTCTATAAATGTGTAATCCAGTTCATCAGATCAATTTTTTCTAATTGTGAAGTTTTCTAATTGTTCAATTACTAGACTGTTTTTATTTCAGGTTTTTTTGTTAATTTGTTTTTACTACACTGGCCATTGTATTGGTCTTTATTATATTATTCCTGTAGCTCTGTAATCCTGTTTTATGTATCAATAAAAAGGTGGACAATAAAGTAAACAAATAAAAGTTCCTGTAAGTCTCAGGGAAGCAACCAAAAAGATGACCTTCCCACTAATCTAGCAAAGAATTAATATGTTCCAGGGAATATATAAATGTATGCAAGCAATTTCAAACCAGAGTGCCAGGTGCTACTAATGGGAGGGGTGCTGTGTCTCTAGGATTTTAGCTAGGCATCAAGAGCTAGGTCTCTGAATAGACCTTGGAGCCAGCTGACCCCCCATTCCATTCTACATTCCAAGAACTGACCCTGAATTTCCAATTAAATATTCCCAGTTTGACATCAACTGTGATGCAACGTGTAAGCCTAAGTGCAGAGTCAAAATACTGCCAGTGAACAAATCCCTACTTCTTTTCTCCCTTTTTCAAATTTCTTTTCTTTCTATCCCATTTCGTATTTTGCCAGAGCGGTCCATTCCCGCTGCTTCAGCATATGCCTACTAGGTATTTATAGACACACTAACCAAAGAGATTTGGCAGAAGTAATCAAGTTTATAATACAGGAATGTTTCATGATAATTAAGTAGCTTTAGAAAAATAATCTATTATAAGTAACCCACAGAGGCAAATCAGTTGGCATCTGTTGGTTTGGATCATCAGGGGTGAAAATCTAGACTGATTACTCTCTGAATTATAGTCAGGCAATTTGCTGAGCTGCAGCACAGTGCCAGCATTTTTAATATACTGCATTTGGTTGCATTGTTAGCTAAGATAAATACATGTAGATAAACCTGCTGATTTCAGTGGGGCACATCTGATGGGCATGTATTCCTCTGCTATCCAGAAATAGCCCACTCAGTGAGATGTGCTGGTATTCTTGGCCACCATCACAAAATGGTGCTTTCCATCCATATTTGCTTGGAAGTGCGTTACTGGGGTGAGACACAATGGGTTTATAACACCTGCTCAGAAGACTGTAGTTGCTTTGACCAGCCAGTAGCATCAAAGGTACAAGCCACTAGAGGTTGGGGGGTTTTTTCCCAGAAAGTAAGCAGCGCTGCACCAGTATTATACAAACATGGCAAACCACCGTGCTGTTTCATGTGCCTCCGGTTGATGGCAGCTGGTCAATAATCAATGAAACCACCTCCTGTTCTGAACCAGCACTTGGGAATAATAGTTGAATAATTCATTATAATCCTGACTGCTTCTGTTTACTCCACATACATGAGATCACACTACTTAATCTAGAACAACAACACCCTTTGATTGTGTATTTACAACAATTTGTGTGCCACTCATAAACATCCGCTGAAATGGTTGGAAGATCCAAAACCTTTACTAGCATTTAAACTCTTTGCATATGAGAATGATGGGTGTGTTATGAAGTTGTTATTAGAAGCCAATTCTTACATTGCCTGTTCTATATGACTCCTATCATTGTGATATACACAGCGATTCTACTACTAGGTTAAACTGATGATCTTTTGGCAGAGGTGGCTATAAGGTACTTTATATACAACTGACACTCTATAGTGGACATGAATCTTGTAAGACAAACATTCAATATAACCAACTAAGTGGTTGAACCATGGTACATTAAAGAAAAGACAGGTAGGCCTTATTTGGTGACAATGGCTTAGAACCTGCATAGCATAAGCAAAGTTCTGATAAATGAGTGACAATTCTTCTGCCTCCCTCTGCTGCTACAACCTTCTAGGTCTTCTAATTGTATTCATAAGGGTCAGTGGACTACCACCACAAGCAGAAGGTAATAGGCAACTACAGGAGGATCAGAAAAAACTACTTTTCCCCAACTATTTTCAGCAAGCAAAACAGGAGCATAGAATCCAAGTCATTACTTTTTGTCCTGGGGGGAATGAAACTTATGTATAAGTAGATACTCCCTAACTTATTTTATGATGCTCACTGTGTGATCAACAGGAAATAGTTCATTCTTTAGTATTCAAAACACACTGGAAGGTATCATTTTCCCCACCAGAAGCAAGCTTGTCAATTCTAACTGCTATAGAAGAAGCAGAGCGCAGAGTGGTACTGCACCCTGTTGGTCTATCCCATTATAAGCAACCCATTTTATACAACATCCCTCATTTTTACAAAATATATCAAAACAGTGTGATGGAAAATACATCATCTTGGAGAAATGTGTGATATGTATAGATAAGGTTCTGGTACTTACCTTCAAAGCCCTAAACAGTCTGGGGACAATGTACCTACCAAGGTCTTCCCAGTATGTTTCTTGAAGGACATTATGCTCTGCTAGTGAAAATCTGCTGGTAATCCCTGACCTGAAAGAGGTCCAGCTAGCCTCAACCAGGGCAAGGACTTTTTTGGCCTTTGCCCCAACCTGCTAGAGTGCTCTGTCCAATGAGACCCAGGCCCCGAGGAACCTAACATAGTTCTGCAGGGCCAGTAAGACAGAGCTGTTCCACCAGGCATATGGTTGAGGCGGCTACAGTTTTCCATCAATCTGGCATCTCCTCCCCCACCAATACTACTTTCTCAGTGTCATAAAGTTTAGAAGGTTTTAATATTTTTAAAATGTTTTAAATGATCTTAATGTTTTTAAATACAAAGATAGGATTGGCCACCTGGGAAGATTAAGTTGTGTTTGCCATTCTGAGATGTTTCGCTGTTGGTTTTTTGTTTTATATTTTAGGATGTTTTTATAATGTTTTATGATGTTTATTATTGATTGTATACCACCCAGAGCCCTTTGGGGGGGCAGTATATTAAATGTGATAAAATGAATAAATAAATGTATTGTTTTAAAATGCTTACATCAGTTATATTTTGATGGGTTTTTATCATGTTGTATGGAAATGTTGTGAGATGCTCTGAGCTCATGGGGGGAAAGCAGCTACGAAATTAATAAATAGAAATAGATAAACAGATAATAGGGTGGAACCACTTGGAGTTTGGCAACCCTCTAAATGCATTAGGCTAGACTCTAGATCTTCTCCATAGGGTCAGTCATATAGATTAAAGCTTTGCTGAGTTAAGCAGTGATTTATGGTACACATTCCTCTATTTCCTCAGCTCACTTTATTTCAGGTCACTTTTTATCATATATTGCAGAGGCGTTCCTCCCATTGGGCAAAGTGGACAGTTGCCCAGGGCACCCCCTTGTGGGGGGCACAAAAACTGCAGCTTCATTTGTGGGTTTTTTTGTATTTTCAGTGTTTTATATATGCCATTAAAGGTTAATGGCATATTAACCTTTATTAACCAAGGAGCAGCAGTGGCGTAGGAGGTTAAGAGCTCATGTATCTAATCTGGAGGAACCGGGTTTGATTCCCTGCTCTGCCGCTTAAGCTGTGGAGGCTTATCTGGGGAATTCAGATTAGCCTGTGCACTCCCACACACGCCAGCTGGGTGACCTTGGGCTAGTCACAGCTTCTTGGAGCTCTCTCAGCCCCACCTACCTCACAGGGTGTTTGTTGTGAGGGGGGAAGGGCAAGGAGATTGTGAGCCCCTTTGAGTCTCCTGCAGGAGAGAAAGGGGGGATATAAATCCAAACTCTTCTTCTTCTTCTTCTTAAAATTAAATGAAATGAAATTTTCAGTGTTTTTCCATTTTTGGCCTGCAGAGGGTGCAGTTTTTAGACTAGCCGCTAGCATCACCAAAATTTCAGGGATGTTTTCGGGAGACTCTCCAGATGCTATCACCAAGGGTTGGTGAGGTTTGGTTCAGGGAGTCCAAAGTTATGGATTCCCAAAGGGGGTGCCTCATCCCTCATTGTTTCTAATGGGAACTAATAGGAGATGGGGCTACACTTTTGAGGGTCGATAACTTTGGACACCCTGAACCAAACCTCATCAAACCTGGGAGGTATCATCAGGAGAGTCACTTACTGATACCACCCATGTTTTGTGAAGTTTGGTCCAGGGGGTCCAAAGCTATGGATCCCCAAAGGGGGTGCCCCATCACCCATTGTTTCTAATGGAGCTAACAGAAGATGGGAGCTCCACCTTTGAGTGTCCATAACTTTGGACCCCCTGAACCAAACTTCACCAAACCTGGGTGGTGTCATTAGGAGAGTCTCCTACCATGAAAGTTTGGTGCTGCTAGCTTAACAAGTGCACCCCTGACAGCAGGCACTCCCCAAATTTCCCCAGATTTTCCTTTTAAATCCCCCCCTTTGACATGGATTTAAAGGGAGAATCTGAGGTCCCCAGTTTAAACATTGAAGTGATGTTGTTTCAGGGTGAGGGAGAATCAACCCCAAAGTAGCATCACTTTCAATGTTGTTTAAACTGGGAACCCCAGATTCTCCCTTTAAGGTGGATTTAAAAGGAGAATTGGGGCTCCCTAGTTTAAACACCATTGAAAATGATGCTGTTTGGGGGTGGATTCCAGCATCACTTGTTTAAACTAGGGAGCCCAGATTCTCCTTTTAAATCCACCTTAAGGGGAGAATCTGGGGTTCCCAGTTTAAATAACTTTGAAAGTGATGCTGTTTCCCCCAATTGGGGGGACTGGATACAACACCATAAAATGTTTTCATAGCAGTAATAAAACATTTTGAAAGCATTTTGAAAATGTTTTCAAAAATATTTTTTCTGCTGTGTGGCATGGCCTATTGCTGTGGTCAGATTTGTGAGTTGGGGCATGTTCTATAATGTGATGGTGACTTTGAAACCACCTGGGGTAAAAAATCATTGCTTGGTCACAGTGGGATAGGGTGGCTGCCCATTGGGGGGGGGGGGGCAAACTCCAGTTTGCCTAGAAACGCCACTGATATATTGAGATCAATTCTAGTTCAGGACTGTGCATCTCCATCACTATTGTTCTCAGGACACCCAAGAGTTTTTCCCTCTGTTTTCACATGTATTAGTCTTCCAGTGGTTCATCTTTGTATTGTTGGGATCTGGCACTAAAAGGTATCTTTTCTCCACCATCCATCTTCCCTTTCTGGCTTTATGAAGCAGACCAAGGTTCTCCATCAATCACAGAACTTGTCACCCGAAACTCTCTGGTGCTATGAACCTCATGTTGCCATGTTGCATAATGACTGAACCGAATTGAAGTTATTTAAACATTGGCTTTTCTGAGGTAGCTACATCTTTACATTACATAATCTGATGTTTGACGGGACAAAGGCCTTGACCACCTTAATACAAACCAATGTGTTTTTCCCCACCACTTGCAGTCCTGAATGTGGGGTGGGGGGAGGTAGAGAGATCTTTGCCCATAATCATTTGTGTTTCTGATATGAATGAAATATGACATTCACCCCAGTTACCACAGTTTAAAGCCAAACATGATTTGCTCACCCATGCACCAAAATGCAGCTCAAGGCAGTTCCCTGCTCATTCTTGAACGTGGAGTTGTACAGAGGAGATGACTTAAGAATTTTCCTGAGGGGACTTTTGCTAATTTGTTTAAATTCTAAAACTACACTCTAAAGGACGACTAAGGAGTACCAATATTTAGGTGGTTTGCTGACTACTTATTCCTTATGAGTCATCTTTTAATTTTCACCTTTAATAGTATCTCAAAGGAAGCTTTTGCTGATGACTTGTCCAACATTTACAAATAGTGGGTAGTGCTTTTATGCTGATGAGGTGGGTTCAAACATATAAGCACTGGGCCAAGTAGGGAGGAAAGGCAGAAGGGTGGTGCTGTTCACTGACCAACAGTTTTCTGGAGCCTATTGTCTTTGTTTGTACAATGGGCTTTACTGCTAATCATGCCATGAACCATCTCTGAATTGTTGTCTCTCATGTAGCCCAGCAGTTTAGCAAATGGTAGCTGCCCTGCTGGCCCAAAACGACCAGAGATAGTGCCCTATGTCACTTCCAGGTTTCTTCAGAAGTGATGAAGCAACATAGCTGACATCATTATTTTTAAAAATTTCTTCCGCTGCCCCTTGAAGTGGGAGTGACTTTTGACCTCACTAACTAATTAGCATGCACAAGATTAACGCCATAATTACTGGATTGTGTGACTGGCACTTGCCAAATACCAACAAATATCAATAATTTAACTCAGTTATTTCAACTTTATTGAATATAAAATGTAGCTACATTAAAATGATGCATTTAAATAGATCAATCTTTCTGGCACTCCAGGTGATGAATGTTAATCTGTCCTTTTAATCATTCTCTTACGCTTCTTTTTGAAGGTGTGATCACTGTATGATGAACAGAACTGATATTACTTGGCTTTATTATTTCATTATTGAATTTATTAAGTATTTAAATGATCTCAGTACAGTGAGACAGCAAGAGACCTTTCTGTGATTAAACTGGAAATGTGTATGAAACTGTAGTATAAGCCTTTTTAGGAGTTTAGATTTTCCTGCATCTTGTTTTAGATTTAAAACTCTTGCAGAATTCTCCAAACAGTATCTGCTGCAATAAAACCACTTTATTTCCCAGTATCTGATTTATTGAAACCCTGGTGTAAATACTTTAAGGAGAAGAATATGCATGTCTTTGTTCCTGAATATTTTCATAGTCAGAGTATACAGAGAGCCAGGGTGACAATGTGGTTAGAGTGCTGGGCTAGGATTGGGAGACCTATGTTCAAATTTATTTATTTCTCTGTCTATCAAATTTGGTATATTGCCCACCCCTGAAGGGCTCCGTCATGGAAACTTGCTGAGTGAACTTGAGCCAGTCACTCTCTTTCAGCATAATCTATCTCCCAGGTTTGTTGTGAATGTAAAATGGAAGAGATGAAAATGATCTAATCTACTTTAGGTCCCTAGTGGGGAGAAAGAAACATTATAAAGAAATTAATACATAAATAAATGGTGATTGTGAATGACAGGTCTGTTTGGCTTATGGCCCTAGTCAGCAACTAGTTTCATGGAAGCACTGGTTTGAAAAAAGGTCGGAGAATTCTGGGTCAGAACCATTCTTCCCATCATTTAAAACAGATTGCTAGCTAATCTTGTTGACACAACCATATGCTCATATTTTGCACCCTGGGTTATAACCGGAGCGCCACCTGATACTTCTTAAGTGCAGTTTTGACTGTAGGATTCCTGTTGCCATTCCCTAACATGGTAATTATTTGAAGTGTTCAGGCTCTCTTTCTCTCTCCATATAAAGTAAAGTATATTGAAATATACTGATATCATATGCCAAAGTTATAGTGAGTGTCACAGGCCTTTCCTACCAACTGAGAAGACCCACACAACCTCTTTGATCTGGGGAACCAGCTTTGTTTTAAACATTAAATCTTCCCCTCAGTTACAAAATATTCTCAAGGTAGCAAGTGTAAAGGCTTTGGGTTCACTGTTGTGAGGTAAGTTTTCCAGTGGAGATCACTGAGACAGGAGTTGTACATAAATAACAAAGAAAATTTATTTATAGGTTGGTTTTAAAGAACCAATCAGCAGGACAGGTGTACATGTAGTCAAGGGGGAAACCTGGCTGAGGGACATAAATTTAAACCTGTTATGGCTTCAGAGTGTGCTTTGAAATCTCTTTAATGCTTTCATGTATAAATAGTCTTTCACTGACTAGCCACTAGGTTGGATCCTTTCATACGATTCCACCCATACCCAAGAATCAGACGGACACCCCAATCCAAAGTCTGAGGCAGTTGGGGACAGCGTGGCTGCCACCTTACCCCACAGCCTCCAGGGGGCTCTTAAGCAGCATAGGGAAGCAACAACAACAACAACAACCCCAGCTGCATGAAAACTCTCCATAGGTGTGGCGTGCCCCCTGCACAGAAGCGTACCGAGGGCAAATGGCACCCAGAGACAACTAGGTCTCCCCATGGTCCCCCCTACTCAGGAGTAGAGTTCAGGGGCATGGCTCACGCCCAAGACACCCCCACCAGGAGCCCAGAGAAATGCACTTACAGGCCTTTAGCAACATGCTTTTAAGAGGCCAGGGTTGAGGCAGGGCCATGGCCCCATGGGATTACAGCCCTTGCAGGGCCACCCACCACCAACTGGGTCAGAAGACATGGTGCCCCTGCTTCCCAGTCTGCACAAAGCAGCTCTATTCAATAAAAACCTGACATTTTAGCAGGTCTAATCCAGTCACTCAACTATCTTTTCAAATTATGGTGAGCATATTTCAACCCCATACCCATGAGCCTTTGCTAAATATGCATATTTAGCAAAAGTTAGCAAAATATGCATATTTAGCAAAAGTTCATGGGTATGTGGTTTAGCAGGCCTAGTCCTGCCTTTCAACTATCTTTTCAAGCATATTTCAACCACATACCCATAAGCCTTTGCTAAATAGGCACATTATGACCCTTTGCTAAATATGCAAACTACTAATTTGCATATTTAGCAAAGGCTCATGGATATGTGGTTGAAATATGCTCACCATAACTTGAAAAGATAGTTGAGAGGTTGGACTAGTCCTGCTAAAGTGCAAGGTTTTCCCTGCAAAGAGTTACTTTGTGCAAGCCGGGGAACAGGGGTGCCATGTTTCCTGACCCGGTAGGTGGGGTGTGTAGCCCTGCAGGGGGCATGGCCCTATGGGGGTGTGGCCCTTCCATTGCCCCACCCCTGGTATTCTAAAAGTATGTTGCTGGAGGCCTGTAAATGCACCAGGGACCCAGGTGGGAGGTAAGCTCCCCTGTGCATCACTGGAGGCCAGCTCCTGGGGGGGCGGTGCCGGCCATGGACGCATGCTTGTCAGACATGTGGGGGGTGCCTTCATCATGCAGGTCAGTACACCTCTGCCCCTGCATCAGCCCTGAGTCTGAGCCTTCTGCCATCCCTCCAGGGGTTGTCTACAGCCCATTCTATGACCAGATCTTCCAGCCATGAGTCTGGTATTGAGGCAAGGCCGAGCCTGGCTCCTGCCTCTCTCTCCCCCTTTGCTCTGACTGCACTTTCTCTGGCTCTCCACCCCCTGCTCTCCCTCTCTCCTCTTCACAATCTCCTCCTTGTCTTCCTCTTCTCCCCTCTTGTTATCCTCCCAGGTTGCCACCAGCTCTAGGTCATGGCTCGTTCCCAGGCTCTTATTGGCTCTCAGGCTGTCCGTTGGGTCCTACCAGCCCATGAATTGGCTCTCTCACCCAAGAGCCTGCCTGGTCTTTAAGGAACCAGTTATTCAGCAGGAAGTTTCTGTTGTTCATTGGCTGCTTGGGGCTGTGAATTGGGTTACTTTCCATACATTAACTTTACACACAGCCATGCCTCATCATGCTCTACCACTAATTTTTAAATGAATGAAGGAGAAAATTTGTCATATAAACCCTTTTTGTGATAATCTTACCACTTGAGATCCTGAAACATGGTGGACAGGCAATGGCCAAAGCATTGATATCACTGTTCAGCAACTGCTGGCAAAAGGTGCAGTCCTAGAAGATTGGTGAAGAGGTGCCATAATCGAGTTCCCCAAGAAGGGCAATATCTCCAAATGCACCAACTGGTAGGGCAGCACACTCCTCTCAGTCCCTGGGAAAGCATTCTGCATGATCTTACTTCGGCAACTGCAGAGTATCCTGGATCAATGCCTGAGAGAGGAACAAGCTGAATTTCTCAGTGGAAGGTCCTGCGGTGAACAAATCTTCACCCTCCAAAACATCATAGAGCAATGCATTGAATATTGACACCCACTGGCAATCAACTTCATTGACTTCAAGAAAGCTTTTGCCAGCATTCACCAGATGTCTCTCTGGCAGATCCTGCATTTGTATGGAGTACCAGCAGCCTTCATTACCATCTTCAAAGATTTGTACCTATGATCCAGTTGTTGCATCAAGACAGATAATGGCTGCATAGACTTCTTTGAAATCACCACTGGGGTCAGACAAAACTGCATTCTGTCTCCACTTCTTTTCCTTGTTTGACCACATATTGCGGAGAACTGGAACATGCTCTGGTAATGGCATACACTAGCCTGACCCAGACCGCCTTGGTGACTTGGATTTTGCTGATGACATTGCTCTGCTCGAGAAAGATGAGTCAAAGCTGCAGCGCTTGATGACTGACCTGGATAGAGAAGCAGGCAAAATTGGCCTC
The DNA here is from genome assembly GCF_021028975.2 of Sphaerodactylus townsendi. NCBI lineage: Eukaryota > Metazoa > Chordata > Lepidosauria > Squamata > Sphaerodactylidae > Sphaerodactylus > Sphaerodactylus townsendi. The sequence continues at coordinate 69,665,559 of NC_059430.1, forward strand.
AGGATAAGCACTGATAAATCAAAGATAATGTATGTTAACTTCCCACCCCAAACACAGGGAATCATCACTGGATCACAGCAGCTAGAGAAAGTGAAGAGGTTCATTTACTTGGGCAGTGTGATCTCCCAGAATGGAGATGCAGAAGCAGATGTCAGGTGCCGCATCAAGAAGGCTGCAGTTGTTTTTTTGGAGAATGAACAAGATCTGATGCTCACCAACCATTGTCCTAAAGACCAAGTTCCACCTATTCACCTCCATTGAGATCCCAACAGCCATTTATGCTAATGAGACCTGGAAGGCATCAACAAGTATCAACAACAGGCTTGATGTTTTCCAACAGAAGTGTCTACGCTGAATCCTGAAGATCCGATATTATGACCACATCACTAATGAAGAGGTGCTCTGAAGGAGCAGCAAGTGCAAACTCCATATCATCATTGCACACAGAAGACTTCAACTGGCTGGCCACGTCCTTCGCATGGAGAACAGTCGGATCCCAAAGATGGCAATGAGGTGTATACCTCTTGATGCCAAATGACAGTGCGGATGTCCCCAAAACATCTGGAGGAGAACTTTCGAGCAAGACCGGAAGGCACTGAATATTGCATGGGAAGAGGTTGAAACACTCGCCCAAGACCAGAAATGCTGGAGAGCACTTGTTGCCTGATATGCTACTTAACATGGGAGGATCAAGCTAACTTGCCACTTGGTGTCTGTCAGCAGCTAGCATATGTGCATTTGTATACAGCCTCATGGAAGTTAGTTCTCCCTGCCAAGTATCGTTTATTATCTGATCCAACATCTATGACCTGAGGGAAACTTGGTGGCATCTAATATACAGGTTCAATAATGACTCAGGAAAGAAGGAAATGAAACTCCATTGTGCAGCTGGAATGCTATATGGCATTCTATCAAGGTAGACAGCTGTGAGATGTTCAAAGCCTCTAACAATCTCCCACATGTACACTTTTCATTACAAAGTGTTCCTTGCATCATTAATCATGTGACACTAAAATATTTCCAAGACTATGCTGTACTGGGCTATTCTCAGTCATGTGTTAGCATATTTTCAATCCATGAAGGTCACTTGGCTGTCTCAGAAAGTAATAATCGCTAAGCCTAACCTATCTCATAGGGCAGTTGCAAGGCTTAAAGAATGCTCTGAGAACCTTGGAAGAAGGGCAGGATATAAATGAAGCAACAAGAGTAAGAGAAATGGGCACATCTACAGCATAGAAGGCTGCTCTCTGGATCTTCCATTAATGCCACAAATAAGACTCTGAAGTCTTATGGAACCTTCAAGATTTTTATTCCAGCTTGTGACAGAATATTTTTAAGTGATAGGCTTCAAGCTAGCACTCAAGCCCTACTGGGTTTTGCTGCATTAGACTACTGTAACTTGATTGCTTTCCTATATCCTCTGTGCACTTTTCTTCATGTCTAAAAGAAAGCCAATATTGCAACATCTATCCATGTGACTTGCTTTGGACTAGGTTGCAGCTAAATGTTTCTGTTTCATTTCATGAATCAGTGTCCAACATATATACTTTTGTATACAATTCTCACACCTGATGATGTTGTCATTTTGAACCACAACCACCTGAAATCCATGGAATTGATTTCACTGCAAGAAGATAAAATTTTCTAATAACTGCAACCATGTTCCTTAGCAGATGTGATCCTTTCTACTAAAAAGGCTACTATTTAATCGTGTGTGTTGAAGTTTGTAGCTCTAGGCTATTAGTAACTGTGTTATATCTTGACACAGGAGAACTACTGGCAGTGGTATAAACTCATTCGTTTTCTTTCATTGCACTTTTTTATTGCAAGTCACACAGAGACAAGGAGTGAGAAGCAAACTGAAATAATAATGATCAGGTCTGACCTGTAATGACTCCCTCATCGATAAACAGTCAGGTGGAATAAGACTGAAGTCACAAAACAGCATTTAATTCACTGTAGTTCTTCATTACTGGCTAAATGATTTGTTTGGGAAGTATCCAAATGCCAATAAATCACACATTCCTCCCGGGAGGCCTTCACATAATAGCAATGCTGTGGCCAGCAAGTAGAAATTGAAAACCCACTTGGATACATTTTCTTGGCAGATAAACAGCAAGAAAAGACCTAGGAAATCTCCATGGTGAAGAAACACCCAGTGGGGCTAGAACTAACAATTTTTTTTTCTGCTGATAAAAAAGGGAGGGTCCTCACTGACCACCAAAATGGCTATGCTGAGCATCATAAAACCTACATGGACAAAAGCTGTCATGGATGGGGAGTATTAGGTGAGAAGAGGAGAATTAGGTGAGATTGAAAGGAAAACTGGCTGGATCCAACCCTATATAAGGGGGATTTAGTCTAAGCCATGGTGGGAAGACCTAAACAAAAACTCAGTTTTCCCTTATAATTTTTGCTATGACTCCCTTATAAACCAACTTAACCAACTTCATACAACATCTGCTTGTTATGCATGAAAAGTGGCTCAAGGCAATGACACCAAGGATGCTAACAAGGCCAAGGCTTTCAAGTGACATTTGTCTTATAGAAATCAAAGTCAGAGTTATGCCTGAGGCCACATGGTTGCTGTGGTAGCTGTGAGAAAGCCACGTGGAGACCCTGAACACATTGATTTCTCAACCCATGACTAGCCAGATATGTATATTTTGTACCATGTGTTGGATTCAGCAGCAAGCACCAGCAAATGCTTGAAAAACATAGCTTGAAGCAATCTGCCAAGAGCAGAAGGCAATACATGAAAACAAAATGTTCAACACTGTCTTATACAGGAATTTTCCATGCATGACATACACTCATTGAGCTGGGTTGCTGAGAGACATTGGCAAAAGAGATATTTTACTTCAGAGTCCATTTGCAGGTTTTGACAAGAAAGTTTTGAACTAGTAGTATTCATGGTGCCCAATGATGTATTTATATACGTGCTTCTGGAATATTAGGTTTGAAATCCAAAGAGTCTTGAACGGAAAAGAAAAAGAGAGAGAAGGTTGAGTTGCTCCCTACCAGCTGACTAATTAGGTCTGGGGTCATCCTGGACAAGCATATCACAGCTATGTGTCCCTCGCTTGCCAGTATGCACAGACTTTCATATGTCTTGGGAACCTCTCTACATCACGACATAGAGCAAACCCTCCCTTTTCTTTGGAAACTGAAACTAAACAGTATCTCTTCCACAAGATGAAGAGGCTTTGTCTTTACGTCTGTGGGAAGTGTCCATTTGAAAGGACCTAACATAGAAGGATACTCACCTTGCAGTCTCCCAAGATTTTGAGAAACATCTCAATATTGTGGGGTGGCACCAACTGCCCTTTCTCAAAATTCCAAAAGTGCCCGTAGGATCAACAACTTTGGACACCTCTTGGTCTTATAAGTGTGACAATTGTAGCCACCACCACCCCTTCCCTACTACCACCTAACAGGTCCTAGAAGGGAAAACTGGTGGGAACTCATTAGCGGTGTAGCTAGGAGGCATGGGAGGGCTGGAGACCAGGTACCACTTCCTAGGGGTGCACAGCAAGACAGCGCTCCCCCTTGCAACTGCGCCTCATCCTGAACTCTGGGGAGTTTAGGTAGGGGTGCAGTTGACGGCTGGTGAGTATTGGAGGTTGGGACTGGAGTCAACTGACTTGCCCCTAACGCAATCTCCAAGTGGAAGTCAGGAGCAGCCAGGCTCAGACTGAGCTTGGCTGCTGTTGAGCCTCTAGCTTTATACTGTTGGCTCTGCCCCCCCAAGCTCGGTCTGAATAATCAATTTTCAGCTGAGACCAGCTTGTCAACCAGATAGTAGACTTCCCCTTCTATCAGAAAATAGACCAGTAGGAGGAATGTGGATGCAACTCAATAAGATTTCTCTGCCAAAAAATAACGCATTGAAGGAATATAGCTCCCAAGGCTAGGGGGGGGAGGGGAGTCCTCCAATAATTCCAGTATGCTTAAGAGAAACTAGTTCTGATATTTCTCCGTTATGTGTCCCCTCTTCCCCCTGTTAGGATAGTGGCTGGGAATACTAATCACTGAAGGGATGGCAAATAGTTATGAATGCTACATGCCACTAAAAGATGTAGACTGCGCTGTGAATTGGGTTACTTTCCATACATTAACTTTACACACAGCCATGCCTCATCATGCTCTACCACTAATTTTTAAATGAATGAAGGAGAAAATTTGTCATATAAACCCTTTTTGTGATAATCTTACCACTTGAGATCCTGAAACATGGTGGACAGGCAATGGCCAAAGCATTGATATCACTGTTCAGCAACTGCTGGCAAAAGGTGCAGTCCTAGAAGATTGGTGAAGAGGTGCCATGTCCGGGATTCCCCCCAAGAGGGGCAGAAAATATCTCCAAATGCACCAGCTGGTAGGGCAGCACACTCCTCTCAGTCCACCAGGGAAAGCATTCTGCATGATCTTGCGCCCGGCAACTGCGGGAGGTATCCTGGATCAATGCCTGAGAGAGGAACAAGCTGAATTTCTCAGTGGAAGGTCCTGCGGTGAACAAATCTTCACCCTCCAAAACATCATAGAGCAATGCATTGAATATTGACACCCACTGGCAATCAACTTCATTGACTTCAAAGAAACTTTTGCCAACATTCACCAGATGTCTCTGGCAGATCCTGCATTTTGTATGGAATTTTACCAGCAGCCTTCATTACCATCTTCAAAGGGTTGTACCTATGATCCAGTTATTTGCATCAAGACCAGATAATGGCTGCATGAACTTCTTTAGGAAATCACCACTGGGGTCCAGACAAAACTGCATTCTGTCTCACTTCTTTTTCCTTGTTTGACCACATATTGCGGAGAACTGGAACATGCTCTGGTAATGGCATACACTAGCCTGGTGAACGCCTTAGTGACTTGGATTTTTTGCTGGTAGCGTTGCTCTGCTGAAAGATGAGTCAAAGCACGAAACCGATGACTGAAGAGCCTGGATAGAGAAGCCAGGCAAAATTAGCCTCAGGATAAGCACTGATAAATCAAAGATAATGTATGTTAACTTCCCACCCCAAACACAGGGAATCATCACTGGATCACAGCAGCTAGAGAAAGTGAAGAGGTTCATTTACTTGGGCAGTGTGATCTCCCAGAATGGAGATGCAGAAGCAGATGTCAGGTGCCGCATCAAGAAGGCTGCAGTTGTTTTTTTTTGGAGAATATAGACAAGATCAGATGCTCACCAACCATTGTCCCTAAAGACCGGATTCCTCCTATTCACCTCCATTTGAGATCCCAACAGCCATTTGTACTGTGGGACCTGGAAGGCATCAGCAAAGTGTCAGCAACAGGCTTGATGTTTTTTTTTTCCAGCAGGAAGTGCTCCTACGCTGAATCCTGAAGATCGATATTGCCAGCCCACATCACTAATGAAGAGGTGCTCTGAAGGAGCAGCAAGAGTGCAAACTCATATCATCATTGCACAGAAGAACTTCAACTGGCTGCAGCGTCAGCCGCTGTGGAGAACAGTCGGATCCCAAAGATGGTAATAGAGGTGTATGCCTCTTGATGCCAAATGACAGTCTGCGGATGTCCCCAAAACATCTGGAGAGGAGAACTTTTCGAGCAAGGAGCCGGGAGAGGCACTGGAGATATTGCATGGGGAAAGAGAGTTTGAAACACTGCGCCCAAGACCAGAAATGTAAGAGGCACTTGTTGCCTGATATGCTACTTAACATGGGAGGATCAAGCTAACTTGCCACTTGGTGTCTGTCAGCTAGCTAGCATGTAATACGCATTTGTATACAGCCACTCCTTGGAAGTTAGTTCTCCCTGCACCAAATTATCGTTTGTATTATCTGATCCAGCATCTATGACCAGAAACTTGAGTGGCATCTAATATACAGGTTCGAAAATGGCGGCTCAGGAAGGAAATGAAACTCCATTGTACTTGCAGCTGGAATGCTATATGGCATTCTATCAAAAGGAGTGAACAGCTGTGAGATGTTCAAAGCCTCTAACAATCTCCCACATGTACACTTTTCATTACAAAGTGTTCCTTGCATCATTAATCATGTGACACTAAACTATTTCCAAGACTATGCTGTACTGGGCTATTCTCAGTCATGTAGCATATTTTCAATCCATGAAGAGTCACTTGGCTGTCTCAGAGAAGTAATAATGTCCTTCAGCCTAACCTATCTCATAGGGCAGTTGCAGGAGCTTAAAGAATGCTCCTGAGAACCCAACTGGAAGAAGGGCAGGATATAAATGAAGCAACAAGAGTAAGAGAAATGGGCACATCTACAGCATAGAAGGCTGCTCTCTGGATCTTCCATTAATGCCACAAATAAGACTCTGAAGTCTTATGGAACCTTCAAGATTTTTATTCCAGCTTGTGACAGAATATTTTTAAGTGATAGGCTTCAAGCTAGCAGCACTCCAAGCCCTGCTAAGGTTTTTTATGCGTGGAACTGCACTGTAACTTGATTGCTTTCCTATATCCTCTGTGCACTTTTTCTTCATGTCACAAAAGAAGCCAATATTGCAACAACATCTATCCATGTGACTTGCTTTGGACTGGAGGTTGCAGCTAAATGTTCCTGTTTCATTTTCATGAATCCAGTGTCAACATATATACTTTTTTGTATACCGAATTCTCACACCTGATGATGTTGTCGGTACAGACCACAACCACCTGGGAATCCATGGAATTGGTTTCACTGCAAGAAAGATAAAATTTTCTAATAACTGCAACCATGTTTCATGTAGCAGATGTGATCCTTTCTACTAAAAGGCTACTATTTAATCGTGTGTGTTTGGTTTTGCATACAAGCTCCTAGGCTGTAGTAACTGTATGTTATATCTTGACACAGGAGAACTACTGGCAGTGGTATAAAACTCATTACGTTTTCACCATTGCACTTTTTATTGCAAGTCACACAGAAGACAAGGAATTGAGAAACAAACTAAGGAATTAATAATGATCCAGGTCTGACCTGTAATAGCTCCTCATCGATAAACAGTCAGGTGGAATAAGACTGAAGTCACAAAACAGCATTTAATTCACTGTAGTTCTTCATTACTGGCTAAATGATTTGTTTGGGAAGTATCCAAATGCCAATAAATCACACATTCCTCCCGGGAGGCCTTCACATAATAGCAATGCTGTGGCCAGCAAGTAGAAATTGAAAACCCACTTGGATGTTTTAAGCTGCTTGGCAGATAAAAGCAGCAAAAAAGAAAAAAGAAGACCTAGAGAGCTCCATGAGTGAAGAAACACCCGATGGGGCCTAGAGACTAACAATTTTTTTCTGCTGATAAAAAAGGGGGAGGGTCCTCACTGACCACCAAAATGGCTAAAACAATGCTGGGCATCCTCCACAAAACCTACATGGACAAAAGCTGCTCATGGATGAAGTATTAGGTGAGAGAAGAGGAAGGGTAAGAATTTGAGATTGAAAGGAAAACTGGCTGGATCCAACCCTATATAAGGGGGATTTAGTCTAAGCCATGGTGGGAAGACCTAAACAAAAACTCAGTTTTCCCTTATAATTTTGCTGAAGCTCATATAGAAACCAACCAACCAGCTTCCTTTGCTTGTCCTGCTTGTTATGCATGAAAATTAGCTCAAACGAGCAATGACACCAAAAGGATGCTAACAAGGCCAAAGGCTTTCCAAGTGACATTTGTCTTATAGAAATCAAAGTCAGGTGTATGCCCTGAGGCCACATGGTTTGCTGTAGTGGCTATTGAAAAGCCACGTGGAGACCCTGAACACATTGATTTCTCAACCCATGACTAATGAATGTATGTATATTTTGTACCATGTGTTTGGATTCAGCCCAGCAAGCACCCAGCAAATGCTTGAAAAACATAGCTTGAAACAATCTGCCACCAGGCAGAAGGCAATACATGAAAACAAAGATATTTCAACACTATGTATACAGGGTGCCATGCATGACATACACTCAGTAGGCTAGAGTTGCTGAGAGACATTGGCAAAGAGATATTTTACTTACAGAGTCCATTTTGCAGGAACGACAAGAAAGTTTTGAACTGAAATTAGTATTCGCGGGTGCCCCAATGATGTATTATATGTCGGTAGCTAGGAATAATAGGTTTGAAATCCAAAGAAGTCTTGAGGCGGAAGAAGAAAAAGAGAAGGTTGAGTTGCTCCCTACTGGCTGACTAATGAGGTAGGTCTGGGGTGCATCCTGGACAAGCATATCACAACTATATGTGTCCACAAAACTTGCCAGTATGCACCAGACTTTCATATGTGTAGGAACCTCTCTACCATCACGACATAGAGCAAACCCCTCCCTTTTCTTTGGAAGCTAAGAGCTAAACAGTATCTCTTCCCACAAGATGAAGAGGCTTTGTATCTTCGTCTGTGAGAGGAAGTGTCCATTTTAGAAAGAAAGGACCCTAACATAGAGGATACTCTGCTTACAGTCTCCCAAGATTTTGAGAAACATCTCAATATTGTAGGGTGGCACCAACTGCCCTTTCTCAAAATTCCAAAAGTGCCATTAGGATCAACTGGCTTTTGGACACCTCTTAGTCTTATAAGTGTGAAGCAATTGTAGCCAGCCACACACCTTCCTACCACTAGCACCTATGGGTCCTAGAAGGAAAACTGAGGTGGGAACTCATTAGTGAGTGGCAAGCTAGGAGGCATGGGAGGGCTGGAGACCAAGGTACCACTTCCTAGGGGTGCACAGCAAGAACAAGCGCTCCCACTTGCAACTCGCCTCATCCCTGAACTCTGGGGAGTTTTAGGTAGGGAATTACTGATTGGCCCGGCTAGTGAGTATTGGAGGTTGGGACTGGAGTCAACTGGCACTTTCGCAATCTCCAGAGTGGAAGTCCAGGAGCAGCCAGGCTCAGACTGAAGCAGCTTATGTTGAGCCTCTAGCTTTATACTGTTGGCTCCTGCCCCCCAAGCTCGGTCTGAATAATCAATTTTCAGCTAGAGACCAGCTTATCCAAGCAGATAGTAGACTTCCCCTTCTATCAGAAAAATAGACCAGTAGGAGGAATGTGGATGCAACTCAATAAAAGATTTCTCTGCCAAAATGCTAGCATGTGAGAGGAATATAGCTCCCAAGGCTGGGGGAGGGAGTCCTCAATAATTCCAGTATGCTTAAGAGAAACTAGTTCTGATGTTTCTCCGTTATGGCTGTCCCCTCCTTCCCCTGTTAGGATGATTGGCTGGGAATACTAATCACTGAAGGATGGCAAATAGTTATGAATGCTACATGCCGCACTAAAGATGCTGGAACTGCAGTGAGAGTGGCCGAACCTACTCAGCACTCCAGATGTTCCTGAACTACAATTCCCATCCCAGCCCCTGCCAGCATGTTGGTGGCCATGCTGGCAGGGGCTAATGAAACCAACAGTTCCATGAACATTGTTGAGTACCATAGGTTCACTTCCTACGGCTGTAGAAGAAACACTGAACATTGATAACCACCTGCACTTCTTACCAGTTAAAAACACAAAGTCCACTAATGAAAATATACAGAAAATGAAAAACGTCTTCCATTCAGCCTACTGGGAGAAAAAACATCCCTCTTGGGGCTCTGAGCACATCCTTCCTAGAGATCAGGAAACTACATACAGCAATTGTCATAACTGAAATTTGTGTCCTAAGACAGCAGATGGCAGCAATGTAGCCTGTTCAACGATATCTATTCATATAATTTACTTAAAGCAGAAATGAGAAATCATGGGATGATGATGGCATCCTTGTAAAATGAACAGTTTTGACAGAGCTGTACTTGAGATTTAAAAATACAGGGTTTATTAATGCTCTTGGCTTTCAACAGTGTTAAGAACTGGAAACAGGTTTGTGAAATTTTCAAGAATCACAGTACAATGATCAGGAACTTAAGTGTTTATTGTATATTTCTTTAAATCCACCCTAATTTCCTAAATTTGATCAAACGGGGATTGTGACTTCCCCTGGGAATTGCCACAAAGTTCCCTTTTATCATCCTACCTTTTCAGAAATATGTAAAACCAAAGTGAAATAATATGCAGCAACAGAAATGGCACCAGTATTTCAATGGTAGGGAAGGCAGCATGCTTTAGCTCGACCCCATCAGCTCAGCAGGGTTGGTACTCAGATGGGAGACCAACAAGGAAGGCTTTGCACAGAGAAGATTGGCAAATCACATTTGCTTATCATTTGACTTGAAAGTCCTTTTTGCTGGAGTCTCCATTAATCAATTGCAACTTGATGGCACATATGCAGATAATATTCCAATGCTGGCTCAATTCTCTTCTTGAAATCTGTTTTTTTCTTCTCTCTTACAAAGTTTCTATCTAGAAGAAGGAGTTCAATAGATCAAGCTAGATGAAAATAAATCCACATAAAGCAGATAAAATAATAGTTGGACTATCCTTTGAGCTGGAGAAGGTGGGGTTATAAGTATAAGGTGTCCAGCTTTAGAATTCATTTCACTACAATAACAACAGCACAGCAAGGGTGCCAGCTGAAGAGAGTGGTTAAGAACAGCTGCACTCTATTCTGGAGAACCGGGTTTGATTCCCCACTCTGCCACCTGAGCTGTGGAGGTTATCTGGTGAATCAGATTAGCTTGTGCACTCCAACACTTGCCAGCTGGATGATCTTGGGCTAGTCACAGCGCTCTCAGCCCCACCTACTTCACAGGGTGTTTGTTGTGAGGGGGGAAGGGAAAGGAGATTGTAAACTCCTTTGCGTCTCCTTACAGCAGAGAAAGGAGGGATTTAAATCCAAACTACTCCTCCTCCTTCTATGTTTACTGTGAAAATAAACATACCTTCATATAAACTATTCCTAGAGAAAGGTGAGATAATTCCTATTTATACTACACTTAACACCTTGGATATCAGTGAAGATTAAAATACTAAATATAAATTTAGAAAGTAGTGATTATGCCAACGACAATGTTATTTAAAAAACACTTTCTGTTCGTAAATTTTGTTAGGGTTTTTTAATGTCTTCAGATAAGGATGAAGATCTGAATGTAAATACATCTGTATCTTTACCTCCTAAAAAGATCCTGTGGAGAATGGTATTTTAGTACATGCACAGTTTTTCCTGCTTGAACTCCTGGTCATACACCCTCAATCCATCCTTTTATGCCTCTCCAGAGTCCAATCCTATAAGAACTTTGATAGTACTACTGCATATAGCTATCAACCGCCAGAAATCTTCCTTATACACTTAGTTGTGAAAAGAGTACAAACTGTATTAAGAGAACAAACCCAGTAATGTGTCACACAATTATATATAGGGTGAAACATCCCCAAAGCACAGAAATGTAATCAAAACACTAAAAATGGGTTATAAAAGGAAATCACACAATGGCAGAAAATATATATGAATCAGAGATAATTCAGAAGAATCATCAGAGGCTATTTATTGTGCACAACAAAACCCATCTCTCTCTGTGTGCCAGGAAAAAATTACTTGGGAGTCTTTTATCTGTTCAAACTAATGAACTTGATTTAGTATAGGAACTCAAATTTCTGGATAGGATAGAGTAAATATAGTCTCCTAATCTAGTCTAACTAACTAGGATGGAGGGAGATACAGGACCTGCATCCTGCTCTCATAGTTGCAAGGTGAAGTGTGTCTGACAGTAGAGTTGTGAAGAAGAAGAGTTGGATTTATATCCCCCCTTTCTCTCCTATAGGAGACTCAAAGGGGTTTACAAGCTCCTTTCCCTTCCCCCCTCACAACAAACACCCTGTGAGATAGGTGGGGCTGAGAGAGCTCAGAAGAACTGTGACTAGCCTAAGGTCACCCAGCTGGCGTGTGTTGGAGTGCACAGGCTAATCTGAATTCCCCAGATAAGCCTCCACAGCTCAGTTGGCAGAGCGGGGAAGTTTCCTGAGAAAAGCAATCTGCATACCAAAGGAATAGTGTCAGAGCAGTAGTGAATGAATGCCCAATGCCTTGACCCCTCTATCTTTTCGATTTTCTAGGCCCCTTCTGAAGTCTGAGGTTAAGAGACAGTACCCAGTACCAAGTCCTTCACTTCCAATAAAATTCATGTAAAAAAAGCAAGGAATAAGAACTCAGCCCATACTTGCTTAATCTATTTTAATCCAAGTGTGGACCTTTCACTGAAGAATGACTGAAAACTGTACTTCTTAATCTCTCAGGCTCCATCCATAAAAAAGCTCCTTATTTATTAAAACGAATAGCAGAAATATAAACATCAATCAACCACATAAGATTATGCCACAAAGATTATGAAACTGGATCCTTTGAGGGAATTATGGAATCAAGCACTTGTAAGCCATTCACAAGACTACATGGTGGCTTGGTAGGGTGGAGTATATTCCAGCTAAAGCATTTCCACCATGCATACTTAGCGCACCACATAAAGAAAATAAAATGATGCTTCTGCAACATAAGGTATTCATATACTGTGGCAGGGGAAGGTTGTAGGTTATAGGCAAAACTTAGGTGGCCAAAACATTTTATTTGGCTAATGAAAGTCATAGTTCTCCACTGCAGGCCCTTAACATTTCTGAACTCCAAAACACCCATCCAAAAATGTTAACAGTTCCTTTCACTGTTTAACTTCTTTCTCCCGTGAAAATTTCTGATCTGAGATTACAATGCTGAAAAATAAAGATGGCACTGCCGTGGGTTTCTGAAGAACACTTACCTTCTAAGAAATAAACAGCAGGAACTAAGCACAGATATGATTGCATCCTCCTGGATAACACCTCCCTGAAACTCTCAATGACCTTCTTCAAAAATCAGTCATGAATTCCCCTGGTGTGAACTGACAGGATGCAAAAAAATGTAGTGCAGAAGCAGCTTCAACTAACCTTAAAAAATGTTGTATCAGCAAGACTGCCTAATTTAAGAAAATGAAGCGCAGCAACTTTGGTATTAATAATTTAATGTATCTTACTAGATTCTGATATAAAAGAATCTGTTACCAGACCTAGCCACTGCACCTGTAATTGGTGTGAATTATCTCTCAGAATATTAACCCCAAATCTTCCCCTTTTCCAGCTGCTATCAAAATACCGTTCCTCAAGATACCAAAGGCCATAAAAAGGGAAGCTTCATAGTAATAACACACTAGCATACATAAATATTTAAGGATATAATAACCTTGGTTAGTGGCCTTCAAGCCATGATCCAGGAGCCTTAGCTGGGTCAGAAAGCCCCTCATGCTGGGTGGTGGTGAGCCAGTTTTTCCCTACTTTTGGGAAGAAGCTGCATGTATGACAGCAAACAGTGCCATGCCTCCTATTTCTATTCAAACACATGCCGAATACAGTGGTAATATGGTAATGAAAGATCATTCAGAAGTGGAGAGGATTCCTCATTAGCACAGGCAAATTCAGAGATACCCCTCAAAAAAAGCAATCCTTTGCCCTTTCTCTCTTCCCTGCATAGGAGGCTACAGATGCATTAAAATGTTAAATAATACTTGTTTAGTAGTTTCTTGAATGACATCAAAGCTATCCTTGTGTAGAGTTTTTAAGAATGACACTAAAATGCTATTCTAAGTACGAATGAGTTTGTCAGACCTATAATTCTGTAGGAAGCAAGCAGGTTAGATAAGGCATTTTGTGAACATGTTTTTTTCCCCTTTAAACGTACATGCAAGAAGCATTCCATAGATTCAAAAAATATAATCTTTCCTTCATATTTCTTTATTCACTTGGCGGATTGGAACTTTAACTTGCTCCTACATTTTAGAGCTATACCCATGTTACGAATAAGGTGCTTTGGCTGCTGAATATTAATAAATAGAAAATTAATAAATCTGCAAAACCAATACTTTCTTTCTCTGGTTTCCTAGTTATTACTTTATATGTCTACATACTCAGATGCAAGGGGCCCTGCATTCTTTGGCATGAGCACCTCAAACAGCTATGCCTGGTGGGCCTTTTGAAATGCAGACTCATTATTTCTGTCCAGCGCATCACTGAGGGCATTATCCCATTCTTGCCCTGCAGGGCCCCCAGAAAAAAAGATTCACGACCAATGATTTGACCAGAAGCACCTTCAAGATGTCCATGATAGTGCCAGGTATAAAACCTTCTAGCTATATAAAACCTTCTAGCTATAGTACCCAGAGAGGAGATTACAGCTGGTGTAGTCCATTCTGATTTGAGAGCCTCCTCAAATATAGCAGAGCAGGGGAAGATCATGACAGGCTTAGGAGGTTGCTTGACACCCTTCCTGTCAGGCTTCTTAGATGAAATAGGGGTGAGGAAAATCTCAGCCACTTTCAGTGCAGCTTCAGGAAGTGTTCCAGCTGAAAAAAGGTGAATGGAGGGTCCTGGTTATCAGCATCCTCACCAGACCATTCCCCCTCCTTCCCATCAAGCTCTCCCGACACTGCTGGACTCAAGGACTGCTTGCCTCCCCTGGTCTTTTCTCTCCATGGGTCCCTGTGCCTTCGGGTCTCCATTGATGAGGGATCCCCACCTCTGAAGATGAGGCTGCACACCTATGGAGCCTCCTAGGTGGATAGGATTCCTTCTCCAACAGAGAGCTTTTAGCCAAGGCATCAGTTAAATGCAGCGGGACAATGTAGGACTGACAATCTGCAGCTCCACTATCTGCTCTTCTGACAGGTGGGTGTGCTCACCCGCACTCCCTTCCCCCAGGGTGTCTGTGGGTTGAACAACTGCCTCCCAACAAGGCAGCCTGCTGCCAAAGCCAGACCCCATTGAGATTGCTGGGGCCAACCTCCTCCTGGGCCTTGCTAAAGGGCGGGAGAAAATGGCATGGTGGCCATGTTAGGTCCCCGAGTCTGCCAGAGGAGAGAACTAAAATGGCTGGCAAATCGATGAGCCTTCACCCCAATCAATCCACCGGGGGGTGGGGGGAACCTGAAAGAAGCGTCGAAGACAGTTCTCTGCTGGCAATTTTTTATTAGATCTTGGAAGCCTCTGCAGTGCCTGTTGATGTGGAGGCAGCTGCTGCTACGGCAACAGAGAGAATCAACATGGTCCCCTAAGGTGTGTGGTCCTAGGAGGAACTGGGGAATCCAGAAGTTCTGGATGGCTGGTCCTCACCAGTTCCTGCTGGTTTCCAGCTTTGTCACCTGGAGGGATGGCTCCCTCCCAGTGGGAAGGCATTCCAGATTTTTTGTTATCCTTCTTCTTTAGTGAAGAGGATATTTTTCTGAATGCTTTGTCCATCTTACTCTTCATTACACAACTAGGCCTCAAGAAGTTCCTGTCTGAATGAGCAGCTATCAAACTGGAGAAGTATGCCTCCTGTCAGCTAGGAGAGTGTGCAAAACACTGCATAGCCTACCTGAACAATTGGGGGCATAACCTAACTACCTGGATAACTGAAGTCCTGCAGCAGAACAATTGGGACTACTATCCTAACCTATGTCTGCTGTCAGAGACCTGAGACTAGGCATCATGTAATCTAGGTCTGACGTAATAGGGCACTTTATTTACAGGTACACCATTTCCCTGAACTTGTGTGACATCCTCTGGAATAGCAGAAATACTCCAATCAATGACAAAGGAGACTAATTCCATTGGCTTCCAGAAACTGCAACCCTGCTGGGAAAGATAAAAGGCTGATGAACTTCCTTCCAAATGTGATTGGCTACTGCTAGAGGATGCAAAATACCATGTTTTTTTGTAAAACACAAGAATAAAGCATTAAGC
This sequence comes from Sphaerodactylus townsendi, assembly GCF_021028975.2. NCBI lineage: Eukaryota > Metazoa > Chordata > Lepidosauria > Squamata > Sphaerodactylidae > Sphaerodactylus > Sphaerodactylus townsendi. Next base: position 69,681,183 of record NC_059430.1, read on the forward strand.
CAGCAGGACTTTGTAATGGACCATGTCTGAAGACATTAGGAAAATCATGAATATCTCCAAAGCCTTTCCCATTGCTTGGCTGGTGGAATTATTTTAGAAAATTCCCCATCTACATTGCTTTGAATATTTGTAAACAACTGTTAACACAGAAACTTAATTAGTCCAGCAATATGTAACCTGTCATTGTGTGAGCTAATCTCACAACAGGGATTCATTACCTGATCTTACTCAGATTCTGGTAAACCAGTCCAGATCATTTATGATTACAACATTAATCTCACCAGTTTGGAATGCTGACCTCAGAACTCAGGAATATAAGTCCATACCCAAGATTCCAGGTTGGCTGGAATCTACATGAGTCTACAGTGACAGAAATACTTAAATGCTCTTTGTAACTTGGATGATTCAGTGTGTTAATGCTGCTCAGTGTAATTTCAACTATATTTAAAGCTACTGCAGAAACATCTATGTTCACAATACTAAGAGCTCTTCTTACTCTAAGGAAGCATAAAGAATCCTTAAGGGAAACATGTGCTTGTACATTAGAAATGCTGTCACATTCTGAATATCCTACATGATGTACTTTTATCAAGTTTCCAGTTATACAAGCAAGTTGGATTTTTTCCCAACATACGTAATCTTGTTACAGCTCAATATATCCAAATTTTGATTTCATATTCTGGAACTATATTCTCTTCCTCGCCCCCTGCCTTAAATGATCTGCTTCAGCTCCAACAGTCATTACAGACAAAACTGAGCTATTTCAAAAGAGAAGGCACAATTTGCAATTCTTTCCACATGGCTGGCCCTTCCTCTCATTTTATGCAATTCTGAAAATTTAGTTAAAACACTCTTTAGGGGACTGAGAGGAAAATATGAAGCAAGACATCATACAAACCCTAGAGACAGTCCAGTTGTCTCACAGAAACTCAGTTGAGTCTGTCATTCAAATAGATTTGGGGGAGGAGAATCTCAACAGGTTTTAAAATTAGAAATGCTGTCACATTCTGAAGCAAAGGTCTTTAGAACATGGGCAAGATTTGAACCTACATGTGTCAGAAAACTGCTCTTCCTATACGAAGTGAGTAATAATAAAAACTGACAAAAAGCACATTAAAAAAGAAAAAAACATTCAAATGATATGCTATTGGGTTATTGAGGTCTTTGGCCCTCTACCTTCATAAAACAAAATAATGTCATTTGGATTATTAATTCTTTAATAAACTATTATTTGCAATTAAGTGTTGTATCTTTTTATCATAACTTTCCTGCTGGTTAGTCTTTCAAATTTACATACATTAGCAACCCAAACACAATCCACACAACCACCACAGGCTGAGTGGGGAACAGTTACAGATGTTTTCCAGTTTAGCATAACTAAAAGGGATTCCTAACAACGGCTATTAGGGATATTCTAGAAATACACTCGATCACCTTTGCATCTTATTCGGTCCTTTCTTATATTTCAGAATATTAATTCCAGAATGTTCTGGAATTAAACATTCGGCTTTTTAAAAGGAGGAGCTGATATGATGTATCAGACCTCCCCCATCGAGCTACTGAAGCTGACAACCGCTGTCCTTGTTTCCTCGGGGTGAGAAAATTCAACTTTCAGTAGGTCGTGTAAGGACAAGAAGAGACCAAGACAACGCAGCTGACGTGAAGTTCTCATGTACAATAATGGCTCCCGGAAGACCATAAACTACAATTCCCAACATGCACCGCGGCCAGCTACATTCTTTATGTCTGGAAATGGCGGAATCCTGATCTACGAAAGACCTCGCCCTAAGCAAAAACTACAACCTCCACGATTCATAGCATAGCAAACGATGGACGCTATTGGCTATTTCGAAGCCACACCCCTAAGCGTCACCCTTTCCGCATCTGGCTCAGCCGGTCTGTCTATAAAAACCACGTCGGCGACACCCTAGCGCCTTTCGTTCCTGGCGTCTGAGAAGAGAAAGATGTATCGATTCCGCTCACGGGCATCCACGGGGTTTTCTGCCGCTGCTAGAGCTTTACCTATCGCTTGCCTTCCTCAATCATATCCGCTGCCTCGGTCCGGGAAGCCGGCCTCACAAAGACGTTTCTATAGTAAAAAGCGCTCCTGCTCTTCCATCGGCTGATTGACGCTGCCGCTCCAGAAGCTAAGAGAAAAAAGAATCTAGGCCGGAGACCGAGATCCCGGTGCGGGAGCGCCAGGAGAAGCCGCGCGGAGTCGTTGTTGGCACAGGCCGCAGCTATGCCCAAGTCGAGGCGCCGAGGAGGGGGGAACCCGCGCGGATCATCAGGTGAGAGCCCATGCGCGTGCTCTGTCGGCGCGAGGCGTTCTGGGAATTATAGTTTTCACGCCCAATGGTGGTCGGAATAGATTGCGGGCACCACAGTGCAATGCGAGAGTCATGGGAATGGGTGATGGCGCTAGGTGGGGTCGGAGCTGGGGTATTGAGGCGTCTGCCGAAAAAGCAGAGTATGGGCTCCGCCGGCCAAGTTTCATTACGTCACTTCCGCATTAGGGTGTGGAGCCTCTGGTCCTAGTTTAGCTAGCTGCCGGATTCGAACAAATCTGGGCATGGGTGGTGTAGCGTAGAGGTCTGAGCGACACCCAACTGTGAATGTGAATTTTCCTCACGATCTCAGAAACATAATCTCTCCTTTCGCACTGGTACTGTAGAGATAACCACTCTTAACATAATGGGATTGTAATGATGTTGACAAGATAATTTATATTTTTTTACATTTGTTCTCCACTCTTTACCACAATCTCAAGGCAGGTTAAAATTAAAAATCATATAACAATAAAATAACTGTAAGAACCTGACAACAGTTAAAATCATGATAATAAACCTCAAAACCCAAACACCATTTAACATTTCCCTCATACACCCAGAAAAAGTAATGCATATAAAGCAGTTGTAAGCTGTCATAGCGCTCTGCAGATGTGAAGGGGTTGTTACTGCAGCTGCAAGATGCAGTTTTGGAGTGACAGTTTGTACAGTTTCCAGTAGGTGATGAAGGCTGAAAACTATTAAATGGGTTGAAGTAAACAAAATAATTTCTGTATGGAAGACTGGAGTTACCGACTTGAGTTAGACCACTGTCTTACCTACAAAACAGAAGACCCATCTTTACATTTGAGGTGGAAATATACAGGCTACATACTTATGAAGTATTGCTGGTAAGTGCAACCACTGTTTAATGCCTGTGCTAACCATTGCTCTACACCTTCTGTTGATATAATCTTAAACCATCTGTGCTCTTTAAAGTTGGAGAAAGCTGTCAGCTGAAGGCCCATAGTTACTTAAGTTGTCTATGGGGCAAATGTTCTACTTGGCATTGTAAAATTGTTGACAGATGCTGTCAAATAGATAAAAGTAGCAATGTGTCATCTATTATGAAGAACAGTGACAGCTAGAGGCCTGAACAGTCAAATACATTATTAGACACTTGAATATTTCTGTTGGCATTAATACCTGGCTGTTGCTATGATTAGACAGATCAGCAAATATATACAGTCAAACCAATACTGAAAGATATGAGGCCAGCCAAGCCTAAAAAACAAGGACTGTATATATAGGGAGACAAGGCCCATGTATGTATTGCATGTCAGTCCAAGCGTAATTTCAACAGATACTTCATAAACCGTTCATAAAGATTATTCATAAAGATATATTGTGGTTATTTAACTGGATAGAAAGGTAATAAACACACATATAATGAGAGCATGTCATAAACATTGTCCATGAGGCACGAAACCTGCAATAGTCATATTGCGTTCCAGTCAGTAGAAAGAGTCAGTATCTCCAAAATTCAATGAATCAAAAATATTAAGATGAGTTGTGGTAGTTGACAGCAACAGCTCCAGCAAGCGATGAAGAAACTACGGCGACAGCAGCCACATTCGCAGAACGCGTTGCGCGCTAGTCCATGTTTTCAACAGAAATTTCTTCAGTGCTGCCTTGTAGTAATTCTATTAGAAATAGAGATTAAATTCTCTTATTTGTGTGTTTAGCTAAGTAAAGTTACAAAGTAATGTATAACTGTAACCGTTGGAAGTCTGCTGAGGCAGTTATACATTACTTTGTAACTAGATGATTCACTGAACGTAGAAGCTGTATGCTGCTTTACTTACAGTCCTTGTTTTTTAGGCTTGGCTGGCCTCATATCTTTCAGTGTTGCTATGATTAGTACAGGTCTGTATGACACAGTGATAGGGCATTTCAGTAAGGCAGGAGCGTTCCATAATGGAACTGACAGCTAATTTCAGACACCTTTTCTAAGACAGAATGTATTTTCCCTTTTCTTGTTACCTGACATTGATGATGTATTTTTCCAACCTTGGCAAAACAAACATTTATTCTTAAACATCTATACCTTGTGGAAGGTTTAACACTGCTTTTAAAGCCAGCATGGCATAGTGGTTAAGAGTGGCAGACTTTAATCTGGTGAAATGGGTTTGTTTCCCTGCTCCTATACATCATACCTGCTTGGTGACCTTGGAGTAGTCACAGTTCTTCAGAACTCTCTCAATCCCACTTGCCTCACAACATGTCTGTTGTGGGGAGAGAAAGGGTACATTCAAATCCTAAAATGTACAAATGTGATGCATATAGGATAGCAGCTTCTTATAGTAGACCTGTGACATCAGAAATGAGATGCCTTTTTCTCAGTTGCGCTCAGGCTGTATGCTGACCATGTTTTGATGTTCATAACCTCTGGGTTTTTAAAAAAAATTACCCTGGCAAAGTTATTTGGCCACAGACTCAGCAGGAACACACAATGAAGGGTGACCAATCTGGTGGCTTCCACTTCTTAATGATACTGCATTCATCCTCTCAGTGGCTTGCTTCTGATTCTTCACAACACATTCTGGGATATAATACTGGAAGATTACAGTAATTCCTTATTAACAGTACGGTTTGAAAGCTGGTCTGCTGCTAAATCAAGCCAGAGTGCCTTTCTGTGTCTTGATGAAATTAAAGGAAGCTGCCAACATTAAATTGTGCCTGCGGCAATGTTTTAGTATTTTGATGTCAAAATGGATTAATACAGCACTGTTTGAGGCACCATGTTAGACAACTGGCAATATTACAGAGCATTTCATATCTGTTGTTTAAATTTCCCTCCCCTTAGGTGCCCAGCACAGAAACATGCAGCCTTTTAGTGATGAAGATGCATCTATTGAAACTATGAGCCACTGCAGTGGCATCAGCGATCCGGCTAGCTTCACTGAGGATGGTATGTTGTGCCTTCTTACAAAACCATAGACAGTGGTTCTCAACCTGGGGGTCGAACGACCCTTTCACAGGGGTTGCCTAAGACCATCAGAAAACGGTCTTTTTATATTTTATATATACCAATTTTATGGTTGGAGGTCACCACAACGTGAGGCACTATATTAAAGGGTCGTGGCATTAGGAAGGTTGAGAACCACTGCCATAGAAGAAACAAAGCTAAGAACTTTCCCCTTTGGAAATGACTTGTGTTTAATAGAATCCATCATTAATGATAAAACACCATACAGCATTACAGTAGTATAATTTGCAAAAATGTATATAGCACATTATACCATAGTGCATCAGTTGTCACTGCCTGATACTTCTAGATATCTTTTTCTTCATCTTTGTGACTATATAAGGCTGGAGACCATGGAAAGCAAAAATGGATGAGAAAAATGCCTGCAATGCTCTACTTGACTCTAGGTTCAGAAATGCATGGTGAAGTGCAAATAGCTTATTGTGACTATCTAAAGGTAATCAGTTGCTTGTGCAAACACTAGGTCATCACTGACTAATGGGATGACAAGGCATTACACCGTTTACTAGGTGAACTATGTTTACAGGGTACTTTTCCCAGTCATGTACGCTTTACCCTCAGGAAGTATGCATCTTGGGTACTGATTTTATCAACCTTGATTGGATGGAGGGTGAGTCAACCTTGAGCTGGTTACCTGAACTCAACTTCCATCAGGATTGAACTCAGGTTGTGAGCAGACCTTGGACTGTGCTACTGCAGGCTACCACTCTGCCCTAAGGAAGGCTTTTTTGTAGCTATCTAGCAGCACTATATTGATCTGCCTATGCTTTAGATTTCTTTAACTAGTATGAATTGCTAGAAAAGCAAAAGGGATGAAATCCATTTCCTGTGAACCCAACAAAAAGGAATAAAGAGATATGGGTGGGATGGGGATATGAATAGCAGAAAATTAACTGAAGAGAGAAGACAGACATGTGCTGCGGACAGGAAGTATGCATCTTGGATGTGAGGAGACTTGTAGGGGAAAGACAGGAGGCTAACCAAGATGGTATTTCATAGAAAAGAGCATTTTGTTCTGGGGAGAAGAAAGATCATAATTAATAGATGGATCTGTAGAGAGACCTGTAGCCATAGAAACGGGTAGGTAAGAAAAGGGAAGAGTTGCTTGAGAATCAGTAAATAATAAGACTGGATAATAGGAAGTAGACCTGGAGCAGAAAGGGGTGCAGCTAAGAGATGAGACTGCACAGAAGAGTTTGCCATCAACCAAAGACAAGAAAAAGGTGTTTAACAGACCTGAGGTTTTTTTAAAAAAAAATGAATTAGGACAAAAATTTCTTTCTACCTTCAACATAAGGAGGTGGCTACCTTCTTGTATGAAATTAAAATACAAGAGGCCTTCAGGGTGACTTTGGCCATGCACCCTGATCTAGAAATGGGTGATGAACAGCGAGGTATTATTCTCCCTCCAACTCCCCCCTCCCCCAGACAATTAGTTCATAGTTGAAGTAAGCCAACGTTCAGCACATCGATCTGTCATCAAGGAGCATATCCTTCTCTGATGTGTTGAGGGGTTTTAAAAAATGGCATGAATAGGTAGGAAGTAGCTGTTGGTGTTAACTAGTGCAGCAGTCTAGTGTTATAGTTTGTTCAAGAATCACCCTAAGGTTTCAGCAATGAATGACTAAATCATTCAGTGAGAAATTTCAAAAGACTGAGAAAACAAATGTGCCTGTGGTGGCATCATTCCTGCTTCTGTAGGTCCTGTGACAGATTTCTGGTAGTAACCATTTCAATGCCAGAATTTTCTTTCACGTTATAGTGCCTGAAATTGATGAAGAAGCAACACAAGAAGAACTTGAGTACAAACTGAAGGGGCTCATTGATCTTACACAGGAGAAGAGGTATGAGAAATTCAGTGTTTAATACTAGGCTTCTGCTTTCCCTTGGGTCATGAGAAGTGGATCATTTTTATTGACATTTTCTCATTTGCCTCTTCTGTATCCTCTAGTGCAAAGACTAGGCAGTCAGCTCTGGAAAGCCTTAAAAATGCCTTGACATCTAAAATACTGTATGAGTTCATCTTGGAAAGGAGAATGACACTAACAGATAGCATTGAACGCTGCATAAAGAAAGGTAACGTGCCCAGAAGCTTTTGATCAAGTAGCAACATCCTCAAGATGGGGGTTAATTACTTTCAGGCTTAATTCTATAGTAATCCTTTGTATAGGCAAGAGTGATGAGCAGCGTGCAGCAGCCGGACTGGCTTGTCTACTTTGTGTGCAGCTGGGCTCAGGGATTGAAAGTGAAGAGATCTTTAAGACTCTTGCGCCAGTACTGAAGAAAATCCTTTCTGATGGAGCAGCAAGTGTACAAGCAAGGCAAGCTGTAAGTGGAAAATGGCTGTCAGAAACTATGCACAGATTTAAATAGCTGTTGACTTGGTTTTTAAACTCACATGTTTGAGGTTGGAGTTAAAATTTTCCACTGGTGAAATATGGGGTTGGGTTACTTTGAGCTAAGAAAGGTGCCCAAGAGGCAAAGCAACCAATGAGAGCCGTGCTCTAAATCAACCAACAGGGTCTATATGGATGAGTTAGAAGCTGACAGGGAGAAAGTGAAGTTGCCCTCCACAGTTTATAAATGTCCCTTTTTACTGTTCAATAGTTTCCTTAAAAGGTTGTGGCCAACAGTACATAAGTGAGCTGTTAAATAAAATAATTTATGTGAAGCAAAATACATCACATGTGTCTAAGAATGAGAGTCCATTAAAGATTAGATGACTAAGCAGACGTTAAATAGGACAGCGGAGTATGGGTTCAAAATGTCAAGTGAATGCTTAACTATAAAACCTCAGTAAAATTCTTCTTTCTTTCTTTTTAGTGTGCTACCTGTTTAGGATTATGTTGCTTTATTGCTGCTGATGACATTACAGTAAGGAAACTTTTAAGAGTTAGATTTTGTTATTTTACAGAAAACTGCAGCATCCAATTCAATAACTTTCTTGGTCTATTCTTTAAAATTAGGAATTGTATTCAACTATGGAATGCCTGGAAAATATTTTCACCAAATCCTACCCAAAAGAAAGAAATTCAAATGGAATTTCCAGCACCCAGAACACAGTTCTTCATATCAGTGCCCTGTTGGCATGGACCCTTCTGTTGACCATCTGCCCAATGAATGAAGTAAAGAAAAAGCTTGAAATGTGTGTATTGCGTTCTCTTGGAATCCATCCTGGGAGTGGTGTTTTGGGCAGAGCAGCTCTAACTACAGTTACACATGTCTAAGTTCATGGACCCAGAAGTGTGTGACCCTACTTCATTGTGTGTCTTATTTGTGTGTGTGAGTAATGAGTATGAGTAATAGGCTCCTTTTCTTTCCCCTAGGCATTTGCATAAATGCCCTCTTCTGTTGTCCTGTGATGATGTAAACATGAGGATTGCTGCTGGGGAAACACTTGCCCTTCTCTTTGAACTAGCAAGAGAAACAGATGGGGTAGGTTTAAAAGAACTGTACCAAAGTCAGATTAATTGGCAGGGCTTGTATTTGCAGTGTGTTAATATACTTTGAAGCACTTGTTGCCTTCTGATGAAAAAATCAACATATTACTCAACAGAGTTTTTCAATAGGTATATTGTTTAACAGAATTCTTCTAGCTCTAAATGGTTCCCACCTCCCTAGATCTTTTTAGACCTGCGTTTAAAAGCATAATTTATTGTTTTTCATAAAGCATAACAGCATAAAAGAACAGGAAATAGAATAATAGTTTACAAACACATAGAAGATGGATCTATATGAATAATCAGCAATACTGAAGGAATTCAAGAAGCAATTCAAAATATTTTTGATATAGAAGAGTTTCTTAGGCCTTCTGTCTGCAAACTCAGGATTGTAACTTTTCATTAAGTGGTATTTCACCAGTCATAAAGAAAGGTGGCCTTTTTTGAGCCTGCTTGAAGCGAATATATTTTTCACTGTTTCTTGACTGAAGAAACTACTCTTAAGTTAGCTGTGTGTCAGCCTTGGGTGGTAGATGAGAAACTAGAGGAAGAGCGACTAACTTTATATATGTTAGCATATCCAGTGCATTGCACAGTATCTGAAGCATGGTTTGGATCCATGGAGGATTTTTCCAGGATGGAAGGAGATAACTTGCCTGTGCTACTGACCTCCAACTTTCCCCTCATGATGATCTGTGTCCATCACCTGTGTCCATGATGATCTGTGTCCAAAACCTTCCATTGAGGGAAATAATCTGTGTGATTCAGTAAAACTACTATTACAATCTATCAACTGTAGGCACTTGAGCTGTAGAAATTTAATATGGAGGTGAATGAATATTCAGGCCTTAAGTCACTTATGCAGTGTTCTGATTGAAGTTAATGATCTCTGATCTTGGCATCCGCTGTATTTTTAAAAAATATTTTAGGGTTTTTACTTTGTCAGTTGCCAGGGGGTGCAGTTTTTAGGCTAGTGGCACCAAAATTTCAGGATATCATCAGGTGACGCTCCTGATGATACCAGCCAAGGTTGGTAAAGTTTGGTTCAAGGGGTCCAAAGTTATGGACCCCCAAAGAGGGTTCTCCATCACCCATTGTTTCCAATGGGAGCTAATAGTAAATGGGGCTACATTTTGAGGGTCCATAACTTTGGACCCCGCTTGAACCAAACTTCCACTAAGAACCTGGGTGTGTGGGTAATCATCATCAGAGAGTCTTCCTAAAGATACTCATGCTGGAAAGTGTTGGTTTTCACTGCTAACATAAACATTCCTCCCCTGACCAAAAATCCAGTTTTGAAGAATTTTAACTCTTGTGTTTTAGCTTGGTTGCTGGTTGAGCTAAGGTTTTTGTACTTTTAAAGTTATTGTTGACTCCCTTTCCCACTTACAGAGTTAGTTTACTGTTTTTCTTTGAAATAAATATTCAAAAACATTTAACCGACTGATGCCTCAATTAATGTAATTTTATTGGTATCTATTTTTATTTTTGAAATTTACCAGTAGCTGCTGCATTTCCTACCCTCGACTTATACGCGAGTCAATAAGTTTTCCCAGTTTTTTATGGTAAAATTAGGTGCCTTGACTTATATGCGAGTCGGATTATACAATTAGCACGAGTAATTATGGGTACTATTCTATTCATTACCCTTGGTTTCTTTTGATTAAAAACCCACAATTTAATTTTCTTGTCCCATTCTTCACACTGCTTCTTAATCTATAGTGGTAAAGTATGGAATAAATAAAATAATTTTGGCATTATACACATTTTTATGCCATAATTCTCCTAGAAATAAATAGATTCTTCACTTGCCATTCATTTAGCTGCTTCATTATTTTCTTCCATATTGCTTCATAGTTATATTTTAACATCTTCTCCTTTTCATTTGCAATTGTTATACCTAAATATTTAATCTTCTTCATCTGCAAAGCATCCTTGGCCTATTTCAATTAAAAAACAGCTGCACGGCAACTTTGGTTTAAAATGGAACCTCCTAGAAAGTGATTTCAAGAGGTAGTGTCCTATTTCAAGGAAAGGTTCAACGGAGGTGTTCAGTCTGACTTGTAAAAGCCAAAGGTTTAAGTGTAGTCAGTTCTGATCTCTGTTTACTGAATAAAGACTGACATCAGAATTATTTTTATGTATCTGCAGCTTTACTTAAATTGTTACTGTTGATATTCTGTACATGAGTATTGAGCCACCTGTGCAGCTATAGTACAGTCCCTTTTCGCTGTTTGGAATTTAAAGATACAGGCTATCGTTTTACAGATTAAATTATTTCACATTGACCCAGTATATAGATATTGATGTAACAGGGTTATGGTTTACATTTGTGTGCCTTTAAGCTGTTTCTATAACCTTTTATTTTGTTGGTATATACTAAATATATACCAACAGTGGCGTAGGAGGTTAAGAGCTTGTGTATCTAATCTGGAGGAACCAGGTTTGATTCCTAGCTCTGCTGCGCCCTGAAGTTGTGGGAGGCTTCTGTCATCTGGGGAATTTCAGATTAGACACCTGTACACCTCCCAAGTATATTGCACACGCCTACAGCTGGGTGACCCGTTGTTAGTCCAGAAGGAACCTGCGGCTCTCCAGATGTTCAGGAACTACAATTCCCATCAGCCTTTGTCAGCATGGCCAATTGGCCATGCTGGTAGGGGCTGATGGGAATTGTAGTTCCTGAACATCTGGAGAGCCGCAGGTTCCCTACCCCTGGGCTAGTCACAGCTTCTTGGAGCTCTCTCAGCCCCACCTACCTCACCGGATGTTTGTTGTGAGGGGGGAAGGGCAAGGAGATTGTAAGCCCCTTTGAGTCTCCTGCAGGAGAGAAAGGGGGATATAAATCCAAACTCTTCTAAATAATAGCATAATGTACTGTAGTATAATGGGTTTAAAAATGAAATCTGAGCTAGGCTGAGTAATGAACCAGTTCAAGAATTGTGGCTTTCTGAAACTTGTGCTCACCTTCAGATAGCTGTTGCTTCCTTTTTCTTGGGCTAGGATTTCTTTTATGAAGATATGGAACCTCTAACACAGAAATTAAAAGCTCTGGCTACAGATGGGAATAAGCACCGTGCTAAGGTAGACAAACGAAAACAGCGCTCTGTCTTCAGAGATGTCTTGCGAGCTGTAGAGGTAAATACCAATGGAGTGTGTATTGGGTAAATCAGACTTCACATTTCAAAATGCTGATGCAATTTGGAAAGCTGATTTCTAATATAAGGGGTGCTGCTCATTTGCATGTGGAACTGTCCTGTATGCCAAATATACTTTCCCTATGTTATTAGTAGTATCTGTTGTGTGAAAATAGGATGTTGCACATTTGATCAGTTTTACTGTGGGAAGGAGTTCAGGATTGGCTTTGTTCTGCAAACAACAGAGTGCCATGCGAAGGCAAATGATCTAAGAATGCAAGGCAAATCAGGTCATTATGTGGAGTTTAATATTTAACTTCAAACATGGAAAGAGCCATGGGCTGTATGTAATGAGATCTGCTTGGACAGTGGGACTCGCTTCCCCCATTCAACAGTCTGTGGGAACCCTTTTTTTGTTTTGTTACTGAGGGCTTCTCAGACCCTGGCGGCAGGGTGAGAGTGCCTAGTGAGAGAAGGGGATCTCTGAAAATGTCAGCCTCTTCACCGATGGAAATGCCCTTCTGGCTTTGGAACAGTTAGATACAAGTAATAGAAACTTCAGTACACTATTGTCTGGTTGCCTTTTCCCCCAGGCATAATCTTTTTAATCTGACTTTAAAAATAAGAAATCTTTCAGATTTGGAATTGCATTTTTTAAATGGAAAGTATTTTAATGTGCTTTTCCAAATGAAGTGGCTACTTGAGAATCTAGTCCTTGGTTTTAGCTCTGCTGTATTGGGACCAGTATATGTAAGGCAATTAATAAAAACAGGTTGGATCCTACTACACCAGTTTTACATAGACTTTATTGGTCATTACTGTGCTTTTTGGGCATGATCCAACGTTCTAACTTAGTCCTATAAGCCAATAATGTTAAAAGTCCAAAGTGCCTAGAAAAGCACCCTATCCATATGATGTTTGTGCACGTTGTGACTCAAGGTCTGTCAACAAGGTTTATTTCAAAATATCACTAGCTTGGAAGCCTCTAGAAAAAGGACTTTCTCAGTAGTAGCCCTAGTTTTGTGGAATGCCCTCACTCAGGAGCCTTGAGAGTAGCTCTGTCATTTACATTCTTTCAAAGGCAAATGAAGATGTTTTAGTCTCAGGAGGTGAGGCTTTGGTTTGGGTAATTTAGCAGATCTGGAGTATTGTTACCCTACTTGTTTTTTGCATGGGTTTTTACTTTCATATTCTATGAACTAACTTGAAAGTCAGTGCAGGAAGGTGGTGTGCAATATGGTAAATAGTGGTTTTAGCGTCCAGTAGTAACCTTACTAAATGTGCATAAGACTTCTGCCCAGCCAGATCTGTGACATAATAGTGTTTTTGGGACAGATTGGTCCAACTTGATAGTTTGGATCCAATGACCTGTAAATGGAGTGCTATTCACAGGCAGTTACTCTTCACCCGCCTGCCATGTTGCATGGTGGGTTGTGGTGGGGAAAAGGTACTAGCAGAAGTAATTTTCTTGATCCTTTCATGTGGCACTTAGTGTAGCCTCTCTATTGCTCTTAAGCAATCATTCTTATGTAGCTGTTTTCTGAAATCACATTTTATTGCCATTTGATTATATTTGCAGGAGCATGACTTCCCTACAGAAACTGTCAAATTTGGACCTGAGCGTATGTACATTGACTGCTGGGTTAAAAAACAAACCTATGATACTTTCAAGGAAATCCTAGGATCGGGAATGCAATATCACTTGCAGGTAAACAGCTAGATTTTTAAAAATTGTATTGTCTTCCCATTGTGTCTGTTTCATAACTCGGAATGGGTTGGAGATTCTGCTAGAGAGTTCTGTACAGTTTTAGTAATAAGTTTAACTTTAAGAAATTTCATACTGAAATGTAAATTCATTCTGTGTCCTTTGCCCTTCCTTTCTGTGAATGGTTAGAGTCCGCTTTGATCTACATTAAAACCATGGGCTACAATAAGAGTTGGAAATTATTTCTTCCCCTCTTTCTGTCTTAGCATGAAAATCCTGGACTTACCTAGTGAAGCAAAGTGGGGGATTAGGCTTACTAGCTGATGCTAAATACAATTGTTGTAGTATTTGGACTGCTAATGATTTAATATTTTATATAGTCCAACGAGCTTCTTCGGAATGTCTTTGAACTTGGGCCTCCACTGGTGCTTGATGAGACAACTCTTAAAACCATGAAGATACCCCGTTTTGAAAGGGTAAGCTGGGTTGTTTTTTGACAGACTTCCTTTCTCCCTTGTAATTTGCCACATTTCTGGGATACATAGTTCCTAGCTGTGGCACAAGCAAGTTAGCAATATTCCCTACACTGCTCAGCGTAAAGTAAAGCATGTGAATTGAATGTTTCTTCTTCTTCTCTTCCTCACCTTCATAATAGGCAAGAAACCAGCAGCAGTGCAAGTAGTGTGATATTTGGGGTGGGGGGGAGGAGAAGGACCATTATCACTTCTAAACTTGCAAGGTTTTTCAGACAAAGGTATCCAAGAATTAAGAGTCTAAGGAAACATCCTTGTGATATTTTCTACTAATTCCTTAATGCCAAGTTTATAAATACACTGAAGGCTATCATCAGAGGTCCTGCTGCATGTACTTACTTTCCCTTTTGGAAGTGTTATGGGTGGCCAGAAGAGGGCAAGGTCTTTTCAGTGATGACACACTGAAAGGCCCCACTCAGCTGGCATCAACATCATCCAACTTTAGATGCTAGGTGAAGATACCTTTTTCATGTAGGTGGTCAGATCTTTTCTTTTGTCTGTGGGATGGTTTTTGTATTTGTATAGTATCCCTTTTTGTTTATGTTATATTGTAAATTACCCTGAACCACTCAGTGTGATTTCATGGAAAAGAAAAATACTGTCAGTCTTTGGGGTGTGATTGAAGGGTGTCAAATAAAATGCTATCTAGGTGCATTGGCTTGTATAATTGGTGTTTCTCTCTTCCCTTTATAGCACCTGTACAATTCTGCAGCATTCAAAGCAAGGACCAAGGCCAGAAGCAAATGCCGTGATAAAAGAGCAGATGTTGGTGAAGTGTTCTAGACATTTCAAGACCTCGGACTTGATTTCTGTTAAATTTACTTCCTTTAAGTGTAATTATTGCTTTGTTCAAAATGAAATGGAGGCTTTTAATACTGTTGTAGGTATCTTGTGCATGCAGATTAAATTGCTGTGATGTAGGTTATTGAATAGATAGATGTGTTCTGTGAGTTGAACAAAGTGCAGGGAGAGAAATATAAAAATCTGGGAGGGAAGCTTCAGGGTGGGCAAGAGTGGCTCATAAATTTGGCATTCTTGCAGTGCATCAGTCACATAGCACTTGGGACTGTTTTGATTCAGTTCGTCATTTTTAGCACTAATGAAATAGGTGAAAACTGTTCTGCAAAGTAAATGTGTCTCTAGACCAAGCTGCTATTTAGATAGGTAACTAAACATTTTAAATCATACAGTGACTTTATACCTTGCAGGGCTCCTAAATCCCTGTTTAAGGGCCCTTAAAATGAAGTGACACAAAAATATTTGAAGGTCAATATTATGTTAAATCTTGGAAAATAAAGTCTTTCTCTGAAAACTGCTTTTGTTCAAAACTTTGAATGATTTAATGCAAAGAAGACATTTCTGATACAAATAGCTGTGAAGGAATTTACACTTTAAGACCTAGCAGAACCTTTGAGATTTAAATATACAAAATACGTTAGTCTGTGAGTGGGGAATTGGAGGAGAGGTGTACTGTGTCCCCTGAAACCTGGAATTGGTTCTGCCTCAAGGCAGAGTGACTAAAAATTCATTGCATTATCATTCTGTAATCCAGTTGCCTAGCTGGCCTACACTATGCTGTTCAATTTCTACAATTCCGCTTATTGAAAGACAAACTGAAGCCAGCCTGGATTGAAGTTATTCTTTCTCAATTTATACTTCGGTATTTAAAGTACATCCAGTTTTTTACATTGGATAGGTGTCTATGGTTTTTTAAAATAAAAATGAGTATGTAAAAACACATTAAAAGTTGGATAAATTTCATAACCGAAACATTAGCTGCATATGTACACACAGCCCTATCTCTTCCTCCTCCAAAAGTTTGGTGTGTTAAGTGCCAGGGCCTCCAAAAGTTGGGTAAAACATTGTTCACTTGTTATAGATATGAGTCAGCCATTCCAATATTGGGAAATTTCACTGTTTCACCCCTCGAAAAACTTTCCCTGAAAATTTACATTATTTCAAACGTCACTTGGAGCAAGGGGTACTGAGGAAAACCTTGCTGTAAGGTCTGAAACTAAAATGGGGGCCCCCTAGACAGCCAGTGTCCTAATCTGGGTAGCTGCAGGCTAGCTTGATCTTGCCTGATCTCAGAAGCTAAGAAGGGTTAGCCATGCTTAGTATTTGGATGGGTGATCTCTGAGGAATACAAAGATTCTGACTTGGAGGCAGCAAATGGCAAACCATCTCCCAATGTTTCTTTGAAAAAATGTGGAGTGTTGCCGTTAAGGCAGCTGTGGCTTGATTGCAACCCTCCCGCAATAGTTGCTGACACAGGTACCCCGCTCCAAAGCCCCAGGCAGCTGAGGATAGAGGGCTTTCCAGCAGCACTGGGAAGCAGAAAAGAAAAAAACAAAACCTACTGCCAGAAAGCCCTCCATTGATCTTAATGGCCTTTGTGTGACATAAATCCAGGACCTGGGTTGTGGCGCAACCAGCCTGCCCTCCTGTGCCAGCGTCCAATCAGGATGCCAGCACAGCTCTGAGGCCCCCCAGATTTCCAGCTTTTGCCACTGAGGGGCAGCCAACTGCCAGCACCTTTGCCCCTCTGGCTCAAGAGCCCCTTGCACAGGCTGAGGGGGCAAATGCATTGGCTCAGCCTTGGCCTGCCTTCACAAGTGGATTCACACAGACTCCTCATCCGGATTGGGCCATTAATTTCTTATTTGTTGGTACTGGGTTAGGGGCATCCTTTCTTGCCTAAACCAACTTAAAAGTGCACAGCAAATGCAAGCAGTAATGTGCATTTGCTTTAAAAAATGGGGAAAAAACTTTCTAGTTAATGTCTAAATGATTAGTGGTATCATTTCTCAATATGTTCAAAGAGGTCAGGGAAGCTTGCTTACCAAAGATGACAAGATGATTGGCTGATGGGACTCCCTCCCCTGACCCCCAGTTAGTTTTTGTCAGATATTGCTGGCTCGGTGGCTCCTTTTTGCCTCTGCTACTCTGTTTACCTTTAAACTGTATGTTTTCAGATGGATTTTTTTTTAGCTAGGATTAGTTTCTCTTCCATTCTTAGCAGTACTGATTTAAGCTGCTGGTAAGGTAGGCACAGTCCCCCATTGGTTGATCTCCGCAAGTCATGCTTAATATAGTCATGAGGTGGAATGAATAAGTGCACACCGCAAAATAATTCACAATAATTAGTAACATGCATAGGTGTGCACTTTAATTGGTATTAGTAATGCAGAAACACACACTTGCAGTTTTGACTATGTGTGACTAACTGCAATGCACGTAAACATTAAATTCCTGTGTGTTACTAATTCTGTCTAAAGTGCCCGTGATAGTTTGTATATGGTTACTGTGCATGCAAGCTTCAGTACAAGAAGAATACAGAAGCAGGTGCTCTGGTTGCATGGATGCTGGGAGAAGATAGTGGGGGCATGGGTATTGTGGGCACTTTCATAAATGGCACTGTGTGGCAGGCTCCCTAGGACTACCACAAAATTGCTATTAAGGAGCAGGGGGTGGCCTAACAAGAAAAAAAATGTGCCATTATCACAGAGGTGGGCTATCTGGCTGCCTCAAGAAGCTCACAGTAGGGTGGGTGGCCTTCCAGCTTGCAAAGCAACTATGAGAAACTTATCAATTGTAGACTGACCTTGTAGTTGCTTTACCAACCCAAATGGCAGCCTTTAGTTGTCTTGAGTCAAGATCATAGATCAGTGATGGCGGACCTTTTCGAGACCGAGTGCCCAAACTGCAACCCAAAACTCATTTATCGCAAAGTGCCAACATGGCAATTTAACCTGAATACTGAGGTTTTAGTTTAGGAAAAATGGTTGGCTCCAAGGTGCGCATTACTCGGGAGTAAACTTGGTGGTAGTCGGTGGCTTTGCTTTGAAGCAACCGTGCAATGCTTCGAATGGGTGAATCACGACCCTAGGAGGGTTTACTCAGAAGCAAGTCCCATTGCCAGCAACCGAGCTTACTCCCAGGTAAAGGATCACGCTTTAGTTCTTCCCATGAAAATCAGTGGGGTTTAACAGTGCTTAACAGGGTTACCTACAGTGCTGCCCCAAAACTAGGTCTGAAGTTTAATGCTAATAATCAAGCCCTGATATAATTACACTATTATCCCACTGGGGGCCTGGCGGGGGGGGGGAGGGGGAGAGGTGCGAGGGGAAAGAGAAGTACAGTACAGTACAGTAAACCTTTATTAGGCATAAAGAAAGAGAAGTAAAACTTTCACTTTCCGAAACCCAATAACCCCACCACCACCACAAAATAGAAGTAAAAAGGCAGTCAAGGAAGCCAATCCTAAGCAAGAATGCTGTGCGAGGGGTGGGATAGCTTGAGAAAGCTAAATTTGTGGAGCAGCCTTCTGATCTGCAGGTTTTCCTTCACATGTCATCACAGCACTTGACTTCCCACAAAAATGCAACAGGAACAGAAAAATAAAAGCATGGAGAATATTTTGAAATGGCCCTAATTCTGACAAGGTGGGGGAGGGATGCTCCTCTCCCTTTCCTGCCAGTTGGTCGAGGCCTGGTTTAGCTCAATTCTTTATCGGTGTGAAATGCCTTTTGTCTTTTGTACTTTTGTTTTGATCCTATGGGAACAGGATTGGCATCGCAAGCCTAGGGACATTGCAAGATCTCTCCTCCCCGCCCTGGGCTCCTAGGCACTAAAAGCCCCATCACTCTCTCTCCCAGGGGAGGGGGGCTCTTAACAAACAGTTTACTCCAATCGGGGCGAGCGCCTGAATCCCACCACTGTGCTTGCCCTGCTCTTGGCAGATGCGCTCCTCTCAATGGAAGTCCCTCACCTGGACTGCTTCTTTTTAATCCTACCCCCAAAGTTTTTGTTGGTCCCAAAAGTTACACACGAAGAAAAGCATACCAGCCTCCAGTCTCCCAAGCTTGGAGGGGGGGAGTTACTTGTGGGGCATTAGATGGTACTTACAGCAAATCAGGTCAACTCAAGAGGACCTCCCTGAAGCTCAGCCCCAGCCAGCAGAGTGCCTTGTGCCTGACCAGCCTGTGCAGTGTGACTCCCAACATGTTTGCTGGCAGCCACCACTGGCTGAGCGAGGGGGGAAAGGGGAGGGGGAGATGACAGCATGTGTGCCCACAGAGAGGGCTCTGAGTGCTGCCTTGGGCACCCATGCCATAGGTTCGCCATCACGGTCATAGATGTAGGAGAGATTTCGATGTTTCAGGGTTCAATAGATTGTATAAGTGAAACTATCTGGACCGTAAGCAGAAAGAAAGATTAAACTCTTGATGGATAGCAAGGTCCTCATGACCATTTATTTATTTATTTATTTATTTATTTATTATTTCATTTTTATACCGCCCTCCCCCGGAGGGCTCAGGGCGGTGCACAACATCAATTGACAAATAAAACAAGAAATTTAAAATTTAAAATGCAGCATACAATTTCCAAATCCAAGTAGGTTTGAATATTTAAAATAGATGGCATCCAGCTATTTAAAACTCCTCTTAAAAAGGGGGGGGGGGACAGTGGGTATCAGAATATTTCTTAAGCTGTTTCGGGCACCCATATCAGCAGCTGGTCTCACCAAAGGCCCGGTGGAATAGCTCGGTCTTACAGGCCCTGCGGAACTCATTGAGATCCCGCAGGGCCCGGACAGCTGGAGGAAGAGCATTCCACCAGGCCGGGGCCAGGGCCGTAAAAGCCCTGGCCCTGGTAGAGGCCCCAACCGCGCATCATAGAGGTGCGGGGCAGGGGGTTACCAGCAGAAGTTGGCCTACTGCTGACCGCAGGGAACCCGACGTGGGACATATGGGGCCAGACGGTCTCGTGGAGTGCGAGGTCCCAGGCCGCTGCAAAGGCCTTAAAGGTTAAAACCAATACCTTGAAGACGCATCCGAACTCAACTGGGAGCCAGTGCAGGCAACGTAACACGGGCGTGATATGATCTCTAAAGGCACCGCCCATGAGCAAAACGTACGCCGCGCATGCTGGACCAGTTTTAATTTCCGGATCAGCCGCAAGGGAAGGCCCGCGTAGAGCGAGTTGCAATAGTCTAGTCTGGAGGTGACCGTTGCATGGACCACTGTGGCCAGATCCGCCTGGGAGAGGAAGGGGGCCAGTCGCCGGGCCTGGCGAAGATGGAAAAACGCAACCCGGGTTACATGGGCCACCTGGGTCTCCATTGAAAGAGACGAATCCAGGTGGACCCCCAGGCTGCGAACTGAGGGGGTCGGTGCCAATGAGACCCCCTCCCACACCGGCGGCTGAAAATCCCCCACCTCCCCCCCACGGCCCAGCCAAAGGATCTCCGTCTTCGTTGGATTCAGCTTTAGCCTGCTCTGTTTCAACCAACCAGCGACCGCCTCCAAACAATGCTGTAGAGCTGCAGGGGCGGTGACCGCTCCCCCCTCCATCGACAGAATGAGCTGGGTGTCATCGGCATACTGATGACATACCAGCCCAAAGCTCCGTACCAGCTGAGCAAGGGGTCGCATATAGATGTTAAATAACAGTGGGGACAACAGCGCTCCCTGAGGTACACCGCAATGAAGCGGGCACCCTCGGGAGGCTTTGTCCCCACACCACACTTGCTGACTCAGGTCCCTGAGAAACGAGGCAATCCATAATGTCTACACCTCAAGAGTTTCAGAGAACACAGAATTAGCATGTTGTCTGTCTGCATGTTGTCTGTCTGCAGGCCCAGCCATCAGATGACCAGTCTTCAAGTGGATGTTGTACTTGGACCACTGGCGCTTAGTCTGAGGTTGGGTTTGCTTATCGGATTCAGTCAGTCAATAGACCATTCCGCCCAAGCCCCTGAAAATATTTTGCAAACATTTTAACCCACCATCCCCATTTGTCCACACTCACCCCCTCGAAAAGGCTTCCTGCCCAAATTTAGGAAGCTTTAACGCTTTATGCTGCAATTCTCTAGGGGTCATGCCTTCGTACCTATGTAGACATGACTCCTCGAAATAGGAAAAAAACTGACTGAAATTCAGCACAAGATAGCCAGTGTGCATATGCTTTTCACATAATCTGATCGTCCAAGTTGGATAATTTCTGGTCTGCTGGTTTTATCGTGTTTCAGTTCTGAGGTGCCCCAATGACCATGACTGTGATGATAAACTCATAGCTAATTCTTTGATAGTCAGTGTCCATTCACTGGGTATGTTGCTCAGCAGGCAGTTCTTGGGATTTGATGACTAAAGAGCTGCCTCCAATGGTGAAGGAATCAATGGCTGATTACACATGACAAGGTTTCAGCAACTTGGCCAGGAAGTATTTTTTCCAAGGAATGTTTATGCATTATGGCAGGCATTACCCATCAGCTGGTGTTTTGCTTTTGTCTGGGGTGTGTGTGTGTGTGTGTGTTTTGTGGGTTCTCTATCATGCATACATACTTTAATTTTTAATATAATCTTGAATTTTTATCTTTAGTATTATCAAAAGATTGATATATCAATCTATCAATAGCTATATCAACATAAAAAGGCAAACTATTGAAGAAAAGGCCTGAATATGGCATCTGTACACTTTGCCCGAACACTGATGGTCTTTTATGGCATGAAGTAGGGGGTGGGGACTAATGATGATGTGCAAACTGCAAAACCGCAAAAGGGAGCTGGGCATGTTTAGTTTGGTGAGGAGAAGGTTAAGAGGTGACATGATAACTATGTTTAAATATTTGATAGGATGTCATGTTGGTGAGGGATTAAGCTTTTTTCCTGCTGCTCCAGAGATTAGGACGAGGAATAATGGGTTCATGGTGAAGGAAAAGAGATTCCACATAAACATCAGGAAAATCTTCCTGACAGTAAAGGCTGTTCGACAGTAAAGGCTGTTCGTAGTGCAGTGGAGTCTCCTTCTTTGGAAGTTTTTAAGCAGAGGCTGGATGGCCATCTGTCAAGAGTGCTCTGATTATGTGTTCCTGCATTGCAGGGGGGTTGGACTTGATGGCCCTTGTGGTCTTTTCCAACTCTATGATTCTATGAGGGGGGGAAATAGCAAGATGGCACGAGAATGGTTTCTGTTCTCCAAGACCATTGAGCCATTGTATTATAATTTAAAATAAAGGAGAAGGAGAAGGGTGTATGCTGTCCTGGGTCCCTGCTAGGGAGAAAAACTGGATATAAATAGCTATAAAAATAAACAGTTGCCAAATTTGAGGTCTGAGTACAATGTGCCCTTGTATGAATATACTAAGAACCATAGAAACACAAATACCTATCTGAAGTAAGTCAACAAAATGAATAATATCTTAATTCTTCATACAACTGTATGACTGGCAGCAACAGATTTATATTAATAGCAATAGCTCTGTGTTTATGAGATGGCTATCTGTATCAGCTGTAACAGTGACATTTTAAACTCTGCAATACATTTATGTTAACAACTTTTATAATTCATATTTTATTAAGATGATGGATTCATATATTTTTATGAATGCTATGAAGTATATGGCTGCGTACACAAAATTAAAATAGACATTATCCAACCAAGTATTTGAAACTTGACAACTTGGCTGATATGAATACTAAATATAGATGGAAAGGACACACTGTTTCAGATTGAAGCTTGTGATCCCAGCGGAGACACTCCATGGATTTTCAGAGGACAAAGGGACCAGCCTGTAAACTGTATTCTGCAAGAACCTGATACTGGAATTCTTTCAAACAGGAGATTAGCAAGACATGGTCCACAGGGTAAGTAACTTCCAGGCGATTATGAATTTAAAACTATCAAGAATGGATCTGTTCTTTGGTTGATGAAAGCTTTCAATTACCTTTTCCTGTGCCCTGAACAAATGTTTGCTGGAAATTGTAATAAGATTTCTGCGTCAGTGACCAACAGCAAGTGACCATGACTCACAGGAATGTCAGGAACTTTTATGTTAGTTCAGTTAAACATGGAAGGAATATTAGGTGCGCTTACTACCAACTTCTTTCCAGGCACACTATTTAAAATTAAATGAGATGCAGCGTCTTGAGGTTTGTTTTACAAAGTCTCTTAAGTGCCTAATGGGGCAACAGGCTTTAGGTGCATCACATTCATTACTACTTATACCAGACCTGAGTTAAAAATAAATATCTCCCCTAGCTCTTGCTTGACAACTCTCTGGCAAAAGCCACTGTGAAACCAGTGAAAAGCCACTGTGAAACTACCTTCAAAAAGCCAAGGCCCTAAATATTTAGTCTTTGGAACTCTGTTCTCTTGACTCATGGTCCTGTCCAATGATAAGCTGTACAGCTGGCTATGGATGTCTTCGTAGGAGAAACCCCAAGCTAGCAAGAATGACATGACTTTTGGACATTACTCCCTCACGTGATATATCACACATTTCCCTAAGGGAACAATAATCCAGTTTCCTTGAACTCAGAGTTGCATATCTAAAAGGCATTTTTTTAAAAAATCAAACAGTATTAATCAGTTAAGACTGTAGGATATCCACAGCATCTTCGGTAGCTGGCCAGAGAATAAGGTTTCAAAAGCCATATTTTAATGAGTCTATTTTTCCTTGCTTTGTATGTATATGGAAGACTCTTAAAATTGTACACCCAAAAAGGAGCAAGCTCAAATTATGCAAATACTGTAACATATTATGTATGTACCTGAAATAGTTAATGTCATGCGCATGTTACCGACATTGTTACCTACCAATTACTTGCACAGCTGAATGCATTGTCTTCTATTCTGAGCCTCTAGCTTTTCTCATTTAGCAAGATGAAACTACAGAATCAAAATGATATAATCTTTGAAAACTTTGCCCATTAGAGTTCCATTTCGTCTAAGTGCATTAAGTTCCTAATCCCTCTGATAAATCCAATTGAACAGGAATAGCCTTTTTCCAGTTTTTGGTCCCAAAGTCTACATTCATACACTTGCAAAAGTACAGGAGAGAAATGTTAGATTTCAGTATCATTCATGGCTTGGGGTTGTTCCAGTTTCTTAATGTCATCCTCTGAATGCTGAAGTTCTGCTATTCTGAAGGATCTTCTATTAGTAGCAGAACACTGAAGTCTGATATCTTCAGTCCCATGGGAATGTCCTCCATTGTCCATCTCAATGGACCAGCAGCCATGTCACTAAAACTCCTATAACAATAGTGCTTTTTCAAGTGATTTTTCCAATTCTATTTTTGGTTCTATTTATTTATTTATATTTATTTATATATTAAATTTTTAAACCGCCCACCCCCGAAGGGCTCTGTGTAGTCATCACTGAAGAAATTTTTATTTTTATTGGGGGTCATTTTCCTAGAGTTTTCAAATGCTAACCATGCTCTTGTCTCTCAGGTATGATGGAGAATTTGTCTCTTGAAACCGACTTACGAAACTCATATGAAGAAGGAAAGCTGTACATGGTCGATTCCTTAAACAACTTGAACGAACAGCATCTTCGTGTGGTTCAGTCTCAGCATCAAAGTATGTATGCCACAGAACATTAGTCAAGCACCTCTCAAGATACCAAAACAAGGTGACCCATTTTGTAACATATTTAAATTATCTGAATGTTTTAAGGAAGAGTTGCCATTTCAGCAAGGTGCCACCACTAATCTCCAAACAGCTGCACCCATAGCAGTGCTCATTCCCCTTTAAGGCCTTCCCTAGATTAGACTTCATTCTGTAAAAATATGACATGATACCCTTTTTCCAGAAAAGTAAATGGAACTATGTAGCAGACAACAAGCACAATGTTACTTTTGGAATCACATATACACAGCATCTGGCAAGATTAATAGTGCAATCCTATGTGGAGTTATATAGTCCAATGAGGCCTGTGCTGTAAATAAATTAGCAACTGAATAAGGGTAATTTCACCAGGGGCAGATTGCCATGGTGCAACTGCCAATTTTCTTAGCATCTGCCAAAAGTCTATCTTCTACCAAACTGCTAAAAATGCTCGTTTATACTTTTGCACAGAGATTTTCCTCTTTTGGACTCTGTGCAGGCAGAACACGGTCATTGTTAACAGATCTTTTATCTAATATGTCAGTGGGTGAGCAAGTGACTGATTCCCTGATGTTATGATTAACATTATTAGGTTCTATAATAGTGTAGTCTGAGTAGATATGGTGATCTGGGATGGCATCTGGGATAGGTTGGCATCTGGGATAGGTTGCTGGAGGGCTAGTATCTCTGCTAGCATCTCTGTTTGTGGTTGGTTGTCTTTAAGTAAATATAGGCTTCCATCAACTAGACTACCAACTAAATATAAACTTACCATCAAATATAGGCCTAACTATGAGACAGATAGGTAACAGCATCCAGGATGGATTGTAGATAATTGATATGTTCATGTGAGAGCCATAGGTGTTCTGTTGCCTTCTGAAATGCTATTATATTTTGCCTCTTGACAAATTAGTTAATTGCTTATCTGTTCATAGCTTGTGAATCTATGACCAGGGTGCCTTCTTGTTCAACTTTTAATTAGCTTTTTTGAAATGTGAATCTCTGTCCTTTTCTGGAAGTTATCACTGCTACATATCTTCTTCTGAATTAATGAAATAGGTTAGAATAATCAGCTTGTTGGTATCTTAATTCCCTCTGATAATTCTCTTAACAACAGGATAATGGATTTCTTTTTAAAAGAGGAGAGAACACAATCCATTCCAAGGACTGCATGTCTTCAACTGGGTTCAAATTAACAAGCCAATTACCACCTTCCATATAGTCTCACCAGATAATTCTATTTAAAATTGCTCCATCCTAATTTTATATCTCTCATATATTTGTATCTAATGTATACATGGCAACAAGGTTATTTTTAGTTCCTCAACTTCCTTGCTTTGTTTGGTAAGCCTTTTAGAACATACTGTTTCCTGGCAACATTCCATACTAAGATTTTTGAATAGGTACAGAATCTGTTGGCTTGTCCTTTAGCTTAGAATAAAGATGTGTATATAGGACAACTAGCTTAAGGCTACCAGTAAAATACAAGTTATTGATCAGTTTATTTCCAGTCAACCAAGGGGGTGTACAGTCATGCAAAGGTGGTTTATATATTATAGTATGCTAGAAAACTATAATATGCTAGATGGTCAAGAGATGTCATTGATTACAGTGATAATCTACTTTACCTAACATCAGATATCTAACACCAATATCAAGAGTTTTCTACATTAGCTGCTACTTTGTTCACTCCAGAAACGAAGCACCTTTCTATTAACTGACATGATTTTATTGCAGTATGCTAGTGTCTCTCTGTTCAGACTCAACATTTTGCAGATAGCTGATTGCATAATTAACATCCAAGTCATCCCTGGCTTCTAGCACCAACACTTTGTTCTCAAAGCGGGTTGGGGGGGGAGGGTGTTAGGTGACAAAGATAGCTGTGAGGAATTCATCATCTCTCAACTGATAACCAGCACTCCTGATTTGAAACATAGTAACTTGCATTGCTGCCAAGTGGTCATCTAGGCTAGCATGCGGGGACAGCTTTGTCGTGTACAAGCATTTCCTAAGAGATCTGATATACTGGGGCGACTGCATAGAGTATCTTTCCTGAATTGCTTTCCACAGGGAGTGTGCTGTCTGACAGCTCAGAGTACGTGCAGCTTTTGCCACGCGTGGAAGAGATGTACAGCAGAGCTCTTGGATCATCATCCCTGAACTGTCTGGCTTTCTCCCCTTCTTGTCCTGGGGGTTCTTCATTTAAAACATAATCAATATGCAGCTTCTCCACAGAAGAAAATTATTTTTCTCTAGCTTACATAGTGGAGGCAAACTGGGGGGGCTGGATTTTGACTCACGTGTCCCCTGTTCCTAGGGGAAGGTGCGTGGCCTGTTGATCTGTCGGGGAAAGAAGCGGTCCCGGTGTTTGAAGCTCCACCTGTCGACATGATGCCTGGCAATTTTTTGTTCTTTCCCATCCAATCAGCATTTTGTAAAATCCACACTGCGACCCAGCGAGAAATTTTTTTTCTGTCTCCCTTTTGAAACTTACAGCAACTGATTGCTTAAAGGAGGTCTCTCTGCAGTGGAAGCGTCCTGGGCTCATAACCTTTGTTGAATTTTTTATTTAGCAGAATAGCAGAAGAGACCAATAGACAGTTGCTGGTTTTATATAAATGTTTACTATCTACTAGGGAGTGTTTACATGGAAGAAAAATAAAGAACAGCTTTCTATTTTAGCACTAACTTGGTTACATAGCTCTGCATCATGTGCTCCCACATGGTGCCTACCTAGCAAGGTAAAAGGTTTGACCTTGTGTGTTACAAACAAAGAAACATACTTTATAACTTCTGTCTACATGACTAGTCTCACATAGGCAATGCTGGGGTTAGCTGACTAATAGCTTAATCAATGGACTGGCCATAAAAATCTGACCTCAGTAGCTAATTAGCATGCACACAGTTAAACCCTTCATGTCTGAATTGTGACAGACACTTGCAAATACCAACACAAAGCTAGATTCTAACAGTGGGTGATGAGGTTCAGTTCAGATTCAACTTGAAACCAAGTAAGAGTATTGTGCTGCCTCTGTTCACACTACATGGTCATCTTGCATATTGCGATGTTTGCAAGGAGGTCTTGGAGGTCAAGTCCTACAGGCTCTTAGGCCCAACGTTCATCTTTTTGGGTATAACTTTGAGACTAGGCTGTAGTATGGGTGCATCATGATGCTCTCAATTTTATGGCTTTGCTTTGGACAGGGACAGAAACATATTTTAATGGTGATTCAGCATCTGCTCTGGTCTCCCACTGTCATCTGAACACAATTCAAAGTATTGAGTATGACCTGCAACACTCCAGCTAGCCATCTGGCCCAGCAAAGTATTGATGGAGTTTAAATGCTAGACTCTTTTTTTTTTTGTTTTGCAGCAGTCTGGCAAGAGAACACAGATAGTGCTGGCTGTTGGACAGTACAAAACAGCATGAGATGCCATAGCTGGTTCTTTGTCACATTGATCATCACTTTAATTGTCAGCTTGGCACTTGTTTCCTTTGTAATATTCTTAATAGGTAAGTAAGTACTATTTGTTTCTGAAGATATTGATTGCAGGATGAAGGCAGTTTATAATTTAATTACCTACTCTCCATGGAAAGTTTTGTAACATATCTCTAGCCCTTTACAGACATTACAGCAATGTGTACCAGAAGCCCACCAATCATGCATAATGGGACTACACCTCCCTGCAAACATCATAATATGCATGGTCACCATGTTGTGTGATCAGAGGCGACACAAATATGCATGTACAAGTTAGGTATTCATGAACAGGCCATTGGATTTTTCAGGGTTTCTATCCACACATACCAAGGCTGTATGTGCATGGTAAATACATGTGTTGCCTGCATCACAACTATGTAAATTGGAAGGATCACAGGTAGCATATGGTTCTGTTACATGCAGTTGGTGGATTCCTGTCATGCATGATTGTGCTTATAATGTCTGATAAACAGTACAGGGGGAAATCAAGTATGCTATCCTGAGTTCCTTTTAGGACATGAGGCATTAGGAATGAACAAAAGTACAAACAAGGGAAAAAAGACCTTTAGCAGATAGTTCTATGAACAGCTATGGGAAAGCCCCGGGCTTGTGGGAAACCATTCGGGGCTTCCCTCACCGACCCTGACTCAAGTGAAGGAAAGAGCTGGGCAGCAGTGGGGAACTACAAGCCCTGCAGCAGGTACTCTCCCCGGCTAAGCCACAGAGCATTTAGAAAGTGCAAAATCAGCCTAGATTAGAGTCCACCACTCTTAACCACTACACCAAACTGGCCCCGAATTAAGTACCATATCCTTCATTATAATATGTGAGGTTTCTATAGATACTAGGGTTTTCCCAGTTTCAACTTATGTATCAGAAAGTAAAGTAGTTTTATGTATTTATTTTTGCTGACTATTTTTATTCATGAAAAGGGAACAGAATTTTTCTCTATCTTATCAGCTAATGAGGTAGTTCATCTTGATGCAGGTTCCATACAGTGCACACTGTGCCCCACTCCTTTATTATGTACTAACATGGTATTTACCATTTACACTGTTTTATTTGGGATGTTGTGTGGTTTTCAGGCTGTATGGCCATGTTCTAGTAGCATTTTCTCCTGACTTTTCACATGCATCTGTGGCTGGCATCTTCAGAGGATCTGCCAGCCACAGATGCAGGTGAAACATCAGGAGAAAATGCTATTAGAACACAGCCATACAGCCAGAAACCACACAACACTCCAGTGACTCCGACCATGAAAGGCTTCGACAATACACTGTTTTATTTGCTTCAAAGAGAAGTGAGACATGATTAAAGGCAAGTCTGTAGGCTTGGCAGTTCTATACCTCTTGTGGCAGTTCTATACAAGTTTCTACTTTCCAAGATTACTGGGGGGGGTGGGGGTGGGGGGGGGGAGGGAATTAGCTACTGTTTCCAGAACTGCATTTCATTATTACTGTTTGCTTCATCACTAAGGATAGTTCTAATCTCCTCTGACATCAACATCACTAAATCATCACCAAAAAAATACCTGGGGGGATTTCCAATATACACTAGGGTTCTCAACTTTGTTGAGCCTGTCAACACTTCTAGAATCTTGAAAGCAGGCAGTGGGTACCATTACAAACTGGCAACTAGGGAGAGGCATGATACCAACAACAAAATATTTGCCATGTGAGCTGAGGTAAGACACAAAATGTTGGAAAGTTCCAAGCTAAACATTGTCTTATGATTGAGGCAGCTGTTTCCCATTGAGAGCTCCCTGCAGATAGCTCACGGGTGCCTCTTAGGCTTCTCTGAAACACCTCCTGTACTAGTGAGGTGCAAGAAAGCCAGGACTGGCTCTTTCTTTGGAAAGGAGGATATGGGCAGCAGGACACACTTTAGCAGATGACGCATTGCCCACAGGTGCCACATTGGGAATTACTGGTATGGACTTCCCATAGCTATTCAGCATTTGTGCATACATATACAAGAGATCTGTGCTGCAGGCAGACAGGAGCTAGAGTGTGTCCAGACAAGCCAGAGTTGAGGCAGGCGGCACATGAAACATATTCAACCAATCCAGAGTCAGGACAGGCAGCAAACAAAGGCATGGTCAAGGCACTCCGAAGTCAAGGTACAGGCAGGAGATCAGGCAGGCTGAGAGCCAGAGATCAGAGGGAAACCAAGCACATGGAGCTTTCCAGGAAGTATACTCATTGCACCCAAGCAGACCCAATCCAATGCAGGGTTTATATAGAAAGTTCTGGTTACTGAGGCTAGGATCCTGCAAGAGCTCAATCCTCCTCAGATACAGATGTCTCTATCTCACAGAGCCTTCTGCCATACCTACCCTGTTTCCCCAAAAATAAAACCTACCCCGAAAATAAGCTGTAGCATGATTTTTCAGGATTTTTGGAGGATGTTTGAAATATAAGCCCTACTCCAAAAATAAGCCCTGGTTACAGATTCTCCGGTGCAGCTGATCTGGTCACATGGGGGGGGGGGGGCAAAATCATGATAAAAAATAAGACATTTCTTGAAAATAAGCCTCAATGCATCTTTTGGAGCAAAAATTAATATAAGATCCTGCCTTATTTTCAGGGAAACAGAGTAGCAGCAATGTGAGTACTTCTTCTTTTACTCTGCAGCTGCAGCCTCTGGCCTTGCCTCCTTTGAGCAGCTGGCTCATTATTAGCTCTTCTGAGATCCTTGATGGCTTTCCCAGCTGCATGGCATCAGGTTCTGCCTTAATTTGCAAGGAAGGGCTTGAAGCTGGCTCTGCTGCTTGCATTTTCTCATGAGGATCCAACTCTAAATGCAGTTTCTTCAGGCTCTACATCAGAGTTCTCAGTGCCCAGGGGCTGGCTCACTAAGTTGACCATTTCTTCTGTGTACATGGTTCTACCAGGCAAATGGTTTGCTGCGATATACCCAAGACCTTGGGAATCTTTAATTTAAGCAACATTCCCACCTGGTTGCAAAGTTACTAAAAATAGACATCATAAGAGTGTAATACAGGGGTCCCCAAACTACGGCCTGGGGGCCAAATGTGGCCCCCTGAAGGCATTTATCCGGCCCTCCAGGCATGGTGGCGATGGCTCCATTCATGTGCAGTGGGGGCTCGAGGGAGAGGAGGAACCAGCCCCAACAGCTGTTGATTCCAGTTACATGATGGCACCCCCAAATCTCCATGAATTTTCTGACCCAGAGTTGGAAACCTTACATGTGGCAACGCCTACTCCACTCTTCCCTCTCAGCTACTCCATGTGTTGCTCTCAGGCTTTCTGTTCCGCCTCACTCCCATTGGCATCAGCCAGGCTGGCGAATCGCTCGCTGGGTGCTAGGGAGGAAAGAATCCAGGAAGATACTTGATCCTGGGTTAGATGGAATGTTTCATTGGGAAAGTTCTGCTTTTTTTTTTTTTTTTACAGGGGAAGGTATTCCACAGCCTCCCCAACAATATTTGGAGCCCACCCTGTACTTGACATACTTTGGTCACTGTTACCATGACAGAAAGGCTGAAAGGTGAAATCAAACATTTTACAATCATTTGTGCATAGGAATTTGTTCATAGTTTTTTTTAGTCCGGCCCTCCAACAGTCTGAGGGACAGTGAACTGGCCCCCTGTTTAAAAAGTTTGGGGACCCCTGGTGTAATATATGTGAGATGAGTAACAAACTGGCTATGCACTAAAATAGTTACAATAGTTTAATGTGTTTAAATAAAAAATAATTATTAAATCAACTGCATTGTGGAAGGCAGTTCACTTTTTAATGAACTGACTTAAAATTACCTCTTTTCTTTTGCAGTTCACACTGGAGATAAAATGGATGATGTGTCAAGAAAAATAGTACTAGAAAAGAAGAACATTGAAGACCTTAAGAAACTAAATGACATGATTTTACAGCACCTAAACCATACAGAACTGGTAGAAAACCTCAGCAGGATGCAAACAAGACAATCAAGCACCGATCTTCCAGGCTAAAGAATATTGAGCTGGAAATACCAGGGCAAGGGGCTAACTTGTGCAATGAATTCCATTCTTATCTAATTTCAAATACAGCCTGGGCAAGACAGCTTTTTTTTTAAAGTAATCATTATGTGTGTTCCATGATGCTTACAGCAAACCTGTAAAAGCAAACAGTTTATATCATTGTGAGATCCTCTACATTTGTAACCTTTCTAGACTTCTTGTTTATCCCCATGGATGTTGATATATGGATGGTAGAGCTCAGTGAAACATGTGATTTTGGAAAACTGCTTTTAGACCCCATTCTTATAAATAGTTACATGCAGATAGTGTCAGATATTTCTTGTGGTTCATGTTTATAGCTCAAGTTAAATTTGGAATAAGAATGTAGCATCTGATTTCTGAAAGACTTGCACATATTGGCAGACCCACCTCACAGAGTATCCAGTACTTCCTACACAGTACAATATAAGTGCAGATGCATGGTACTACTCTGCAAAGCACATCCAGATTTTTTTTTAATTACAGAAGTACCACGAACAGTATCAAAATTTCACAACTTGTGCTCACCTCTGTGTTGGAAGTGTAAAGATTTTTTTTCACTGCTGGTGGTCTTGTAAGAAAATAGAACAGTTTTGGAAGGAAATACACAAAAACATTAAGAATATAATAAATTATAAATTCAATAAATTTCCAAAAACTTATCTTCTAGGTATTTGGGACTATGAAGACACTAATTTACAAAAACATAAAAACCAGTTATATTATTTATTAACAGTGACAAGAATAGTAATTGCCAGATATTGGAAATGTCAGGATTTACCATCCATTGAAGAATGGTTTCAAAAATTTCAAGATTACAGAACAGACAGACTTACGACTCTCCTCAACAAAGACTTCTGGAATCCTTTGATTAGATACTTATACAAAACGGATCTTTCTAATAAGAAAATATATCCTTCTAATAAGAAAATGTTAATTTAGATATATATAAGTGACAAATATGAAAACTTGTCTAAATATTGTTATATTTATATATGTGACATCAATACTTCTGATATTGTACTTATTTCAATGTCTTAAATGAAACTTATTTCAATGTAAAAAGTTTTACAGAAGTGATTAATAAGGGCAAGATTCATTAATGACTTGTGTCAGAATAAAAGTTGGGTTTATTCACAGATGCACCTACATTACTGACTGTAAAATTTGATTACTCTTATCCAAGTGTGAGGATTCAAGCATTTGGTTTAAGATTATACCTGGTGATCTGAAAGTTCCATAAGTGATGCTTGATCTGTTTTTCTTGTAGTGATTGCATTTATTCCCAAATATGGCTGATCAACCCTGACATAATCCATGTAATATCTTTATTAGGATGAACTCAGTGGTAGGTAACAGTGAAAGCTTTCAGTTTCCTGAGAACTCTTTTTCAGGCCAGATATTACAAAATGAAAAAGATCAAATAGCAGATTTTAATCAGATTTTTAGGTCATGGTATTAAGAAGACTTTGTATCCTGACATAGCAACTGGTGGAAACTTTTGAAAAGCTGGATATTTTAAGCTGAACTCAAAACAGTCACATGCTTGCAGGGGCATAGGTTTTTCGGGGGGGGGGCAGAGGGACTCATGCCCCCCACTTGGATTTTCCAGTGAGGGCAATGGCCTTCAGATGCCAGTGTTTCCCAGTGGAGGCAATGCTACCCACCCACCCCACCCCCCGGACTACCAAGTTCTCATGTTCAGTCAGTTATGTTTGCCTTTATAACAACTTAGTATGTTCATTGGAGGCATGGGGCTGGTTTTGCTTGTTTTTGTAAAGATAAGAGGGGGAGAGGACCTTCAATAGATAATTCTCTCTGTGAAGAAATCCATTTTAGGAGCTAGCAATGCTTTGCTTTGGAGAAAGTGAGGTTAAAGCTTTCCTCAAGCTATGCTAAAGACTGGCCAAAATGTTGGGTGGGAGGCTGATTCATTGATGGGAAATCTTCATGCCTACCCATTGCCACAGGAGCTTGCTAAATTATGCCCCAATATAATTTCATCAGCAAAAATAAGTTTTCCAGTGCAAAATCTAACAACAATCAAGCAGCCCGGTAATCTTGATCACCGTTATTATTGTATTATTTACTGACCTTGCCTGAATGTCACCTACCAGCCTGCCTCAGTAGTGGCATACCAAGCCTAAATGGTGTCCAGGGGCATGACTGGCTCCCTGGGCCCCCATGCCTCCCTGGCTTCACAGGGGGCCCCTGTGCTCCACTAGCGGGGAGGCCAGGAGAGGGCAAGACTTGGGGGATGGACCTTGCAGGTGTGGCAGGGATGAATGCTGCTGCAGTGCCAGTTTAGGCCACCCTCCCCAGCCCCACCCCCTGGCCTCCCTTCAGGAGGGCAGGAGCAAGCCTGCAGTGAGGCTGGGGGCAGGGCTCAATGGTGGGTGGCTTGGGTGGGTGCCACAGCAATAGGATAGCTCTTGCCTTCCCTGGCCTCCTGGGGGGGGGGGAGCTGGCCTGCGGCTTCAGCAAACACCTCAGCCAGCAAGTGGCCCAAGCATGGGGGGAGCTGCCAGGTGTCAACTGGGTCACTGCACTGCTGGAGGCCAGGGACAGGGATCCGGCCAGTGCCCGACACCCCCCCATGTGATGAAATGGCATGCACCCAGGGACATGGTATAAGATAAGAAAAACTGTTTTACTTCTCTAAAAACCTCACACCAACTGTTCAAATTGCTAAAGCCACCTTAATGCCAAGGTTCAGAGTGTTTGTTTTAATTATAAATATGTAATTTTCAAAATTACTCAGGTCAATGAGAGACTAAAGTATGTTTCTATTGTATATATTTATTTATTTATATTTTACACTTCTATCCCACCAATCTCCCAAGGGATTCAAGTCATCTCTTTAATTGTATTATCTACTTAACATGTATTAACACACTGAGGGCTAGATTTGCAAACTTTGTAGCAGCAAACAGAAAAGTGTGTATTTATGATAATTCATTCTCAACAGTATGCAAATACCACAGCAGAATTTGGGAGAGGTGTTGGCAAGGGGAAACTGAGGTACAATTCCCTGAGATGTGAATTTCTGCTAAGGATTTGAGCTAATTATTGAGTTTATCCACTAGGTGGTAGAAATTTGCCATTGTAGTAGTTTAGAAAACAGAAACCGGAGGTGGCATGGTAACTGCTTGATTATGAAGGACAGGTAGAATAAAGACAGAAAAATAGCCATAATAACAGTTTAGTATGTGTCTATTAAAATTACTTTTCTTTCTGCAGGAGAACCATCACTGTGAATTATGTCTAATTCTGTCTATGGCACAGAGGCAAAAATGTCACTTAGCAAAGGTTTATGAGATTTCAAAAAAGGAAATGAAGGCATAATTTGTTCTAAATGAATTCTTTCAGTCCCTACACAGGAATTCATTTGTAATTGTATGGCCTTTGTGCTATCTCGTGCATTTACTTCTCTTACATTGGCACAAATAGAGACAGAATTTTAAAAATAACTTGTCCAAAAGTTTTCCTTTCTATCATCAAAGACCTTCCTTGCTCATCACAATTAATTTTTCCAGGACTGTTGATGATATCAACCAAAGTATCAACCACTTAAGCCTGCAAAACACATAAAGAGATTCTAGAACAGGGAAGCCTGGTTCTATGCATGTTTACTGAGAAAGTAGATTTATTTCCTAGTAAGCATATTTCATATGTCACTGACATATTTAGTTCGCTCAACTGTACATGGAAAGTGCCTTTCACATATCGTACAATTTGCCCAAACTAGTCCAATTAAAAAGGATCAATGAACTGGTCTTAAGCCATGAGAATAAATGACTAAGTGATGGTTGTTCACATTGTTTTCCATGTGTGACAAAACCATTTCTTAAATGACACCAAAAAAGTGATAATGTACCTTAGGGACCTGTGTACCTTTGGGATCACCTCTTCCCATTTTGCCCAAGCAGGCCCCTCCACTCCTTAGAGGGGAATCTTCTGGTGGTCCCTGGCCCAAAAACCATCCTGCTGGCCTTGACGAGGACCAGGACCTTTTTAGTCCTGGCCCCCACCTGGTGGAACATGTTCCCGTCTGAAGTTAGGGGCCTGCGCAATGTAAATGGCTTCCGCAGGGCCTGCAAGACAGAGCTGTTCCACTGGGCTTTTTCATAGGCTAGCTGGTTTTTCACCATCAGTTTCATCTGTTTGTCATCTGTTTTGGCTTCCTGGGGGTGGGGGTGGGGGATA
Source organism: Sphaerodactylus townsendi (assembly GCF_021028975.2). NCBI lineage: Eukaryota > Metazoa > Chordata > Lepidosauria > Squamata > Sphaerodactylidae > Sphaerodactylus > Sphaerodactylus townsendi. The sequence continues at coordinate 69,717,393 of NC_059430.1, forward strand.
AAGTAAGTGAAAGTTGCCATCTGTTTTTGAGCTCTTATACGGTTTTAAATTTTTATACTGTTTTAAATTATTTATTACAATTGTTTCTGTTTTATTGTAATAGTTTTTATTGTTGTTGCTGCCCTGAGCCCTTCGGGGGTAGGGCGGGGTATAAATCTAAGTAATAAATAAATAATGTGATGTAAAGGGTGACCAGTGTGGTTTTTAACCCCTACCCTACATGACAGACTTAACTGAAGTGCTTCTGAATGTACAAAGTTCAGCACTTCTGAGGTAAACCGGAAAAGAACAATAATTTTTATTTACCTCCAGGGATAGGGGAATAAAGTGGTTCAGAAAAAAGGATAGAAACTCCTTGTAGGTGCAAAACAGTCTTGCTGGGGTCATTCATTTATAGGGTCACAGTTGACAATTTAGGGGTTTCCCCCATAAACTAAAGATCCCACAGCCTCATTTCAGACCATTCCTTTGGAAGCAAAATCCTATCTTTACCCTTTACTATTCTCACCTGCTTTTGCTCAAAAGGCAGACTCTGAGACTTTTGACGTCACCAACCTTTTAAACCTATCACTCCAGAGTCACAAACCATATCTAACAAAATTTTGACAGTTCCTTTCCCCACCTCTCACTCTCATCCTTCCTTCCTTCCTTCCTTCCTTCCTTCCTTCCTTCCTTCCTTCCTTCCTGGGATCCTGATTGGTCTGCTCACACTTCAAACAGGGGGATTGAAGTGTTCTCCCACCCTAAAAGGGCAGGCCTTTTGCCTATAGGATCATAGGGTCACTCAAACTATCTCTTACTTGCTGTTTGAAGTGGTACAACCTACTTTTCCACTCAGCTGCATGGGCTCATATAGCCTTTCTGAGAAAACAATTTTCTAGCAGGAAGGATTAAATCCTACTGGTGGTGGCCTCTCCTGAATAGTTCATAGGCACTATTGTTGTTATACACCACCCTCCCCAGTCAGAGCCGGGCTCATGGTGGCTAACATACATATTTAAAATACAATAATAAAACCAGTATTAATAAATTAGGATTTAAAACAATCCCAATAATTTTTATATTAGTGATTTTAAAACAGCTTACCATCACCGCATTCCTAGCTCTCAGCTTAAATTTTTCAATATCTTAAGGGGGTGGGGGTGAGCAGGATGACACTATGGACCAGGTATTATCGATTATAAGCCTGGCAGAATAATTCGGTCTTACATGCCTTGCAAAATCAATTTATATCTTGCAGGGCCTTGATATCTGCCGGGAGTGAGTTCCACCAGGTGGAAGCCAGGGCCAAAAAAGACCTGGTTGTGGTGGACAACAGCTGGATGTCCCTGAGACTATCAGAGAATGAGAAGGTCCTCTGTGGTTGATATAGTGAGATGCTGTTACTGCCCAAGAAAATAGCCAAAATATTTTCCTGAGTCAAAATACATGGCTACACTGGCTCCATGTCAGGACGCAGAGACCTGTGTGGTTCAGAAGCCTCTGCGAGGCTCACAAAGAATGTACATATGTGATTGTGACAATATTAGATGATTTCCCTCTTGCCTTTGCCCCTTCTTGGATATAGTGAAAGCCCCTTTTGTGTTGAATTTATGATTTGCCCACTGTTTGAGGTTATATTCTAGCTAAGTTCCCCAGCTGATTTAAGGTTTTGTTATTGTTAATTTAGGAGACTCTTGCCTATAAGCATATGTGTTTATGTCACAAGGTTTTCCCTAATGTTTAAGTTTAGAAATGTTATTTTAGATATTTGTGTTTGTTAGTAAAAGCAGTAGCCTAAAGAAGCTGATATTAAGGGACAAGGAAGTTAGCCCTGGAATACAGCTTAGAGTAGACCAGGGGTAGGGAACCTGCGGCTCTCCAGGTGTTCAGGAACTACAATTCCCATCAGCCTATGTCAGCATGGCCAATTGGCCATGCTGACAAACTGATAAGGAAATATCAGTTCTGGTGAACATTTGAAGGTCCTGGAATGAACTCAACTACCAACCGACTAGAACCTTTGCAAAGAACCAAAGAGACCCTCTTTGGTTTTGCAAATGAAAACTGATAGTAGCACCCAGAGGTTCCAGCCGTTAGAAGACCACCATTGGACAATTTGAACTCTCCTTTGTTGCAGAGCTGAAGCGCAGGAGCCTCAGGTCATAACCGAAGGAAGCAGCCATCTAATAAAGGAGATAGCTGGGTGCAGTAGCGAGCCCACTCAGATTCTCTGAATGGACCTTATCTGCTCTCCCTTCAGCACCATTGCGAGATCTCGCAGGAAGACGTTTGACAGCGGGATTTCATGATCCCATTCACAAAAATTGTAATTGTATCTTCCTTTTGTATTGTTATTTTCTTATTGGTGTTTGGTAAGGGACTTGCCCCCTTACCTCTCCTTTCTACCTGCCCCCTTGCCCCCTTTGATGTTTGTGAATAAAAGTTCTTGCGCTTGTTTTCAAGCCGCGGTTCTCCTGCCCGAGCTGTGACCATCACCTCCAAATAAAATCCTTTGCTTTGAAGAACACTGGCTTCCTGCGCCTCATTATATTGCTGAGCTGAAATCACTTATTTTTCCCCGAGCAACAGTGGTAACAATGTGGTCCCATAGATATGATGGTTCCAGACTGTTCAAGACCTTAAAGGTTAGAGCCAACACCTTGAAAATGATCTGGAATTCAACTGGCATCCACTGCAGCCAATAGAGCTCCCTTAGTGGTGTCCCAGTGAGTACTCTCATGGCTGCATTCTGGACCAGTTGCAGTTTCTGGAGCAGCCTTAAAGTGAGGCCATCTTAGAGTGAGTTACAATAATCTAACCTGGGGGTGACTGCCTCAGTAATCTAACCTGGGGGTGACCAGGTCTGTACAGGACAGATAGGGGGTCAACTGCCTGGTTTGACGAAAATGGCAAAAGGCCATACTGGTTGTATGTGCAACCAGAGCAGTAGCTAGATCAGAGTGCGCCCAGTGCACACTCTGGCTTTTGCCCCCCCCACGCCCCCCACTTACTTTTAGGAAAGGAGCAGGCCAAAGAAGAAGGCCGGAAGCCTGCCTGCGTTGCCTGGGCCTGGTGGGAACTACTAGGGCAGGGGTAGGGAACCTGCGGCTCTCCAGATGTTCAGGAACTACAATTCCCATCAGCCTCTGTCAGCATGGCCAATTGGCCGGCTGGTAGAAAGGCTGATGGGAGAGTAAGACCCTGGTATCTGGAAACACAATGGGATCCTTCACCTAGGAAACCTGCTAAATTCCTAAGAAGTAGAGTGGGGTGAGTCTTGTTCAATGAAGTATAGAGAACTCCGCCCCCCCAGTGACTAGCTAGAAATAGATGCGCCTGGTGCGTCCACGCATCCATACCCTGGTTGTAAAGTTAAATGGTGTTGATAGGCTGGGACGGCATACAGCCTTGACTTGGCACATTCCATGGCACCCGGTGATGGAGCCAGCATCTCTGGCGTGGAGACCTTCTCTCTTGAGAGAGATGGAAGAACTCCGTTCCATATAGAATCCGGGGAGGGGGGGATGGGATGAACAGAAGTTATAACCTGTGCTTCTGGCGGGGAGACTTTTATTCCCTGCCGCGTGGAGTGTAATGCGTGAGCTTTCTAGGATGTCTGAATAAACGGTCTTTTACATCAAAAAAGCCTTTTATTTCTGCTTCTATGGAATTCCTTACATTGTGGCAGGAATCCTAGTTCATCTATCTTCCCAGTGCAGCGGACCTCTGGTGTCTTGGCATGGAAGGTTGAATATTCCTGTAGATCTGTGGAAGATGCACGGTTGCCCCAAAGAGGAGCTCCGGGCTTTCCCATATGGATTTGGAGGAACCCGGTAGGGAGAGCGGGTGTAAGGAATTTATAGGCCTTGAAATAAAAGGCTTTAGGAGTAAAAAAGTCCATTTTATTAAGACATCTTAGAAAGCTCAAGTACCGCGGTGCTTGCAGAATGACACTTCCCGCCAGAAGCACAGGTTATAATACCAGTCACCCCATCCCCCTTCCTGCTTCCCATGGGAACAGAGGCTTCATCTCCCAGCGCCAAAGGAATAAAAGGTCTCCGCCCGGATGCATCCTGGCCCATCGCCCGGGCTGTGGAATGCACTCAAGGTTACTTCACCATCAACACCATTGAATCCTTTTACACTCTGCCTCCCCTAAAGAAGCCCTTCCCCAGGTTTTGTCGGCGGAAGGTCGCGGTGGAAAGCAGCACTAAGGGTGGGGGCTGCAATGTTTTACCTGGAATAAACCATTGATTTATACCCAGAGGAATATCCCACCCAAGAGCTAACTAAATATTGCAAAGCGTTTGCGATTCGCCCGAGAGTCCAGGATAGAAAGCGTCAATTTAAGTAGTGTTTGTGGCCATCAATAATAGTGCGGTTAGGGGAGCCTCTCCATTTGAGTGCGTGCCAGGCATCGGGAGCGAGAGCCTCCTTGAGCAAGCTGGAATGGAAGACAGGATGGATGTTACTAAAGAGAGTTAGGCAAAATCCTAAGCGGGCAGTGACATCATTAAATCACTTTAGAAATGTCTGAAAAGGTCCCACAAATCTCTTGCCAAGTTTGGAATATCTATGCCGCGTCTCTGAAATTTTTTTGTAGATAAATGCACACCCAGGAGCCACAGCAGGAAATCCGGCCCGGTGTTTACATCCGCTTGCAGTTTTGGGAGTCCTTTGCTTGTTGTAAAGTGATCTGGACCGACTTCCATCCACCGGCTAGGGATGAAATCCATTGTTGAAATTCTGGGGGGGTCCAAAGCATGCTCTTGGGTAGTTTAACCTTGGCCGAAGGGAAGAGGCGACCAGACACAATTTCAAAGGGGGGTTTTCTTTGTACTACCTATGAACACGCATTGTTATAAGTAGGTACTCACTTAAGCAGAACAAGCTGTACCAATGTGTCTTGGTGGTAGTTAGTGCTTAACAATGTAAGCTCTGCTCTAGGGTTCTGTTAAGTTCTCTCCGTCCTGGCCGTCACTTTGAGCGTGGTAGAGGCGTGACGGCCCGAGGCGGCCCCAACAACCCCCAAAAGCAGCTTTCCAGAACTTTGGGGTCGGAATTGGGGGCAGCGGTGAGAGACCACCTTAACGAGGCGGAATGGAGAGCGGTAAACATGTTGAATAAACAGCCGTGCCAACTTAGGGCGGAGGGATGGAAGCACATGGAATAAAATGGGCTTGCCTTAGAAGACAAGTCTACCACCACCCATAAAACCGTATTGCCACTGACTTTTCGGGCCAAATCTGTAATGAAAATCCATGAGATGACTTCCCAGGAAGCGAGGGCTACCCGGGAGGAGTTTCAATAGTCCATAGGGCTTTCGGGATAGTTTTGGCTTCTGCACAAAGCGAGCAGCCTTTATCTTATGCCTCAAATGTCTTTGCACATTGCGCCACCAAGAACTACCCGGCGGGCTACAAGTGCGAAGGGAGAACGCAGTACCAGCATTCCCCCCCCTCCGTAAACTCCCATTCTCCAAAGCATGGTGGGAGTCTCCTTGGGCTGCTGGAGGCTCCGCATGGCCCTTATCCTCCAATTCCACTTGGGAAAGGAGAGCGAGACTAGGAGCGAGGGCAGGGGGGTGGAGGAGAAGTGGGCGTTTGAAGAGATGGGGTGACCTTAACCCCAACTGGGAGGGGTAAGAGCAGTGCGGTGGAATGTGTCTGCGCCAAAGGCCCCAGCCCCACCCCTCGAGGGTATTGAAGTAGCGAGAGCGTCCAGCCAGTTTGTTGGTTTTCCCAGGAAAAAAATGGACTGTCAAAGAAGCGAGAAAAGAAATCATTGCTGAAGTTGTTTTGCGGAACATCTTGAGGGTGGAAAAGAGAGCTGCCGAGGTTTTATGAGTCCGACCAAACTTGAAAGGGGTGCCCAGCCCCCTCTCTAGCCAGTGGCTCAAGTGGAGAGTGCTGCTTTGATGGCCGCAGTCTCCTTGTCACCCACAGTCCAGTTTGGAGTTAGGCACCTGAGAATTTTTAGACAAATCGCACTGCAGGAACCAGTCTACCATCTTTATTTTTTCTGCAACAGGGCTGCCCCCAGTGCTTTGTCGAAGTCCCGCGTGAACCACAAGCGGGAGATCGAGGTCAGGAGTGCTTTAGGATAGGTTCGGTGAGTAAACGCACTTAATTTTAATAGTTGAAAAGCTGACGACATTTCTCAGACCAAGAAAAGGGGCCGGGCTTGGCGGACAGTGGATCTTTACCCTTAATTAAGTAAGAGGTCTGTGAGGAGGAGAGTCAGTTCAGCAGAATGGGGTATAAAATCCACGATAGAAATTAGCAAAACCAAGAAGCGACTGGAGTTCTTCTGCGGTTGGTGGGGAGCGAGCCATTGGAGGGACTGCATCAATTTTAGCAGGATCCATTGTTAAGCCCTGCGAGGCTGAGAATCCGGTAACCAAATAGTCAATGGAAGTCTGATGAAGCAGCATTTGGAGAAGTTTAGCTTAAAGAGTTGTCAAGCGAAGCGTTTCCAATACCTCTCGGTCAATATTTCATGTGCTCTTCTATAGTTTTGCGTAAGTAAATTAAAGCGTCATCTAAGTGTCACCAACCCACTCACTTGTACAGTAAATCATGGAGAACCGTTGATAAGGGCCATGCAAAGCTCGGGGCCCCACTTAACGAATGGCATTATTAAATATTCAAACTGTCCAAACTTTGTGTTAAAGCGCGGTTAAGGTGTTCATATCCTTCAGCAATTCTGACTCTGTAGTAAGCTTCTCTCAAAATTAATTTAAGTAAAATCGTCCTTTGCGAGTGCATCTAAAAGGTCCTTGATCAAAAGGCAAAGGATATTTATTGAGACAGGAGACCGCGTGAAGACCTCGATAGTCTGTGCAAAGCCGTAAAGACCCATCTTTCTTTTTTGACAAACAAAGCGGGGTAGCAGCGTGTGTGTTTGGTAGCCCGTCGTATTATGAACCGCGAGCAAGGGTTCTTATCTAAGAAGGCCACGAAGTTCCTTCTCCTCATTAAGGACTCATCGCGGTGGAATTCTACCCTTGGGTAGGATTTGTGCCCTCAGGTTGTTATGACAATTTTACAGTTAGTGTCTCTGTGGGGTGGCAACTGGTCAGCATTCCTGCTCCTGAAAAAAAGAGCTCTGGCTAGATCCTGATATGCAGGTGGGATGCCAATAGAATCGGGAGCACTCACTGAGGGAAGCCAGAGGGGGGGTGTGTCAGGAGATGTTGGGTTTTCTTCCCAGTTCATGTGTTCACCACAGGGAGGGGTCAGTGAATTCTAGGATCCTTTCTCCTTCCAAATGAATTTTGGATTCATGTAACAACTAACCAAAGGCATTGCCCAAAACTATGGAGTGTTTGGCCACTGGGTAAGCCAAATGAAACTAATTTTCTCTCCCCAATGGTCCGGTACTAGCGGAGGAGAACCGGCTGTGTTTGTACTGGGCCGGTCCTTCGTTTTACTACGAGGGGCTGCAGATCGGCATTTTGGAGTGGGCATGGTATGGAGCTTAGCCAGGGAGTCGGTGCAGGCCGAGCTCACTGCCTGCCACCTGAGACGGGATAGCACTTCAAGCAGTGGGGCAGCGGGAATCCCACAAGAGGCGAGGCTATAATCCGGGAGTGTGTTTAGCAGGGTTGGCCAAGAAATGCTTGAACAGTAATGGGGCTACCTTCACTCACGCAGCGTCAGGAGTCGAGACCCCAGCATGTCCATGGGGAGCTGAAGAAAGGCAAACAGCTGCTTCCCCTCCTCTGGAGTGTTAGCCGGTCCACGCTTTAGAGCGAAGCCAGTGGGAAGCATTCCGACCTGCGTGGTGGTTTGGCCCGGCCAGAGTCTTTACCTTGAATGGAAGGCGGTTGGTTTTGCTTCTTGGGACAGTTGGCGGCTAGATGACCTGGCCCTCCGCGAGTAAAAGACACAACCCAAAGTCCCGGCGTGGCGTTCCAGAAGGAATGATTTTGGTGTTAGGAAGGCGGCTGGAAGGAAAAAGCTTGATTTGAGTGGACTACAATGAAGGTAGTTTTTTTTAGGCGTGGGTGAAGCCTCCAATGGCGTATTCCAAGCGAGGGGCGCCGCGGAGACTTTAACTGGATCCAATCTGCAATAGGTGCGAGGAACCCGAATTAAAAGCACCGCGTTTCACGTAGGTTGCTGTCCACAGCATCCGAGAAGTATTACGCGCATTTCATGCGTTCCAGGCCACTCAGGAGGAAGTCGAGGCAGCGTAGCGCGCAAATTCCGGTACAGGACAAATTCTGCAAGCAGGGCGGTTGCCTTGCTGGATGTGTTTTGATAGAAGTGCCCGGATAAGCTTCATTCTCAAGCGCCTGGATCTTGGCCAGCTCTTAAAAGCTTGGAGGAATCACGAGGGCACTGTCTGCGAAGTCCTCATCCTGTAAATCCTAAAACGATCCGCGAACCAGTGAAACTGCTGCCCCATCCAGGACTGAGCCCGATGTCACGTATTTTTCGCGTTCAGACCCGGTTATAGATCATCATAGATCTTCCAAAGTGGGCATTGAGTTGCAGGATGAAGTAGGGAAGTTTGTAGAGCGGTCCCATCAAAGCGAGGCTGGTAGTCGAGGCGATAGTAGTAGCCGTTCGGCGACTCTGGAGTGCCCTGCTGGGAGAGGTGGTTTGCGCTGGTTGAGCAGGTTAGGTAAGGCAGCTGTTATGCCGGGGCGGGTCCGAGCGCTGGCCCGGTGCCGCTGGCGTTTTGGGTGGCAGGACCCAGGTACATAGCCCCCTGGCACCGGCATGATCAGTAACAGCATAGGCTCCAACCTGGGGCCCTGGTCTGCTGCCTCCTTAGTTCCCTCTCCAGCGCCAGCCAGCTCCTCCTTGCGAGTCAATGCATCTTGAATGCGCATGCAAAGCAGCTTTTCCCGTTCTAACTTAATCCAGTTAAGTCCCGTTTAAGGGCTTCAGTGAGTTCACTTTGCGTCGCGCGCCGTACCTGAGCAGCTTTGGCGTTGCCGTTGTGATTCCAGTCTGGACTGTTCCAGGACTATATCATGGACTGTCAGATTCTGGGCATATGTGGTGGGCCCGTCTTTGTACGGTCCAACTCGAGCTGGACTTCTTTGCGTTGCTGTTCCGGGTCCCTCTGCAGGTTTTGGCTCTTGCTGCAACTGTGCCCGTTCCTCCTCCCATAGCTGGCGTTCCGCGGTTCCATGCGGCTTGGGCATCTCGAAATCCCACTTCCTCATCCCAGTCTTCTCGATGGGAGAGGAAACGGTCGGCGCTGGGAATGCGGAAACTTTCTTCAGACTCGTCATCAGAGCGAGCCATCGGAGACACCGTAGCTGCCGTAGCAATTAGCTCCCGAGGCACCCTCAGAGTCGCGGTCGCGGACGGGATAGAAGTCGATTGGGAAGCGATACGGATACCTCCCAATTCCAGGTTGAATCGGTGTCCTTTGGGCCGGGCCCCAGTGCTGTGCCCGGTGGTTCCTTGGGAGCATCACCAAAATCACGAGTCCAGGAATCGTTCAATGGATTCCTGGGTTGCATATGAAAGGTGGTCAAGCCCGTCTCCTCCATGACAGGTTGCATCTGAGGTTTGTAATCCTGCAGCGGGTAGAATCCGATCCACAGGCGCTCGATCCATGGACGAAGCTAAGCGACTCACGCCAGGAAGTCCCCATCGTCGATCGTCCGTCCCTCGTTCCAAAAGCGAGGTAAAAAGGAAGACTTCGTGCTGATCACGAGGGGCGGGAAAGAACCCACCAGCGAGGCCCGTTCTCCTGCGGTTTCTCCAGATCCAGAAGGGAAGGTCGAGCCCTCTTTGAGGAGCTACCGCACCTTCGCGTAACATTCAACCTCTCCATCGCTTAAGACAAAGGGTCCACCGCACAAGAATATAGATGAATTAGGATTCCTGCCACAATGTAAGGAATTCCATAGACGCAGAAATAAAAGGCTTTAGGAGTAAAAGTCCATTTATTAAGACATCTTAGAAAGCTCAAGTACCGCGCGGTAGCGAGATATTACTTCCGCCAAGCACAGGTTATAATACCAGTCACCCCATCCCCCTTCCCTGCTTCCCATGGGAACAGAGCTTCATCTCAGCGCAAAGATAAGGTCTCCGCCCGATGCATCTGGCCCATCGGCGGGCTGTGGAATGCACTCAAGGTTACTTCACCATCAACACCATTGAATCCTTTACAGCGGGTCGCTGGTAACTCTTTCCCGCGTCCCTGCATTATCAACCACGAGTCTTCCCTTACTCCGTTGGGACGAGGGGCCGAGAGACGATCATGTGGACTTGCATGAGTCGTTTTGAAGCTGTCTATGGATCAGCCTGTGGATCGGATATCTGCTGCCGTTTCCGTGTGGATTACAAACCTCAGATGCAACCTGTCCGCGGAAGAGGCGGGTCTGACCACCTTTCATCGCGGCAACACAGGAGTCCATTGAACAATTCCTGGACTCGTATTTTGGTGATGCTCCCAGAAATCCACCGTGGCATAGCACTGGGGCCGATCCGAAGACCACCGTTGAAACGGAAGGACTATATGAGAGGATTGGGAGGGTATCATTACCAGCTTCGATCGGACCCCCAGATCCCGGGATCAGCAGCTGCACCTGAGGTGCCCGATGGAGCCGCCCGGTGGGAGCGAGGTCCTACATTCTGACGGAAGAGGAATCCGAGAAAGCCTGCCTTCCCATCGGGATCCTATTCCCCTCCCATCAAAGAGAGCTGGGATGAGGAAGTGGGCCGACTGCGAAGATGCCAGAAGCATGGAGCCCATGAGCGCCAGCTATGGGAAGAGCGAGAGCAGCTGCAGCAAGAGGCGTGAAAACCTGCAAAGAGACCGGGAACAGCAGAAGCAAAGAAATCCAACTTCGGGTGGACGGCCGTGCCAAAGGCGGCTGCAGCGGCAATATGTGCAGAACCTATCAGTCCATGATAAAGTCCTGGAACACTCAAACTGGACTTAGAAGCGTCAGCGGCGTGAAGACGCCTAGCGCGTCGCATAAAGTGAACTAACTGCAGCTGTTCAGCGAGACGAACTGGCCAAACTGGAGCGAGAGAGAAAGCAATGCATGCGCACCAGGATGCCTTGACTTCATAGGAGAGATTTAGCCGCGGAGGGAACTGGAACTGAAGCAGCAGGACAAGATGCCCAAGTTGGAGTCTCACGCTGTCACTGGTACAGCCAGCGCCAGGCGGCAGCTGCTGGAGTCCTGCTACTCGGCATCTGCCACCCTTCAAGGACCGGCTCCCTGCAGGAGAACACCGAGTGGCACGGCGTTGGTACCCCCACCTCCACCGATTCCGGCCCTCCCTGCGCCGCTGCCTCAACCTGCGCCAACCGCCCAGCCGGACGCCAAGGAGCGATGGAAGAGGATATTACAGACCTCCAATACCTGCCCGTTTCGATGGGACGGCTTCCAAACTTCCCTACTTCATCCTACAACTCGATGCCCACATGGAGGACTATGGCGATTTATTACCCGGTCTGAGCTGGCGAAAAAAATGCGGGACGCATCGGGTTCCATCTTAAGATGGAGCGGCAGCCGAACTGAAGTTTGTGAGCTCTTTTGAATCTGCAAAGGGAGGATATCTGCATGCGGTGCCCGGCGTTCCTCTCCAAACCTTAAGGGCTGCGCTTCCGAGATCCGGATGCTGGAAAATGGCGCTTCTTATCCAGCATCCATCAAAATTCTATTCAACAAAGGCAAACCGCTTCGTTTGCAAGAATTTGCCCGTGAATTTAGTCGCGGCTGCTGGAACTCCCCTCTGAGTGGCCTGAGCATGGAAATGTGAATACTTCACCGGATGCACTGTCCGACTGGCAAACTGCGTGAAGCGGTGTTTTCTTATTCCGAGGATCCCCCCCCGCATCTATTGATGATTATGGATGCGACTTGGGATCTCAAGTGGCGCCTCGCTTTGGATTACGCGCTGCCGGGGTCCGCCCATCGCCCAAAACCGCCGCTACATTTACTGACCGGCTGCGACTTCGCCAAATAGCCAAGCCTCCAGCAGCCTTCTACCCGAGAACCACCTCTCGAGCCGATAAGCTGCGTCGCAGGATTGTGTGTCTTTACTGCCGCGAGGACCGGGTCATCCTAGCTGCCAACTGCCCGAAAACAGAGACCAACGCTCTGTCACGCACCCCATCTGCCAAGCCACCACGCAAATCCGGGCCGCCCCCAACGGGCTCGCTGGGCGTCTAAGGCAGTTATCGAAGAAGCTGACCCAGAGGAGGGGAAGCAGCTGTTTACTCTGCTTCAACCCTCTATGGATATGGGTTCGACTCCAGATGCGGTGAGTGAAGGCGGCGGCTCATTACTGATTAAGCGTTTCTGGCCAACCCCGGGCTAAAGCATGCACTTCGTGGCCAGCCTCAGCCCTTGTAGATCTCTGGAATTGCTCCCATTGTTTAATCGCGACCTTGGGTGGCATGGAGAGAACTTGGACTGGAGCGAGTCCCTATGGCTAAGCCCATGCCGCTTCACCCAAATGGATGGCAGTCACTCAATCGGGGTGAAGGACCGGCCCAGTTCAAAACGCAACCGGTCCTCCTCACAAGCTGCGCTGACCATTGGGAGAAAAATTAGTTTTATTCTGGCGGCGGTGGTCAAACACTCCATAGTTCTGGGCATGCCGGTGGTTGTTTGTTCGCATGAACCAAAATTCATTTGGAAAGAAAGGATCTTAGAATTCACTGAAGCCCTCCTCTGGCGCGGAGAACACATGAATTGGGGAAAACTCACCTTCTCCTGGCATACTTCCGGCTTCATCATCAATAATAGCGATGCAAACTCTAATTGCTCTGATTCTACCCGGCATTCACCCGGCTTACCAAGATTTTAGCCAGAGTATTTCCGGGGAGCAAGAATCACGATCGATTGCCACCCATGTAGAGACACTTCGCCCGACTGCAAAAAATCGTGTACAGCCAGAGTAACTGCCAAAAGGTAGAATCTATCGCGATGAGTCCCAATGAGGAGAAGGAAACCGTGCCTTCTTAAGACAAGAACCTCATTCAGCCGGGTTCATCTGACGAACTACCAAATACCCACATGCTGCTCCTGTATTGTTTGTTAAAAAAAGGATGGGTCTTTAAAGGCTCTGCACGCGGATTACCGAGGAAGGTTCAATGCGGTTTCCCTGTCCAATAAATACCCTTTGCCATTAATCAAGGACCTTTTAGATACATTGGGCAAGTAGGGGCCAGCATTTTTTACTAAGTTGGACTTAAGAGACACTGCGATGTGTCAGGGATTAGCGGAAGGCTGGCGAACATTTGACTGCATTTAACACAAAAATTTGGACCCGAGTATGAATGCTTAATAGTAATGCCATTCGGGTTAAGTGGGGTTGGGCTATGGCCCTTATCAACAGAAGTTCTCTCCATGATTTATTATACAAGGGAGTAGTGGTACTTAGATGCCGGTGTTTTAATTTATTCACAAACCATGGAGGAGCATGAAGCCTTGGTTCGGAAGTATTGTTCGCAACGCTCAACAACTCCTCTTTGCCAAACTTTCTAAATGGTTGTTTCCACCAAACCTCTGCTCGACTATTTGGGTTACGGATCTCTTCCGAGGGCTAAAAAATGGATCCTGCTAAGATTGAAGCAGTCCTCCAAATGGCCTTGCCCTACCACCTGTCGAAAAGGAACTCCAATCTTTCCTAGGGTTTGCTAATTTCCTGTCATTGACTTTATGCCCCAATTAAGCTGAACTGACTCTCCCACTCACAGACCTCTTCTGCGCACTAAGGTGTAAGATCACAGGCTGCAGCCCGGGGCCCAGTCTTTCCTGGTTATTCTAAGAATGTCAGACAGCCTTTCAGCTTTTAAAATCAGCTTTACTACCGAACCTATCCTAAAAACACTCTGACCCAGAATTCCGGTTTTGTGGTTCACGTGGATGCCTCGGACAAAACTGGAGCAGCCCTGTTGCAGAGAAAATAAAGATGATAGGGCTGGTTCGGTGTGCTTATTTATCAAAGAGATTCTCCGGTGCTGAGCTCAACTGGACTGTAGGGGATAAAGAGACTGCCGACCATCAAAGTAGCATCTTTCGCACTTTACGCCACTGGCTGAGAGGGGCTAAACACCCCTTTCAAGTTTGGTCAGATCACAAGAACTTGGCAGCCTCTCCACCCCCCCTCAAGATGTGTCCGCAAAACGTGCTCCGTTGGGCGATTTCTTTTTCTCGTTTCTCTTTCACTGTCCATTTTTTTTCCCGGAGGAAAACCAATAAACTGGCTGATCGCTCTTTTGGCGCTCTGCCGAGGAGGGTGTGAGCTGCCTTCACCGGGATATTCAGCCAGCACTGTTCTCTCCCCTCCCAATTGGGGCTGGCTGTCCACTCAATCTCAGGCGTCCACTCCTCCTTCTCCACCCATTCCCAGCCTGGTCTCTCCTTTCCCTCACGATGAACTTCGAGGAGTAGCGGGGCCTCTGTGAGCCACCAGCAGAGGAAGGTGACTCCCAATTAAGCTTCTGGAGAATGGTGTTTGGCCGGCGAGGAAGTTGTTGATGCGTGCCTCCTCCTCCGTCAGCAGGTTCTCGAGGCCCTGTCATGATGCCCTTTCGGGCCTGGACATTTTGGCTTCCTAAAAACTCTGCATTTGGCCCGTAGATCAATTTTGGTGGTAGCGATGCCGCGGAGGACAGTAGAGACATATGTTAAAGGTTGCTCCTGTTTTGAAAGGGCTGAGCCAAAACTGTTCGGGGAAAACCCCATGGTCTGTTGAAGCCTCTCCGGTGGCCTCCCACTACAGGAAGTCATCTCCATGGATTTAATGGTTTTCACGATTTGCCAGAAAGTCAAGGCAACCACCCGGTCTTGTGGGTGGTGGTGGACTCTATTTCCTTTCAATCGGCCCGTTTCATCCCATGTGCTTCCATCCCTCCGGCTCCTAAGTTAAGCGTACCTGTTCATTCAGCATATTACTTATCGTCTACACTCCGCCCGTATAAGGTGGTCTCCGGACCCTTGAGCCCCAATTCATTTCCAAAGTTCTGGAAGCCTTTTCTGGGTTTGTTGGGGGCGGCCCGGTAATTGCTGCGCCTCTACCGCACGTTCAAAGTAGCCCGGTGGAGTCAGAAGAGAACGAACAGAACCCTGGGCCAGTATTTACGCGAGTTGTTACACCAACTACCACCAAGACAATTGGTGCGAGTTAATTCCGTTTGCAGCAATCATATATAATAATCGGTTCCTTAGCGAATACAAAAGCCCTTGAAATTGTGTCTGGTCGATCCTTCCCTCCTGTTGCCGCAACCCGTTACCTGCGGAGCGTTAAGATCCGGAGTTTCAACAATGGATTTCATCTCTGGCCGAGGGTGGAAAATGGTCCAGACTTGCGCCTTTACAGCAAGGCTAAAAGACTCCCAAAACTTCGCTAAGCCGAGGATAAGCACATCGGATTTCCCTTTAAATTGGCGGACCTGGGTGTATTTTGTCTACCAAAAAATCTCAGAGGCGTGCATAAATTTTTTCAAAACTGGGCAAAAGATTCGTGGGACCTTTTCGGATTACTAAAGTGATTAATGATGTCACTGCCCGATTGGACTTGCCTAATTCTCCTAGTAATATCCATCCTGTCTTCCATCTCCCAGTTTGCCTCCAAGGAGGCTCCAGCTTCCGATGCCTGGTAATGCGACCGCCCGAGGGCCCTGCACCGGCCATAATTTGATGGCCACAAGCGTCACGAAATTGGCGCCATCCTGGACTCTCGTTTTAATCGCTAAACGCTTGCAATATTTAGTCTCTTGGGTGGGATATTCCTCTGGGTATAATCAATGGGTTTATTCGAAAATATTGGGAAGCCCTGCCTCATTTCTGCTTTCCATCGCGCCTTTCCGCACAAACCTGGGGGAGAAGTCTTTTAAGGGAGGCAGAGTGTAAAGGATTCAATGGTGTTGATGAGGCCGGGACAGCCGCCTGGCCTTGACTGCATTCCATAACCCACGGGCTGAGCTGGGCCCGGCATCTGCGGCGCGAGACCTTATCTCTTGAGATGAGAACTCCGTTCCCATGGGAATCCGGGGAGGGGATGGGATGGACAGAGTTATAACCTGTGCTTCATGGCGGGGAGACTCTTATTCCTGCCACGTCGTGTGCGTGGCTTTCTAGGATGTCTGGAATAAGCGGCTCTTTTACATCAAAAGCCAGCATTTCTGCTTCTATGGAATTCCTTACACTGGTGGCTTTGCCACTGTGTTATCCTGGACCTCTATAGGTTAAGTGAGGGATTCCAGGATCACACCTCCAGGCTCTCTTATGGTTGGAAGTTGGAATCCCTAATCCAGTCCCACTCATCACAGGCCACAGGTCCTCATCTTTGGTGGTTTTAGTTTCAGCCTGATCACGAGCATAATTCACCCGCCAGAGCCTCCAGACACTGGACCAAAATCTCCAGAATGGTAGCCAGCTGGACTCCGTCAACAGAAAAAAGCTGGAGTGTCAGCAGCATATTGACAACCCAGCCAAAACTCTGGAGCCAGTTGTACATTTAGATGTTGAATAATATTAGGGATAGTAAAAGCCCCCCTGAGGCAATCTCCACAAATAAGGGGATACCGGATGGGGATGCTCCTTCCTATAGCATTACCCGCTGTCCCCACTCCCAGAGGAATAAAAGCTCTTAAGGCTGTTCCCCACATTTCCAGTCATGTGATGAGACAGTGGGTCAAATGGTGAGAAAGTAACTGACCATGTCAAATTCTGCAGCTGAGATCTAACAGCACCAGCTTTTCGATGGAGCTTCGTCTGTGATGGTGATGAGTGTGGTCTCCATCCCATAATAACCATGATGAAAGCTTTCAAATTTGGACGGATCTGTGTCAAAGCGATGTAACATTCAAGAATACCTGTAACTATTTGACAACCACTCTCTCAACTACCTTACCCAGAAACAGTACATTTAGACTGAGTGAAGGTAGTTACTGCATCAGGTCTAAAGGATCCAAAGATTATTTTTTTTTAAGAGTGGTTGTACCAGCACCTCCTTTAGCCTCCCTGGAAAACTCCCCCTGCTGGAGGGAGTGGTTGATAATTTCAAGCAGGGCATCACCACCAGCTTTCATCACTACTGGCTTTCATTGGCTATGACAGATGTACAACCCTGTACATCACCCGTATCAGGGAAATAAAGATGTGCACAGCTCATTCTTTTCAGGCCATGTTAGTCTGGAAGCAGCAGGGGAAAAGTGTAGAGACCAACAAAGTTTTATTTTTGGCATCAGCTTTGTGTGCATGCATAGTTCTTCAAACGTCTGAAAAAGAATTCGAAATTCAGAAACCAGAGACATAATTGCCAATTCCTCTTTGCTTCAGCAGATCACGATCTCCAGGTTACTTTTTTGGCCACGTCTTCTTTTTCGATAGGCGGTTACAAGTGACAGCTGTTCTGAGGAAACACTTAACAAGCCAAGAAAGTGATGGCCCCATAAGGCCTCGCCTTCCCACCTCTCACCCCGTCTCCGCAGACTAAACTCCATCTTCGCATGAAGGAGCATTTTTTCAAAACCTTTAACGGTCCAAAAATGGAGATGCAGGGGAGGGGAGGCGTCAGCCGGAACTTTTCCCTCGAGCGCTACCACCGTTCCAGCAACAGAGAAGCGCGTGGGCGATCGCCACCGCGTTCTGCTACCACGGCAGTGCCGCGACACCCCTTCAGGAGGACCAGGGACACCAATGCCGCCGATGCTCGCGCTCGAAGCGCCTCGCCCAGCGGGCGCCCTATATTTCGGCCTCAGTCAGCTTTCTCCCAGAACCCTCCTCCTTCAGCCTTGGCCTGCCGCAGCACTTACCCTGGGTCCAGAGGCTCTCCGCCTCCTCCATTCCTCTGTCAGCTAAAGCAAGGGCACGCCTCTCAGAAGACAGTCTCGCCGGCCTTTATAAATGTAGTCGCGCGCGTCAAGCAGGCACAGACATCTCCTTTCGGCCCTGGCTTGCAGGCAGGCCATGCGCTGGCAGCCAGGTAGTGGCGCCCTCTGACTCGACCGCTAGGACGCAGGGTGAGCGCAGGCGCAACTTTGCGCGGAAGCTTTAATCGAGGGGTCGGGGGGGGGGGAGGGAAGAACTTTGAGAACTGACACTCCTAGCGAAGGACGTCTGCGTTTCTTCCGATTTGAATTCCACATAATCGCTTTTTTTCACTGCGTGCTTCCGCATCGGGATACCAGACTCTGTAGTCCGCAGCCTACACAAAATGTTTGCATAATAAGTATCCCTTCCGTACGTCGGGAAAAGTGGCCTGTCCAAAAAATACAATGGAATAGGGGATGTTTGTCCATTACTATAGCTCCAAAACAGAAAAGCCCTGGGACACCTGTATTTCTTCTAACAATGCATTTCACTGCATTTCTAGCAAGTAGCGAATACACACATAAATGCATATGCTGCTAATAAAATATTTTTATTTGGAACGTTTTGTATGCCATCTTTCCAAAACAAAGGTACTCATAGAGAATGATGAGCAGCAAAATGAAATCACAGCCTCTAAAAAAGGAAAAAGTTTCCAGTACTAACGGGGTGCAATTCAATGGTACGGTGCTCCAGTCTAAGCCCCGCACAGAACTCCAGCTTTTACAACTCAGATCTTTCTTTGTATGGTTGTGGTGGGTTTTCCGACCGCAATGTGGCGTGAAGGTCTGGTAGATCTTGTTCCCTAATGTTTCACCTGCATCTGTGGCTGGAATCTTCAGAGGTGTAATACACAGAAAAAAGTCTGTTTCATACTGTGTCTAGTGAGAAGGGAAAGTTTAGTGGGATATATTGTCCATGTGTCCTGCAAGGTGGGGAACCAATCAGTAACTGTTTGGGTGGAACTTGCCGTACAAAGGTGTGGTTGAGTGCATTGTATTCTTGGTGGGGTTATCAGTCCATTTTAAGTATAGTAGCCAAGATTCAAGTTAATTTTCAGAGTCTCTTCTTTCTTGTTGATGTTGTATTGGTGTTTGTGAATTTCAATGGCCTCCTGTGCAGTCTGACATAGTAACCTTCTGGAATGTGTTGATTCACAGCTCAAGATTCCTTCTATTTTTGTTTGTTTTGTTTTTCAGGCTATTGAATACATTATGCGACAGCTACTAAAAGTCCTGAACAAAGATAAGCTTCCTGAAGGATATGTTCCCAGGCCCTCTCTATACACAGCTGGTAATTTCAGTGCATAAGTGTTTCAACAATATGACTAGCTGCATGTATTTGTAGATCCAGACTGGATCAAAAAAAGTAATAAAAGATCTCATATCCCTAAGACATTTTGAATAGGAACTGGGAGTGATTCACTGTAGGCAGAATCCTGTCTTCACAAAACTAACTTCAGTTAAAAAGTATAGTTTTACACTGTGTTTAAACTAAGCCTCTGCCACCTGCCCGCCTCTCCTCAGTTACACCTGTGTAACTTTCTCTATGCTATCATTCAGACAAGCAGAAAACAATAGCCTAATCATGAGCTCTTGTTGATTAAACATAAACCAATCTGCTACCAGTCATAATAGTATCCTTAAATAAGTTATTCAGATACACTCAAGATTTGCTTGCAATGCAATAGGTAATACTCTATTTTAATATCTTTTTTTGAAGATTATTGTTTGGAAAAAAAAAACAGAAAAAAAGTGGAAACTTATATTTATAACTTCAGTCCTGCTAAAATAATAATGTTAGCTGCTTTTTTTAAAAAAAAAATCAGCTCTTTGGAAACCTGTTATCATCTCTTGGTATAGCATTTCAAAAGTGCTAGATTCACACCCTCAAGGCCAAAGTGAAAGAGTTTATAATGCAATTGAAGTTATTGAGATCCCTAAAAGGTATGGAAGCATTACTACTATGTTTTTCTTCATCTACACAGTTCAATGAACAATACTTTGTTTGGTACAGGAAAACCTTGCCTTGAATCCTGACATTTTTGTTGTTTTTTCTCTCCTGTGGGAGACCTCTGATTTCTCCAAAGCTATTCCTAAGGGTCTTCTGTCCCCCAAAGTAGCAATTTTTGAAAACACATTGCATGCCATTGGAAGGGGAAGTTATGAAAATGGCTCCAGCCTATATGCCTCCAGAAATTTGCTACATAGAATCCAAGCCCTTTGCAATGGAATTCTACTTTTAGAACTGTTTTAGTGTGTAAATAACTTACAGGTTATTTGCCTAGGTTTTGATACTCTTGGGGAGCTTAACCTTTCATTGGGCTTGATGCTCTTGGGAAACAATATTTCTCTTGTATCATGGTTCGTCATACATATTGCAGGGTTTCCTGGCTTTTCTTGGATCTTTTCTCAACCCTACATTGCTATGAAAGATCACATTGAAAGCCCTAGACTGACTGTCACATGAGTAGGAAGGAACAGAGCCATAGCCCCTGAACATTTTCTATTGTGGGGGGCAAATGACAATGGCTAGGAGGGCAGCCTATCATATCATAAGATCTGGTTTAAGGACAGCTGCAAAGTCCGGTGTAGTGCAAAAGGCCTTGTAGGTATTTTATGTATGTATTTATTTATTTTATTCAATTTGTACGCCACCCCTTCCTCTTATGAGCCTCCAGGGACAGTTTCTAATATATAAAACACATTATCATAAAAACATAAAACCATGACACCACAGTCCAATTAAACTACTCTGTATTGTACCCTCTGCCAGAAAGAAATACCCACCAGGCACAGCATAGCCAAAGTAGTAATAGAAATACAGGTTCTCCTAAAACAGGCCTGTATGGCCAGAATTTTTTTTTTATTAGAATACTGGAGGAATCAGCCCATCACTATTTTTAAATATTTTATTGCAATTACATTGCATATTTTTACCATAGACCAAATTCTACCTGAGAATCAAAGGTGGATTACATGAGAGTATAAACAATGTAATGAAACAGCATGAGAGATCTATTAAGTGAGGCAATAGGTCCTAAGGTTCCAAAAGTCAAAAAAAGTCAAAATGCAAAAGAAGTGCATCAGAAATGCTATGTCAAGCAAATGGGTGAAAATACAATCACAAAATGAAAACAATTCTGTAGATCATGATAGAATGGCATAGATTGCAATCCTGTTTTCCATTAGTTTTATAAAAATGCTCCTACCAAACAATTGTTTTACACATATTTTTTGCAGAATTAAAGGCGTAGTGAGAGCTTTCATTCCAGTTATTGACACTTGAAACTGCAAATGCAACTTTATTTTGTTCATAAATTTTCCAGCAAAGGAAATAGAAAACCCTGTAATTCAAAAACAGTTTTCAAGCAAACAGAAACCTATCATACCATCCATAGCTAACTATTCTGTGTTCCTATTTCTTATTTTTGGGGCAAACAAATGATCTTTTCTGTAAATTCTACATCTGGAGAACAAATAAAGTTCTTTTAAAAACTCTTGGCAATCCAGAGACCTAGGTGGCCAGGGATGGTGCTGCTGTGGCTGGCTGCCCCATCACATCCAGAGGGCTTTCCTTCAAAAGAGCAGGGGAGGCAGAAAAAAAGCCAAAAAGTAACAAAACAAACCACAGCCAGGAAGTCAATTCATAGAACTTAACTTGGACTTTATGCATCCAGGGACTCTAGGGCAATTCTCAAGCATTGATGCAAGAGGCCCTGTGCTTTGCCTCCACAATCTGGGCTGGACATAAGTCTTCTGCAGTTCTACCCAACAGCAGAGTTTTGCTATTGTTGAATTCATGGTTGTGGAACTCTGTCCATTTTTTAAAGATTAAGTGGTTAAACTGATGCCAAATGCAGAGGTGGGACCTACCAGGGGGGGTGGAGGTGCATGTTGCACCAGGTGTGCATGTCTGGGGGGGCTGAGAAAAATCCCCCATGACACCCCCCCCCTCCCGCGGTGCCCTTCCCACTTACCTTAGTGAAACAATGCAGGCTGGGAGAAAAAGCCTGTTCTCTTCCAGGCTGAGAAATGGTCTGGTGGGAACTGTTCTTCCCAGGCGACCCTGTGAGCTCCAAGGTCTTATGAGAAGTGTCGTTCCCACTAGGCCATTTTCAGCCTAGAAGGAACAGGTCGCCTTTCTTTCAGGCTGAACTAAGGTAAGAAGCTGAGGGGAAGCTGAGAGGCAGAGAGGGCAGAGGCGCCCGTGGGGGGGGGGGTGGGGACAAGACAGGAAAAACACAGAATGTACACACTGGGCAATACCACTCTGGCCCACAGCTACGCCTCTGGCCGAGACTCCCCAATGTGCAAGCTTACAGTTATAAAACTTTTAAAATGATTTCCACAAATTGGAACACAAAACTAAATTCATTAGCTGAAGGCTCTTAAACAAATAAGTAAATATCAACAGTTAAAACCAACAATCACAGAATAAATATTAAAACTATAAAACATGATCAACCCTAAAAAACACAGATGGCAGCCTTCATGCTGTCCCATGGGAGGCCAACAATATTGAGATGTTAACCCAGCTGGCCTGATGGGAATGCCTGGATGGGAATAGCTCTGTCTTACAGGCCCTGTGGAATTGACTCAGATCCCAGCGGGCCTTGATCTCATTAGGGAGCTTATTCCACCAGGTTGGGCTAGACAGAGAAGGTCCTGGCCCTTGTAGAGGTCAGTTGGGTATTCTTAGGGCTGGGGACTACCAGTAGGGTCTCCAGTGAGTGGAGGGACCTAGTTGGGCAGTATGGTGAGAGAGCAGTCCTAAGGTATGTGGGTCCACGATGTCAGGAAATCTCTCTAAACTTTTGTCATTCTGCAAACGATGTAAAAGCAGGATAATTTAAAAGGGCATTTTATAAAGATAATAAAGCTGTGTGATAATGGAATAATTCAGAAAGGAGTTTTTATAGAAACAACAAGAACTGTGGATTATATCACTGTATGTTATGTATAATCTGTTTCCTGTATGTATTATTCTGCTCTTACTTCATTGCTTTCTACCTTTGTAATATAAGTTTTGCACTATATCAA
Organism: Sphaerodactylus townsendi; assembly: GCF_021028975.2. NCBI lineage: Eukaryota > Metazoa > Chordata > Lepidosauria > Squamata > Sphaerodactylidae > Sphaerodactylus > Sphaerodactylus townsendi. The sequence continues at coordinate 69,740,226 of NC_059430.1, forward strand.
ATTGCTATAATCCTAGTCTTATTGCATTGTTTATTAGATATCTCATCTGATTGATTTCATTGATTTACCTTGTGTAATCTGTTTTGAGTCTCATTGAGAGAAAGGTGGTTTATAAAAGTAAATAAAATAAAATAAAATGTATAAGAACAGGCTGTCAGTAGGATTCTTTTCTAAGTGAACACACACAGGTCAATCAATAGTGGCATGATCCCTTAGCTGCCCACAGGTAGGGACCTTTCATCTTCAAGAGCAAAACCACAACTCTCCCCTGTGAGATATGATTCCATAGGGTCATATAAATTAGCAAAGATTTCTGCTCATTTACCTCTGGGCCTAAATGCCTTATTATTTGTCTCTCCTATCCTGTCAAAATAATTTCTCCAGCAGGAAGAGTTCTTCAGGACTATTGAGGAACACTATCCTGTTCTCTCTGCTTTGTTCAAAGTCTGGTACAACATGCTTTTTAAACCCATTCGTTATTTAATCTCTCTCTCTCTCTTTTTTTACTTCAACATGATTTTTACTCCCCTGCTTGCGAGCTTACCCAAAATCAGGACTTTCCAGCCTTGCTATTAATTCTGTTTAGCCAGTTGCTGGAAGAATTCACACTTGCAAGATTTATGGAAGGATTCACACCTTCATTTCCCTTTACATAGAGAATTTACACTTGAAAGACTTTGTGACAGATTTCACACCAACCCCTAGTTCAGGGGTAGGGAACCTGCGGCTCTCCGGATGTTCAGGAACTACAATTCCCATCAGCCCCTACCAGCATGGCCAATTGGCCATGCTGACAGAGGCTGATGGGAATTGTAGTTCCTGAACATCTGGAGAGCCGCAGGTTCCCTACCCCTGCCCTAGTTCATATCAAATGATTGATGGGCACTGCTGTTACCATACCACCATTATTTACAGGAACCCCTGCCTGCGTGCCAGCCTAAAGGGTGATGCTGACATTGCAGAGATGGGGAGCCCATTCTCTGGCAATAGCCAGGTACCTACAAGAAACTTCCAGGAATTGTTTTCCTGTTTTCATGCTGTCAGCTTGCTTGCCATATCAATTTCAGCTGAACAGTCAAGGAAGAATGTGTCCTCAACATGATACAGCAGCTCTGCTGAATGGATACTCATTTCCAGTCACAAGAAGACTCCTGATGTTATTGCCTCCCCTGATTATCTTAATCCAGATACTCTCTTCTGTAGCTAACTTCTTCTGACCACCTTACAATACTCTATTGTTTCTCAAACAATCCATCCAGACACCTCCCAGAGGTTGTCCTGATATCCCCCAAAGGTTGTCCTGACACCCCCAGAGGTAGTCTTTCATCCTATAAACATTCTACCCTCCCAAAGACAAATTGCTCAGTGCCACTGAAACCTTTCCATCTTGTCGCTGCGTCCAACGTGTTGCCTCTGGAACCAAACGCTGGCCATTTGCCTCTGAATTCTGTATTTTCTTCACATTGCGATCAGGTTGTATTACCGATATATCTCATGCCCCTTTCTATTCCAAATCTATTTTCCAGCCTATCTATATCTTAGGCAATCTGTGTGTGCATGTTTGCTGCATTGAACCAAGTGATTGTAAACTCCTTATCCCTACAATAAACATTGTAAAATCTGCATTATTTATTTATTTATTTATTTATTTATTTATTTATTTATTTATTTATTTATAGACCATCCCATCCCCAAGGGGCTCTGGGCGGTACACAACATCCATATATACACAATAAATAGAGGTTCACAATAGTGACCACATAACAATCAACAGATTAGCTAAAATCCAGTAAAATCTATTAAAACAGCGATCCACGTAACAATGGTAGGCATCCTATACCCAGTTCATTAAAATCTCCCCAGAAAGAAGGAGAGGCCAGATCCCTCTCTAGGAGGGTAGCATAGATGGAACCAGAATTAAGATGGTGATAAATGCATAAAAGCATAAGGGGGGGGGGGCACCACTCAGCTACTGGACCCTCCAAAGGCCCGGTGGAACAACAGTCTTACAGGCCCTGCGGAACTCACCAAGGTCCTGCAGGGCCCTGACAGCTGGAGGAAGGGTGTTCCACCAGGCCGGGGCCAGGGCCGTAAAGGTCCTGGCCCGTGTGGAGGCCAGCCACATCATTGAGGGGCCAGGAACCACCAGCAAATTGGCCTCTGCTGAACGCAGGGATCGAGTAGGGGCATATGGGGTAATGCGGTCTCTAAGGTACGAGGGTCCCAGGGCGCATAAGGCCTTGAAGGTCAGAACCCACACCTTGAAGATGAAGATTATATCTTTCTCTGTGGATTTTCTTCCGAGAGCTGATCTTCATATACACTGGTAGTAACGATTCCTTACCCAGCCTCTCACAGCATTAATAAGCAGTCTTCTCTAAGCTAATATTCCGCACTATATTGAGAGACTGTGTCTCCACCGGGTAACACTGCTCCTTTCTGCCCCACTATGGCTATGGGCCTAGATAGGAAATTTTGGATTTTTCTTTTTTTTAAATTAGTTTATTAAATTTACAATCATCATTCCTTTCCTTCTTAAATTGTACATTATTATAATACAATAGAGAATGATAGTATAACACAAAAAATAATCCACCTAACATAGACTAACAAAGACCTAAACATTTTTTAAAGTCTCCTTTTCTTAAAGAAAATAAACTTAAATCACCAACAGGTAAGAGTGAGCAGATACTTCCTATCCGTCTGCCACTCTCTGCCTGCTGATCACTATATACTTTAAAATTTATCTCTTTACTTATTCAGCCACCTTTTCACGTGGCTGTTTCCATCAATCTGCATCACTTTGTTTTACATATAATGAAAATTTATAAAATACAACATATATACTTTTGCTTAAACGTTATACTTATCAGGACTGCTTTATATCGTTTAAATAAGGTTTCCAAATTGTCTCAAATTTTTCCGGGGCTTCTCTTAACCTCCAAGTCAATCTATCTAGATCCATTGCTTCTTGTAGTTTTGTTTCCCAATGTGTCTGAGTTGGTGCTTCTTTTAATTTCCAAAATTTTGCAATTTGGATTCTGTCTGCTGTTACCATGTAAAGGAACAAAATATCATTCTTTTTTATTATCTCCTTATCTACCAATCCAAGCAAGAAAATCTCTGGCTTTAGTTCAATTTTAGTTTTTAGAATGTTGTTCATATTATCTATGATTTTTTCCCAATACATTTTAATCTTATCACACGTCCACCACATGTGGATCAGTGTGCCTGTTGCTTTTCTACACTTCCAACATTTATCATCTTTTTTCTTATCCATTTTGGCCAATCTAGAAGGTGTTAGATACCATCTATTATATAATTTAATGAAATTTTCCTTAAAGTTGGTGGAAAGTGTGAACTTGTTGTTTCTTGTCCAGATATTACTCCATTCTTCTAATTTGATGTTTCTCCCTATATCTTGTGCCCATTTAATCATAGCTGTTTTTACCACATCCTGTTCAGTTTTAATTTTTAAAATTAATTTGTATATTTTACTCATTAATTTTTATTATGTTTTTGAATTATTTCGTCAAATTAATTTAATCTCTTCTGGAATCCATTTTGTTTTAAATCATTTCTGAATGATTATTTTAGTTGTATATATGTATACCAGTGGTATTGCTTTCCATTATTTAATAAATCTTCTCCAGCTTTGAGTTCGTATCCATTTATTGAGGTTTTCAGGATTTCATTATACGTTGGCCAATTTCCATTTGCATGGAATTCTGGAATTTTCAATGCTTCTGCTCTTGAAAGCCAATTGGGGGTGTGGGAGTATAACAATCTTTTATATTTTGTCAATATCTTTAATGATATTTGCCTAATTGTGTGTGACTGGAATATTTTCTTCTCCTTACCTTCCTCTAGTGGCCAGAGATAACTGTGCCATCTTTTTGGCAAATCATATCCTTCCAAGGAGAATAGCTTAGGTTTATCCAGTGTTATCCAATCTACTACCCATGTTAAGATGTTAGTTTCGTAATACAGATGTATGTCTGGAAGCCTCAATCCCCCTCTTTCCTTTTCATCTATTAGGTTGATATAACCTATTCTTGATTTTTTTCCTTTCCATACAAAATTGACTAATATTTTTTTTCCAATTGTTCAGTCTCTTATTTGTGGGCATAACCGGGGCATTTTGGAAAAGATACATTAGTTTAGGCATGATATTCTGTTTTTTAATGGCTATTCTTCCCATAAATGATAATTGTAATCTTTTCCACTTTTCTATATCTTGTTTTATTTCTAGCCAAATTTTACTATAGTTGTTTTCGTACAGGGTATAATTCTTTTCCCCTATATTAATCCCTAGATCAGTGTTTCCCAAGCTTTTCAATGTCACGATACCCTTGACCTCACTTTTCATGTCTCATAGTATCCCTGCCATATCCCCCACCTTCCCCTCCCAGTGCCCCTGCTTGCCACCATCATCCCACCTTCCCTTCACAGGGTAAAGGGAAGTACTGGGGGGTTGGGGGCGGGGGGAGGGAAGTGGCTGCTGACCTTGCAGCAGGCCATGCCCCCTGAGCCAGCTCCATGTCCTTGCTAGCTCCAGGGGGAGACACCACAAAAGTGAGGGGGGGGGGCAGTAGCATTGCTGCAGTACCCCTGGGACATGCTCACGGCACCCCAGGGTACCAGGGAACCCTGGTTGGGAATCGCTGCCCTAGATATTTCACCTTCTTTTCAACTTTAAATCCCGATAGATCTTGTAATTTCTCTTTTTCTTTCTGTGTTAAGTTTTTTGTAAGTATTTTAGTTTTGTTTTCATTAATCTTAAATCCTGAGACTGCACCAAATTCCCTCAGTTTATTCTTTATTTCTATTATCTTTTCAAGTGGATCTTCAACAAACAGCACAATATCGTCCGCAAATGCTTTGTATTTATAACTGTAATTCTTGATTCTAATGCCCTTCCATGATTCATCCTGAGTAATTTTCCCCCCCAACATTTCTAATTGTAAGATGAGCAATAGAGGTGATAAGGGGCAACCTTGACGGGTGTCTTTGCTGATCTCAAATTGTTTTGTTGTTGAGCCATTAATCAAAATGGAAGCTTTCTGTTTTTTATATATTGCATCAATAGCTTCTTTTATTTTACCTTTGAATCCCATCTTATCTAGTGTTCTGCTCAGAAACTCCCAACTAACATTATTGAAGGCTTTTTCTGCGTCGAGGTAGATTAAGGCCGCCTTTCCCCCCAGGTTTTTATCCAAATATTCAATCATGTTTATGACTGTCCTGATATTTTCTCTACTACTTCTCCCTGCCATGATTTTCCAGACCAGTTTCCCATGGCAGCTATTTTACCCACAGCAGGCATTTCCTCCCCCTGACATTTGGGGGGAGGAACATTTCATTACATTAGAAAATATTCCTCCCCCTGTATTTTCTAACTAGTATAGCTGTATATGAGCACCCTGCAAGCAGTGCATATGTCTTGGCACACATATGGGTGTGGTTTTTCTTCCCTGAATTTGGACTACCTAAAAAATCAGATGGATAGTGTGGGCTGTCAACTGTGGTTGTACAGATCATCTATTTGGGATGTGAGGAGCCTAAATTCCCTTTTGCTGTTCCAAATTATAATTAGAACTTCTAAGGGGAAGGAGTGGGCCTGGATTCAGCCTCCCAAACCCCCAAATAAGTGATCAGTGCTGGCACAGTTGACAACACTGACCAATTGTTTGCTCCTGGACAGAGTTCTGATGTAACAAAAGGGGTTGCATGTGAAGTTATAAAAGCTGCTTACAGACTGGTTTTACCACATATAACACATTTGTCTACTTGCAAGGGATTTGATTAGGAAGAGAATCTGTAACCAGAAGCTTATTTTCATGCATGGCTTCTTTTGATGGATTGGGGTAGTATATCTTTTGAGTCATGTACTTGTTTAGAAGAGCCGTTTGAACTGGCTATTTATCTGTTTGAAAAGAACATGTTCAGTCATGAAGACATTAATTGATTTTAATGTCTTATGTCTCCCATTGACATTGTATCAAGACTTCAAAGTGAATCAACTGATTTGCAGCATGATAATATGTGTCTTCTCTTGCACATGAAAATATGTGGGTAACATTTCATATTTAAGTGGTTCTGATGTTCCTGCATACTCTTAAAAATATCTAAAGCTGACATAAATGTTACATAATGTCATAGGAAACAGTTACCACATTCACATTTTTAAATGATCTCTGCAGCTGGCCTTTTTATTTAAAGAAATAATAGCTTCATAAATAAAAAACAGTAAAAGCTACAATAAAATTTATGAAGAGACTGAAAATGTAATGCTTCAAATACTTACTGTACCTCAAAAATAACTTCCTGTTTGTATAGCGTATTGTAAACATGAATACATGTCCTGTTTTGTTTTCAAAATTTATTTCTATGATCTATTTATGCTTCAGATTAATTTTTAATTGCTCACACTTATGATAAGTGTGCAGTGCCTTAGTAGTTCCTGCACAAGCTCATTAAATTCCCTCTTCTTCTCTGAAAGGGAGTAAATTGATTTCCATGAGCATGCTGCTAATGTTATAGTTCCTTGTCTAGTCTCTTGGGACCTAAATGTTTTTTAAACTTAGTACAATTGTGGAAAACATTACACTGGAATGATAACATAAATCATCCCCATAGGGCTCTGGGGAGTAATCTTATGGAAACCTGCTGAGGTAAATAAGACCAGTAATTTGAAATGAACAAAAGAGCAATAGAGCTAATGTAAATGGCTCAAGAATTCCATTATGTTCACAATGGAAGTGTTTACATGGCGTAACTGGGTGAAGTGTCCTGTGAAGCTGAATTAACTATTACAACACTGTGGTTTACAGTAGTATCCCTTTCTGTCCAGTATGCCTGCCAAGTTGGCTGTGCTTCCAGATCTTTCTTCCATACACCTGTGCTTGCAAGGAGAGCCTATGCATATGTGAAATGTGGTAAGTGTCTTCTACAGTTAAATGCATTACATATATTGGTATAGGAAAGCAAGGAATAACATTTAAATATATTTGACCACCACTGGCATTATTATGAAATAGCTGGGAAGAATAGGGACTGCACTGTTTTATAATCCTTTGTCACTAGAAAGCTTTTTAAAGGCAATCCATGGCTAAAATCACATGGAAATACACCAATGGCGCTTTGGGGATGAGGTGCTATTTTTGACCCTATTTCTTAGTTCAGTGTTTGTTACATGTGTGATTTTCATGAGTGCTTTTGACTCTGAAAATAAGCTATAAAGTGGTTCCTCTTGACCAATTAAAAAAGGGAATGAAATTTCCATTAAAAACTGGTACTATATTTTGCCAAGGGTGTACTGATTCGAGTACACACACAGATGCTTTACTTAAAGTAGCAGCAGCAGCAGCAGCAGCAATAATAATAATAATAATAATAATAATAATAATAATAATAATAATGGTGATCAGCACACTAGGTGCAGTGCCTAAAGACCTTGGACGGCACTTAAAAACAATCGGCGCTGACAAAATCACCATATGTCAGCTGCAAAAGGCCACCCTACTTGGCTCTGCACACATTATTCGTCGATACATCACACAGTCCTAGACGCTTGGGAAGTGTCCGACGTGTGATGTAATACAAAATTCAGCATATTGATCTTGTTTGCTGTGTATAACTGTTTTTGTATCAATATAATAATAATAGTAATAGTAATAGTAATAGTAATAGTAATAGTAATAGTAATAGTAATAGTAATAGTAATAATAATAATAATAATAATAATAATAATAATAATAATAATAATAATAATAATAATAATAATAATAACAATACAACTCCCATACAAAGTCAATTTTTATTTCGTCATAACCAAAAGATAAAGATGCAAGATAATGGCTGAGTGGCTGCCATCTTAAGTTAAGTGCTTGATTCTTCACCTTCTTAAATAAGAAAAAAATGACTAATTAAATAAAAATAAATATGTGCATAAGAACATAAGAACATAAGAACTGGCCTGCTGGATCAGACCAGAGTCCATCTAGTCCAGCACTCTGCTACTCGCAGTGGCCCACCAGGTGCCTTTGGGAGCTCACATGGAGGATGTGAAAACAATGGCCTTCTGCTACTGCTGCTCCTGAGCACCTGGTCTGCTAAGGCATTTGCAATCTGAGTTCATCGAGGATCAAGATTGGTAGCCATAGATCGACTTCTCCATAAATTTGTCCAAGACCTTTTTAAAGCTATCCAGGTTAGTGGCCATCACCACCTCCTGTGGCAGCATATTCCAAACACCAATCACGCGTTGCGTGAAGAAGTGTTTCCTTTTATTAGTCCTAATTCTTCCCCCCAGCATTTTCAATGAATGTCCCCTGGTTCTAGTATTGTGAGAAAGAGAGAAAAATTTCTCTCTGTCAACATTTTCTACCCCATGCATAATTTTATAGACTTCAATCATATCCCCCCTCAGACGTCTCCTCTCCAAAGTAAAGAGTCCCAAACGCTGCAGCCTCTCCTCATAAGGAAGGTGCTCCAATCCTTCTATCATCCTCATTGCCCTTCTCTGCACTTTTTCTATCTCTTTGATATCCTTTTTGAGATGTGGCGACCAGAACTGAACACAGTACTCCAAGTGCGGTTGCACCACTGCTTTATATAAGGGCATGACAATCTTTGCAGTTTTATTCTCAATCCCTTTCCTAATTATCCCCAGCATAGAGTTTGCCTTTTTCACAGCTGCCATGCATTGAGTTGACATTCTCATGGAACTATCAACTAAGACGCCCAAATCCCTTTCCTGGTCTGTGACTGATAGCACTGACCCCTGTAGCGTGTATGTGAAGTTTGGATTTTTTGCCCCTATGTGCATCACTTTACATTTTGCTACATTGAACTGCATTTGCCATTTCTTAGCCCACTCACCTAATTGATCAAGGTCCGTTTGGAGCTCTTCGCAATCCTTTGTGGTTCTCACCACCCTACATAATTTGGTATCATCTGCAAACTTGGCCAACACACTACCCACTCCTACTTCTAGGTCATTTATGAATAAGTTAAAGTGCAGATTTGCTAACCCCATGTAATTAAATTGGATTGTGCAGGAGGGCACTTTTTGCAACAGAAATAGAACTGTAATTTTGTTGCTGGTGAATATTTTAGCCAGTTGTTTTTTCTTCCTCTCTCTTCTTACTGTATTCTTCATTGGATTATTAGATATATTATATTTATTATACGTTTAATATGCTGTTCTTTAATTGTGTCAATCAGTGGTATTGCATTGTTTATGTACAGTGTTGTTCCTTATTGCATTTTAATCTGATTTGACAGGCTGGATGAGAAAGTGATAAATGATACATGAAGTAAATAAATGAATAATAGAACATCTCCCCACCACCATCAACTGAACAGATTATAATGCATGGAAACCTAATTCTGTTTCCATCTGGCCTTGCAATTTGTAGTTTGTTTTTTGAACAGCTTCAATGTTCAAAGATCCCAATGGACTTGATCAAACTGGCATTGCTATGAGGAGTTTGCACTGAAATGGCTGACATGAAAATGGCTGAAATGGCTGACATGAAAATGGCTGCATATTTCTATTTATCATCCAAACAAATCTGAATAAACATGGCATCAATAACACACATTTATAATTAAATGAAGAGCCATTATTACTGATGGTAGACTGAGGCTCAGGACAGTGAATATGCTTTTTATTGTGTTGTCGAAGGCTTTCACAACAGGAATCACTAGGTTGTTGTGGGTTTTCTGGGTTGTAAGGCCATGTTTCATTAGCATTTTCTCCTGATGTTTCGTCTGCATCTGTGGCTGGCATCTTCAGGAATCTGATGGTAGTAAAGCAAGTGGAGTATATATACCTGTGGAATGTCCAGGGTGGGAGAAAGAACCATTGGCATTGGTTAAAAGAAGGGTTCAGTTTGCAAAAGTAATTTGCACGTGTTAAGTGGAATCCATCCATTTTAGCATATGTTTGTAACGCTGAAGTTGCATAATCCAATTAGTGAGGGCATGTGCATAGCAGTTGCCTGGCATTTTAATCCATTTAATTGCTTCCTGCAGAGAGACATTCTGTGTCTGGGTGGTGTTCACTAACCATGTGCTTGTGGATTTCAGTGGTTTCTCTGTAGTCTGAAGTTGTGGCTGTCAGGGTGGTCCAGAATTTCTGTGTTTTCAAATAACATTCTGTGTCCAGCTTGGTTTTATCATGTATTCTGCTATTTCTCATTTTTTCCGGTTGAATTAGTCTACAATGCCTTTGATATTCTTTGATTCGTGTCTGGGTGCTGTGCTTCATGGTCCCTATGTAGACTTGTCCACAGCTGCACGATATGCAGTAGACTCCTGCAGAAGTTAGAGGATCCCTCTTATCTTTTGCTGAATGTAACATTTGTTGAATTTTCTTGGTGGGTCTGAAGATTCTTTGGAGTTATGTTTCTTCATCAGTTTCCCTATTGGATCAGCGATTCCCTTGATGTATGGTTAGAACAGCTTCCCTCTGGTGGCTGTTTATCTTCATTCCTTGGTCTTGAAGCTCTTCTGATGTCTGTAGTAGAGTAACCATTAGCCCAGGGGTCTGCAACCTGCAGCTCTCCAGATGTTCATGGACTACAATTCCCATCAGCCTACTAGCATGGCCAATTGGCCATGCTGGTAGGGGCTGATGGGATTTGTAGTCCATGAACATCTGGAGAGCCGCAGGTTGCAGACCCCTGCTTTAGCCTGTAGAGCCCAGTTTAGGTGATTCAGTTTGTCTTGAAGAAGGTGGAGTTCACAGATTCTTTTTGCACAATCTACCAGAGATTTTATTGTGCTCCTTTTTTGTCCTGGGTGATGATTGGAGTTTTTATGTAGATATCTATCAGTGTGTGTAGGTTTTCTGTAGACTGTGTGGCCCAATTGTTGGTTAGGTTTGCGGATGACTAAGACATCTAGAAATTGTAGTTTCATCTCATTTTCTTATTCCATAGTAAATTGGATGTTTGGGATATTGTTAATATGGTCCAGAAACTTGTTTAGTTCTTCTTCTCTGTGGCTCCAAATTGTGAATGTGTCATCCATAAAACGGAAACATATAGTGGGCTTTTTTGGTGCTGTTTTTATTGATTTACTATGGCATAGTTTAGATTTCTACTCCTTTATCTAGCTTTTAAATGTAAATGTAGATAGATTTTTAAATGTAAATAGATTTACTAGTCTTGTGTCTGTCATGGTATGTAAAAAATAGGGCTCATCTACAAGGCAGCAGATAGCTGAGTCAGCAACAGAGGGCCGGAGGCAGAAAGTCTGGAGTAACTTGTGACAGTGAACCTTTAACAGGATTGGTGAAAGATTCTGTGACTCTGTTCCTATGGGAAGACTGCTGCTGGGCAAAGTACTAGCTCGAACATTATACAGCTGTGTATAGAACTCTGTATGTATCTTATCTATTTTAGGCTGTTTCCGCACAGGCGGAATACAGCGTCCCAGGGACGCTAAAAACATTGTCCCTGGGGAGGGGTTCGCACAGCCGCCACCACATCGCAGCAGCAGTGGCCTCGCCACCCCCGAGCGGCACGAAGCAGCTGTTTCTGAACCTCGCTCCCTGAGCGAGGTATTTCGGAAACAACAACTTCCAACCGCTGCTGTGCGAATGGCAGTGGATGGAAGGCGCCATTTCCCCCCCCTTTCCCAAATGCCTACCTTGTCTCCTGGCTTCCGGCTTGTCGCAGAGGCCAGGGGACACGCCCCCTGACCTGCGACTCCAGAGCCATCGCTCCAGGCTGCGCCACCGCCTGCCGCCCTCCCGGGACCGTCCATGTGAATGGTCCCGGGGGGGGTGCTGATGTACCCCCGCATCTTTGCGGTGTGGAAAGGGCCTAAGACTTACTGATCTGATCTTAGTGCTTAGTTCTTAGTCCTGTGTAGCTTAAGAACTTTGTATAGTGTTTGTATAGTGTTATGCTGCAACTATCAAATAAAGCCTTCCTGTGGAAAGAACATCTCGTGTGAAGTGTCTCTTATTCCTAAGAAGATGGGAGGTTGCTGAGTATATGCAGTTGGACTTCTAGACCTCCTTGTCTACTCAAGGGTAGCTCCACTCTACTCTGCTGATAGTGTCTAGCTTTTAAATGTTGATTCAGTAAAGCCCCTCCCCGCTACACACACAATTGTGCCTGAATTTTGTCTGACCACCCTAGACATCTATGGCTTATAAGCAATTGATGGTTATAGGCTTCTCAGAAAAAATAATTTCATAGCATAGTGCTTGGTCATATGCTGGAATCATAAAATGGCTATCATGCTGAACTGTATTAGTATTGCATTAGTGAAAATCTGTATATTGGCTGATCACTACGACAATTTAGGCGACTTATTTCTGTATTTTGAAAGTTAGCTGTGTTTTGTGTTTTTACTTTTCATTACTTAATGTAGCTAATCATAAAATAACTTTGTAATTTTGTTCTTTTGTGAACTGTTTCTAGACATGATTAAAGAAGCAATATCTGATGCTAATAAAGCTGTGGAGTTAGACCCTTCAAATTCTGTGAGTATTAACGTAGTGTAATCTAACTAGATAGATCACAGAGTTACTGCCCAGGAAAATAGCAAAAATATTTTCCTGAGTCAAGTTACCCAACTGCACTGGCTCCATGTCAGGATGCAGAGACCTGTGGGGTTCAGAAGCCTCCATAAGACTTGCAAAGGACGTAAACATGTGATTGTGCCAATGTTATATGGTTTCCCTCTTGCCTCTGCCCTTGTAAGATGTAGTGAAAGCCCCTTTAGAGGTGAATTTATGTTTTGCCCGCTGTTTAGGATTTTAATTTGACTAGGTTCCCCAGTTAGCTTAAGGTTTTGTTATTGTTAAGTTAGGAGATTCTTATGTGCTTGTATTGTATTGTTTTCCCTAATGTTTAAGTTTAGAAAAGTTATTTTGATATTTGTGCTATTAGTAAAAGCAGTAGCCTGTAGAAGCTGATATTAAGGGACAAGGAAGTCAACCCTGGAATGCAGCTTAGACCAACACCCAGCCAACTCCTTAGCGAGGACAAAGACCCCTTTGGATTTGCAAATTAAACTCTACTGGCAGCACCCAGAGGTTCCAGCTGTTGGAAGACGTGCAGGGACCACCACTGGACAATTTGAACTCTCCTTTGTTACAGAGATGAAGCGCGGGAGCCTCAGGACATAACTGAAGGAAACAGCCATCTGATAAAGGAGATAGCTGGGTGTGGTAGCGAGCCCACCTAGATTTTCTGAATGGACTTTATCTGCTCTCCCTTCGGCACCATTGGGAGATCTCGCGGGAAGACGTTTGACAGTGGGATTTCGTGATCCCATTCACAAAAGTTGTAATTGTATCTTCCTTTTGTATTGTTGTTTTCTTATTGGTGTTTGGTAAGGGACTTGCCCCCTTACCTCCCCTTTCTACCTGCCCCTTGCCCCCTTTGATGTTTGTGAATAAAAGTTCTTGCGCCGGTTTGCAAGGCATGATTCTCCTGCCCGAGCTGTGACCATCACCTCCAAATAAAATCCTTTCCTTTGAAGAACGCCGGCTTCCTCCGCCTCATTACGTTGCTGAGCTGAAATCACTTATTGTTACCCGAGCAACAGCGATAACAACAGTGTATGTATTTTATCACATGAGGATGGTAGTAAAAAACTGTGAATGGAGATCCATTCACAAATAATCTTTCTTCTCTTTCCTGCTGTAGATCTTTAAAAGCTGCTTCTTAGGGTTGGGAGCATTACATGGATCTTTTAGTTCAAAGGGGCCATGTATGGGAGGGAACTCAACCAGCCCTTTTAGGGTCCCTCTAAGCTTTCTAAGGAGATCCAAATTGCATGTTAAACCAAAGCTGAGGGTAACATCTAGAGATGTAGCTGGCTAAAATGGAGCTTGGGGCAGACTCTGAGTTTTCTGCCCCCCCATGGCCCCCCATGGGTGCCACACCATGGGTGCCATACCATGGATACCCCCCATGGGTGCTATGCCCTTGCATCCCACTTACCTCCTGGGCCCAGTGTGCTGCCTTCCCTCCTCCTGGGCCTGGCAGCAGTCCATCCAGACTCTTGGGCCGGGAAAGCCCCTTCTTGCCTGCCTCCCTGCCCCAGGGACTGGCTGGGAAGCTGCTGGGGGCAGGGCTGCAGCCCAGCCAGACTCCTGGACCAGGGAAAGCCCCTCTCTGCCTCCCTGCCTCCCTTCCTGGCCCAGGGACTAGCTGGGGAGCTGCTGGGGGCGGGGCTGCAGCCCAACCAGACTCCTGGGCTGGGGGGAAACCCCTCCCTCCCTCCCGAGGTCTCTCTTAGCTTAAAAAAAAACACCAAGGCTGGAGCGCCCCTCCCTCTCTGAGAGGGAGGAGCACTTCAGACTCTAGTCTCAGCTCAGAATGGGAAGCAGCACAGCCACGGCTGAAGCTCTCCAGCCTCGGCTGTGCTGCTTCCTTCTCCCAGGCTCAATGGCACAGTCATGTGGGGGGCCATTTTCACCCCCATGTGACTATTTAGCATGTGCCCGGGGCACATGTCCCCACATGTCTCTGTGGCGCTGTTACCCACTGGTAACATCAGCCAGTGGCCCCTTGCAAACTGCTCTCAGCAGGGAGCATTTTGTGCCAAAGAAAGCTGCAATTCAAAGCAGAGTTGTTTTTCATTGAGAGAAAATGGAATTTACTAACTGTGTTTTACATTTTGCAGGATGTGTATTGTATCAGAGCCCTTGTTTGGAGTTCAGCAAAAGAAAAGAGGAGAGCCCTCATTGATTTAAACAATAGTTTAAGGATGAATTCATCACACATTTGCACTTTGATCTTAAGGGGAGCTATTCTAAACTCTCTTGGGGTCTTGACTTCTAGGCACAGTAAAGACCACAGTAAGGTAAGTGATATTTTGAAAGATCTGTTGTTTAATTTGGTTACATCGTAATTGTATACATGATGATTTTTCAGCTAAAGCTGGCCTCGATGGAGATAGGCACAGACCTTCTTACTATGGTCATTATAGAACTGATTTAATCTCATATAGTTTTAAGACATCCTTTTTATCTAGCATTTATTTATTTATTGTATTTGTTCCTAAAATTGCTAAATTTTCAGATTGCATTGCACTCATGTCAGCAGAGAAGGTACTTTATCCAGTGGTGGGATTCAAACATTTTAACAATAGGTTCCAATGGTGGTGGGATTCAAATAATGACTGTTAAAAAGTATTAAAATATATTTTTAATATCACTTTTTTATTTTAAGTATTAAAAATATTAATACTTAATTAAAAATATTTTAAGTATTAAAAAGTGATATTTTAAATTTTAACAACAGGTTCTACAGAACCTTTGGAACCCCCTGAATCCCACCTCTGACTTTATCAGTACAACTTACGTACACGTTTTTGCTTTCCATTAGGCTTTTACTCTCTGCCAGGATAGTCAGAAATTCTTTGATGTGCAAGATTTTAATAGTCCTAAAATGTCCTCTTTCTATGATAGGTGAGTATGAGCCTATGTTGCATCCACAATAAAATTACATAGCTAAACTAAGGTCAAACTACTTTCCTTGTGTTGTGGGGGTTTTCTCACATTATTTCCATAGGTTGTGTGCCTTGAAGAAACAGCTAGGAAACATTGAAGTAACCACTAGAGGGAGCAAAACATGGACAGAAAAGAAAAAAACCCAACATAGTAAGGGCACACAATTGATGAAATGACACAAGCGGAAAAACCCGTCGTATGTGCGCATTTGCGTGTGTGATTCTTGACAAAAGACACTAGGCAGCAGTATACTGTTACTACACTATGTCCACTAATATTAGGAGTAGTGACAACAACAAGTGGACTGAAGTTTAAACTAATCTTCATCAGTAGTGGCATAGTGGTTACTCTAATCTGGAAGAACCAGGTTTGATTCCTCACTTGAGCTGTGGAGGCTTATCTGGGGGATTCAGATTAGCCTGTGCACTCCAGCTCACACCAGCCGAGCGACCTTGGTCTCTAGTCACAGTTATTCTGAGCTCTCTCAGCCCCACCTACCTCACAGGGTGTTTTTTGTGGGGGTGGGGAAGGGAAAGGAGTTTGTTAGCCCCTTTGAGTCTCCTTACATTAAATCCAACTCTTCTTCTTGTTCTTTGCCCTGTTGCTGGAGGACTGAGGGCAGGGACAAAGCTAACCAATGGCCTCTCACTCTTGTTGTTGTTGTTAATAATGGATCAGGTGAATGGGCAATGTTATGGCTCGCAGTTGAGATTCATTTGAATTGTAATAGGAGGTCTCACACAAAAATAGAAAGCAGAAGCCTTACCTGTACTGATTTCCCACCCCACCCCCATAAATTGTACCAACAATGTTTGGGGAGGTTACAGTTTTGGGTACTGCCATCAAACTATTTTCAAACTTAGAGAACAAGTGGAGGTGGTTTCCAAAATAAATAATTGTACCCACATATTGCCTGACTTCCCGGCATGGTCTGCTAGCTGCCTCCTATAGCTGCATCATTGTGGTGTGGAATGGGGTCTGCTTCTCAGGGGATGTCCTGCCACATATATATTGAGGGCAATATAAAACCATAAACATTTGAATTCTCCAAGTAGTGAATAATAGTTCTTCTAATGCAACTTGATATAAATTGAAACACTGCTAATTTTTTCTCTTATATATAAGTATAAGAGTATAGTATAGCAGTGTTTCAACTTATATTAAGTTGCATTTGAAGAATTGTTATTCAGTACTTGGAAAATTTGGATGTTTATGATTTTATATTGTGTTATGAAAATCAATGACTGGAAGTCTGTAAATTAGATGAAAAGAAGAAACTGAAGAAACTGAAGAAACAGGTCTTTTAAACCATATTGGAATATAAGTAGAATATTTCCAGAGACCGTTGTTGGAAGGTAAGCAGTCTCCAATGGGCAAAAGGGATGGGGCTGCTGTCTTTCATCCAGTGTCCCTCACCCCTCCATTGCCATCTCTCCAGAGCACAACACCTTTCTTTCTTGTAGCCCCATTTAATCCACAGTGCTACAATTGCTTGGAGACAGCTCCCAAGAGCAAAAGAGACAACAGGGTCATCCCTCCCTCAGGAGAGTAGCGGCCTGTCAGGCTAGAGCCTGGCAACCAGCAGAGAGGCACCAGTGGGGAGGGGGAGCTCCACAGAAGTTGGCAAAATACTTTTGTTTTCCCATGTAGAGGCTCTTACAGCTAAAGACATTATCTCAGCCTTTCAAACTTGAGTTCATTCTGCATTCCTGCCTTTCGAGCCTTCTATAGTGTGAGGTAGTATTACGGGTTAGGAAAGGGGTTAGGAACAGGGTTTGATATATCAGGGTTGTTTGAACATTCTGGCAGAATCAGTTTTTCCCCCCTTACCCATGTATCTACCAATGAAGGCTTCTTAACTTTCCACTTACAGAGTCTGATTTGGATTATAGATCCAGGGTTTGACATCTGTTCCTGGTACTGGAAACCAGAAGTCTCCCACCAGCCTGGGACTGATATTTACTGGCAACTTTAGCTTTAGATGAGTAGTGTCAAACAGACATCTCTTAAATTGCATTCCAGTCTCTTGTATTCAGTGACTTGGTATTTCTGCACAACATCTCCAAGGCTACTGCTAAATCAGGGCATGTCAGTGTGTCCATGTACATCAATTTCCCAACTGCTTCTCTGTAGGATATATTCTCAGTCAGAAATTCACTGCTTCTTTCCTGATATAAATGATTTGTTTCCATGGGAGTTCTGAAAAGATTTGATTGTAGAAGGTGTGAATAAAACTATTCAAAGCAAAATTATTCATATGTGAAACATGGAACGTCTAAGTAGACCTAGATTAATAACACAATGCATACAGATTGTTGAAGCTGTTTTCTTTTGATAAATATTTTATAGATACCTGTGGAGTCTAAATGCTTTTCACACTGTAACTGATGCCGACCTGTTTGCTGGAGCTAGATTCCATACCAAGTCACCTTATTGTAAGAACTATGAATATCTGTGAAACTTGTGCTTTTACAAATATTTGCTGTTCTGTGTCTTTGTACTTAATTTAAAAGAAACTGGCTTGTAGCCAGTGAGAATCAGACACAGAGAAGACATTGTGAAATGAAACTTTCATGCATCTCCCTTCCAAGGAGCGCCTGAAATTTTTGTCTGAAATGGCAGAGGGGTCAAAATGGGAGAGAGAATTGGTGGAAATGAAGGACTTAGGTAAGGGGAGGTTCTAGGGTTCAACCCCCCCCATTATATGTCTGAAGCTCCACCCCTCGTTTGTTCGTTTTTTGGGGTTTTTTAGTGTTTTTCAGTTTTTGGCCTGCAGGCAGTGCAGTTTTTTAGGCTAGCAGCACCAAAATTTCAGGGATTTGGTGGGATACTCTCCTGACAATACTACCCAGGTTTGGGGAGGTTTGGTTCAGGGGGTTCAAAGTTATGGACTCCCAAAGGGGGTGCCCCATTCCCCATTGTTTCCAATGGGAGCTAATAGAAGATGGGGGCTACACTTTTGAGGGTCCATAACTTTGGACACCTTGAACCAACATCCACCAAACCTGGGTGTTGTCATCAGGGGAGTCTCTTACTGATACCACCCAGTTTTAGTGAAGTTTGGTCCAGGGAGTCCAAAGCTATGGACTCGCAAAAGGGGTGCCCCATCCCCTATTGTTTCCAAAGGGAGCTAATAGAAGATGGGGCTACTCCTTTGAGGGTCCATAACTTTGGATCCCCTGAACCAAACTTCACCAAACCTGGGTGGTATCATTAGGAGAGTCTCCTAAACATACCCTGAAAGTTTGGTGTTGCTAGCTTAACAATTGCATCCCTGACAGCAGGCACCCCCCAAATTTCCCCAGATTCTCCTTTTAAATCCACCCCCTTCGGCATGGATTTAAAGGGAGAATCTGAGGTCCCCAGTTTAAACATTGAAAGTGATGCTGTTTCAGGGTGGGGGAGAATCCACCCCAAAAAGCATCACTTTCAAGGTGGTTTAATCTGGGGACCCCAGATTCTACCTTTAAGGTGATTTAAAAGGAGAATTTGGGCTCTCTAGTTTAAACACCATTGAAATTGATGCTGTTTGGGGGTGGATTCCAGCATCACAGTGGCTGCCCATGGGGGGGGGGACTCAAATTTTGCACTGGGCTCCATTTCCCCTAGCTATGTCTCTGTCTAGAGGGGAGGGCAGAAGGGGCTGCTGGCTGCCGGCTGGGAGCCCAGCTGGTGGGGGGCGGGGGAGGGCAGGGCAGGGGAGTCTGCCATCCCCAGCCTTGGAGAGCTGCTTTTATAACCAATGAGGGCTGGGGCGGGACTTGGGGAGGTGTGGCCATGCCCCAGGGGTGGGGGCGTGGCCCTGCCTGCCCCTGAACCCCCCCATAAAAAAATCTATACCTATGTCCCTGGTGGAAATCACCTCACTTCTTACAAAGAGGAAGTTCTTTTGGGCATACTTTGTTGGATACAAGCCACTTTATTTTCAAGCACAAAGCATATCACCTATTTCACTATACTATTTCTCTCCCCCCCCCCCCCCCAAGATGCAAGGCTTGTGTCCTTCTGTTGCTGTCTTGAGTCTGCCAATGAATTGTTTAGCTATACTCTCATTAAGTTACAGTGCTATTCAATCATTTAGTAGCTTCCTTTAGCCACATTCTGGGAGGACACCTGTCTTTTCTAAGACACTCCCTATCTCTAGGGCTGTGATTCTGGCATAGAAAAATTGGTGGGGTAGAACCCAAGAAAGTACCTGGACAAATCTGTTACATAGTGAAGAGCCTGTGGTGTATTAAAAACAACTGTGATAAACTTTCATAGGCAAAAACCTTATTTGTCAGATGCATTAAGAAATCCTCTCCTGTCATGTTCTGCTCTAATTCTTCATATTCTTATATTAGCACAACGCAGATCCAGACAACTGTCCGAAGTACATGGTAGCCAAAGCAAGATGAAGAAATCATTCAAATGTGGGTCTGTGACCATGCATCCTGACAAAACTGACACATTAGAGAGGAAAATATACTTAAAGGCATTAAAATCAGACTTAAATGCATAGATATATAATGATAAAAGAATACTTGCACAGTTTCTGCTTTTATTGTGTAAGTCACATTTGTTTGTTCGAACATTTTAGACCCATTTTTTCCAGAGGGACTGAAATTGGCTTATAAAAAGGAAAAAGTTTCAAATATGTGTGTGTAAAGTGCTGCCAAGTCACAGCCAACTTATGACAATCCCATCAAGGGGCTTTCAAAGCAAGTGAGAAGCAGAGACTGGTTGTCATTGCCTTTCTCTGCATAGTCTTTTTCAGTGGTCTTCCTTCCAAACTTGTTTAGCTTCTAAAATCTAACAAGATCAGACAATAACATTCCACCTTCCCTCCCTATGGTTTAAAACATGCCTACAGGTCCACCAAAATGATTATCACAGTTCTGGGCTGTGAGCCCCAGTCCAACAGCCCTTTGGCTCATGCTTATATCCCCAAGTCTATGCAGGTTAAATTGTTGCAGAAGGAAATGGGGAAAAGTTAACTTACATGGCACTCAATTGATGTTTGCCTGCTGTGGCAAATCAGCGGCTCTTCTTTAATTCTTCCCTCTGTATGTACTTGCCTTGTCAGACTCTGACTCTCATTTCCCTGATTTTATTCCTTTCCCAAGCCAGCATGATAGAGAAAGAGAACAATTTCTGTAACACTATGTAAGGGAAGAAGAGTTAAACCCCTTGTTTCCCAGTGTCAGGGACACAATCCAAATAGTCTTTATAGAAATGCTTCACAAACACTGGAATTCTTTTTTTTTTAAGTACCACAAAGATCTGTTCATGTGTTTTCCCGTCACATCATTTTGACTCCACATTTTCCATGACACAATTGCTATAGATGTTTTTTTGTAGACCTTCAAGCCTGTTAGGGGTCATCTTGGTTGGCTGCAGTGGTATGGATGTTGCTATTCTGACAGTGGCTTTAACAAAGTTGCAAGAATAACTCTTTCTGCCTTAAAAGGCCTAGATTATTAGTCACAACGTTGTGGATGCCCCCATTCAAAATCTACACAACAACTTATTTAAAAAGAGGAATTAGAAGTCTTGAACCAAACTGTGATAATAATAATAGAACTGGGAGTCTTGAACCAAACTGTGCTAATAATAAAATATATTGAGTAGTTCTAAAGTGAGGAAGGCCTCCCTTCATTGTAGGCTCTGAGGTCCAAACTAGACAGTTGAGGTTTTAAAGAGTTTTTAAACTCAGGTTACCTGTAGCCATACAACAGCTATGGGAAATTGCTTTTTAAAAATGAGAGCTCCAACAGACTTGGAACTGTACTGTGGTGGGAATGGTCTCTTACTCCCCAGACCATTTTCCTGAGCCAATGCAGCATGGGAAAGGTGCTATTTCCCCATTTTTGCTGCTTTACAGGTACAGAATGCTCCATGTGGAACAGGAAACACGAGGTAAAACTCATCCCAAGCCCTGTTTCAGTGTGGCAAATTGGCTTGGGTGAGGCAGAAGCCCTTCCTTTCCCACATGGCAGAGACTTCTAAGCTCATTTGGGTTCTCCTTTATTTTGCAAAAACCAATTCCTGCAACTGTTGTCTGGCTGCAGGGAACCCAAATTGGGTCTGGGAAATCATAAACCCTGAAGGTCTTGTTTGTCCCTGAGAAGTAAAAAGCAAGAGAAGTCCCATAAACACTGGAACAAATGGCCCATGCCAGACCATGGCCACTTTTACTGCCCTTCTCATGAGACCTCCCCTCATAACCCTGCCTTAGGCTGTCTTCTCTGGAACTTCTTCTGTACAGATATTCTCACCCTCTCCAGAAAATGATCTTCCTCCCTTCTTCCCTTGCTTGGAGTCCATCCCCCTTTTTCTGTCCTGTTGTCAGACAGGCTCCAATTCATCTTATGCAGAAATCACTTCCTATTAGAAATCAGTATTTCCAGACACAACCAGACACAACCAACCAACCAGACACAACCAACTACACAGGGATAAACATGTTATAAGCATTCTAATTAAAAAAATAAAGAACAATTATACCAAGGATAGTGTTTGTTGTGTCTGGGGAGGGTGGGTGGGTGACATCTTATAGTCTAATAGCAAAGTCTAATATAGTCTTATAGTCTAATAGCAAAGTCTAATAGCAAAGCAAATCTGAGGGCACTTAAATCCAGTGACTGGAGCTGTGAACGGACAAGAATGATCTTTCTACAAACTGGAAAAATGGGTCAGATTCGGGGGGGTTGAAATTAAAATAGAAGAAGATTGGGGAGTTAACTCCCCCCTCCCCATGATAAACTGAGCACCTGTAGCTTTAAGCAACCAATTCTCTCAGTGGGTGCTGTTAAGCAATCACAGATTCCAAGTAAAAGCTGGGAGAAGGGTTCTTTCCAAGCCTGCTTAAGCCTTTCAGGGAGGACTAATTGGGGCTAGTCCTGGCTAGAGTGGTCAGCTCCAGGTTGGGAAATTTTGGGATGGAATCTGAGGAAGGCAGGGTTGTGAGGGGAGGTCTCATCTGAATATAGTGCCATAGAGTAGACCCTCCAAAGCTCCCATTTAGACAGATCTCTGTTGTTTGGAGTTCAGTTGCAATTCTGGGAGATCTTTAGGTCCTACCTAGAGATTTGTAACACTAGGTCTGGCAGTGGTCCATAAGGACATGGCGCATGCCTTTTGGTCACATGGGGGCACCGGCCAGCGCCCAGTAGCTCCCCAGGTGCCAGGGTGCCGCTCACTGGTGCCCAAGGCCGGGTTCAGCCACAAGGCCAGGAGGCCTCTCCTCCACTGGAGGGCGGGGGAGTCATGCTGGTACCAAAAGCTGGGCCCAGCCACGCAGCTGGGAGGCCTCTCTCCTGCCAGGGGTTGCACCGGCATGTGAGGCCAGGCCCAGCTGCACAGCCAGGAGCCCCCCCTGCAAAGGGGATGTTGTGGGCTCCTGCCCTCCCTGCTGATGGGGAGGGCAGGAGCTGGCCTGCCCCCATGGCACCTGCCTGAGCTGTCCACCAGAGCTGCCACTGTAAGTGGGGCATGGGGGGGTGCGGGTCAGGGGAAGGGGCACTTGACCAGGGCACAGTTTTTCCCTGATACTCCTCTGATGCATGGCAGCAACTTCTGGGTGACTTGATACCACTTGACTTGCATGACTGTTAGGTCTCAAACCTTGAAGTAATGAGCAGACTCTGTATTATTGATCAGCAGCACTTAGTGATAGGCATTGAAGCACCCTACTTAGCAAAAACAGTTCTGGCGAACCTGGCATTTGCCATCCCCTTTATTTCAATGTTAGTACCGCCTCCCAATTCCCCAAGAAATGTGAGAATAGTTAGTTTGGAGGTGAGGTGCCCCAAGGTTGGCAGCAAATAGAGATAGGGAGCCACCTGGCATCCTGCCTCCATGAGGTAACATAAACAATCCCAGTTCTCATGAGACCAAAGGGTCAGGGGAAAGCCTAGTTATCTGCTCAGTGTGTGAAGCCATAATATAAAGATCAAGGAAAGGATGCCCTAGAATGGCTGTGGTAACATATACAGGCTGGTTACATATATCTTGTAGCAATTACATTGAGTTAGGAATACATCTCAATAACATAGATACAGTCCCCCTGACAGTCACTCAACTAGACCTGGCTGCTTGCTACTGCTGAACAGCAGTCACCCTATGAAAGCTGGTATGGTGTAGGCTTTCAGAGTACGGTCTGGGAGACCCAGGTTTGAATTCCAGTCTTGCTGTGGAATCTCACTGAGTAATTCTGTCAAAATGGCAGATTGGCTCAGATAGGGACACTTCACAGGAGGTATAAACAAAAAAATGTGTGGAGGATGGTGGGAAGGATACAGAAAAACCCAACTGCGAAGCAAAGATTGTGAAGTGACTGCCTCTCGAACACGCAGTAAGGGGTACATGCATAAAAAGCCTCTGTTAAAAAGCTTCATGAGACTGGCAGAGTTTGGAACCAAGATGGGGGAGGAAAAAGAAGAGCCAACAAACGCAAAGGCTTAGTGCCAGTGATCATTAATTTCACTCATTTTTGACAGTTAAAGTGATATACTATGTGGGAAAGATTTGTTAAAAATAACTCCCCAAAGAAACAGCAGTTCAATAAAGACAGCAAGTGGATACCTATGCTTCAACAGTGGGTCTACCCATTTGCAGTACACTGTCCTCTCCTTTGAGTTAGCTATGGCACCCAATTGTAGTAGCCTGTCTCCGCCTTCAAGGCTGTACCATCTTCTTATATCTAGATAACTGGCTTTTTACAGCTCCTTTGAGTGTGATGCTTGTAGACTAAGCTGCCCTGGTTCTAGACACATAGCAAAACCTTGGTCTTATAGTTGATGAGAAAAAGTTCAGGCTGTCCCCTGTCGGTCTGCATTGTTTATTGATGCATGCTTAGATAGCACAGTGGGTAAGGCACCCTGCCTTCCAGATGACAACACTTTAGTCATCTGTAGCTGTGTACTAAAGTTTCAGACTTTCAGTCTAATAGATTTCAACCTGCCAAAACAGAAATGGTTCAGCTACATGGCTTCAACTACATCAGCAGTGCCATTTGCATGGTTACACATGAGATCCCATCATAATTGGTTTCTGAGGAAGTTTAACACTACTTGTGATTCCTCCTGGAAAATTTTCTCCATTCCTAAATCTGGAGTTCACTTCTTAACCTGGTGGGTGAGAGGGAGGTGTACTCCTTTTCCAGTGGCAGAAGACTTGCTCCAAATAAGCCCTGTCCTGCACCAACATGTGAGATCCCTCCACCTTTTAGCATGGAAGATCAGGAATGAGTAGTGTCCAATTAGGATTCATGAGTTAAAAAGGAGGGAGAGAATGCAACCATGTATTTGGAATGATGAAATTGATCATATACATCTGACTTATCTAGTCAACAATAAGAAACTTGAAGGGATATCTTTTTGGAAGGAGAACTAGTGTTTAGAGATATAGGTAACAACAATTTTTTCTTTTATTTCAAGGGCTGCCTCTTTTCACAAACACAACGATGAGGACTGTACAAAATGTAATGAAGTCATATATAAATCACAGTTATTTATTCTTCTCTTTGTGGAAAAGGGAGCAACAGTTTCCATTGATTTTCCCCTCCCACCACAGACTCCCCCCCCCCCTTCCGGCAACTTGTGCCACTGTACGTGTTCCTGAAGAACCATTTACCTCTAATATAAAATGGGTGGGGAGGTATTTATGGGCAGCAGAAGGAAGAGGAAGCGTGAAAGTGCCACAGTCAGAAGTGTGTAGCTGTTTGTAAATATCCTTCTATCCCAAAACTAACTCAGGCAGGGCGGGGAAGGGAGTGTGCCCATGACAGCTGCACAAAACAAGGACACGTAAGTGATACAGTTGTGATCTGTTGATGTCTTTCTTGAAGACTGTTTAACACTTCAGAGACTTGCAGAGGCAGTTCGACCAGAGGAAATGGCAGATTAAAAATGGATGTGTATGAGATGCAGAAGAGTAGCTCAACAGCCAAGTACCTGAAATGTTCATGGTTCATTGTTCGAGCCATGCCCAAAGTATATTTTATGTGGGAGATGGTTATAGCTCCTTTTACATAGCTAGAAATTGCTTGAAAGCAAGTGCACAAAAATTTGTACATTGTGGGTCCTCTGAGGGCATGACAGCAGTTTCTGAGTTGAGTGGTTAGGCCCACGAGCAGTTATTTCTTTGTCCTTCCCTGCTGTTTTTACTCAGAAAAGAAGTACATTTCATCCTAAGCATGCCACTGGGATTCTGCTAACATAAATATGCCTTGACTTGCTTTTTCTCAAATGATCAAATCATATCTTAAATATTGTATGAACTTCTGGATGTTTCCTGTTACATTCTTGGGCACCACTAGTCAAATAAATGAACAAGATCTACAGCAGCAAATTCAACAAACCCCTTGACATCTAAGAGTTTACCACTGTTGACTGCATTGTCACCTTCCCTTTCTTACTAAAAGAATCTTCTGCCAGCTGGAAAGCGGAATGGTGAGGGCTCTTTGCACAGCACTCTTCACAGTGGAATGACAACTCTGTAATGAAGTCAGAAATTCATAGAGGCATAAACACAGCTGCTTATGCTCATAAAGTAAGTTGTTTACAAGGGAAGGCATAATCAGTACTATCGAGTGTTTTGTCAATTACATTAAAAACGAGAAACAGAAAGCAATATGTATTTGACAGGAGACCATTTTAAGGCATATTTGCATAATGATCATCTTTTTATACTGTGAGAAGCAATGAGATACAAAAAAAGGAGTCGGATTCATTATTCATGAACTGAAATAAAGCACTGCATGGAAAAAAACAGGACTGAGCCACAATTTGATATTTGTAGACTTGTTTTCTTTCTTGAAAAATTACAGGCAATTATTGTTGTTTGCTACTTGAGTAAATCTTGTTGCTTGAATTGACAATCTCTTTCATACAGTCTTGTTAGTTTAAATTAGCACCAAAGCCTTTGGCATTTCCCTGGGACTTCATCTTCATCTCTTCCTCAAGTACATATATGTCAGCCTTGTTTTCTACTCTTTCAGAGTGGAATATCTGACTAGCTATTTTATATCTTTTGTAAAGTTGCCTGTATAGAAACCCACTGCATATTAGTTCTTCTCTCGTTTTAAAATTTATTTCCTGACAAGGATAATCAACCAGATCATCATTAAACATTTCTCCTTTTGCCATTTTTTCCTACTATAAAATGCCTCATGAGAGGATAACTATTTTGGAACCTTAGGCCATAGTTTTGTTTTATATTTTGTCCACACTCTATACAATGCACATCTTATATAATGATTTTTAGAAGTCTGATGTACCCCAATTTTTCCATACCATAAATATGCATGCCAGCTGTATATAAGATCATAGATTTTGAGATTTAAAACATTTTTTTTTAGCATTAACCAGTCCTTAATCCAAACTAAACTTGTGGCATCACAATGTAGTTCTAGTTTGGGAAGACTCAGACCTCCTCTTTCTTAACTATCTTATACATTTTTAAATTTTATTCTTAATTTCCTTTCCTGCCATATGAATTTGCTAACTCCCTTTGCCAATCTTCGAATTGTTTCTCAGAGTTTATTATAGTTATTGATTGAAATAGAAATAGCATTGTAGGCAGAACATTCATTTTATTGCAGTAATTCTTCCCAAGAGAAACAATTGTAATTTGCCCCATCTGCCTAGGTCGTTTAATTTCACTCCATTTTTTTGTAATTAGTATCAAATAGAGTATTATTTCTATTAGATATTTCAGCTCCCAAATATGTAATTTTCTTTTCAATTTAAAATTCAGTATTTGTTTCAAGTTCCACCTGAACCTTTTTATTCATATTAAATGTTAATATTTTTGTTTTTGGATTATTTATTTTGAGTCCTGTTACGAATCCAAATTCTTTAAATATTACCATTGTTTTTTGGGATGATGGTATTGGGTTTTCCAATAATAAGACTGTATTATCTGCAAATGCCCTCATCTTAAATTCCCTTCTGACCTTTATTCCTTTTACTTCATTAACTCTAGTAATTAATATTTCTTATATTAGAATAAATAATGGGGTGGGGGGTGGGAGAAGGCATCCCTGCTGTGTCCTTTATGTATTTGGCATTCTTGGGAGAATTTTTCATTAACTTTGATTTTAGCTGTCTGCTCTGAATATGTTGCTCTGATTCCTCTGAGAAATTTCTCCCCTATTCCTATATTTTCTAAACTTTTTTGCAAAAATTTTCAAGTAACATTATCAAAGGCCTTTTCTAAGTCTAGGAAAATTAAGGCTGAAGGTTTTACAGTAAGCAAATTTAAATATTTTATTACTTTTATTACAATTCTTATGTAATCTTTGTTATCTCTGATTTGCCTTTTAGGAAGAAACTTGATAATTCCTTCTTAATATAATCTTTTAGAACCATTTTTAATCCTTGTGCTAAAATATTAGCAAAATTGTTATAATTGTTTGATAGGTCTATAATTCCTTATAAGATCATGACCTTCTTTTGGGATCACTGTTATATAAGATTGTTTCAATGAGCTGGGTAGTTCCTCTTTTTCCATTATATCATTCATTTTCTTTAGTAATGACAATAATATTTCATCAGTACACATTTCATAGAAAATAGCTAAAATACCATCTGGGTCGGGTATTGTTTAATTGTTTAATTTACTTCTTTTAATAACTCTCTATAATTTCACAGACTGTAATGATATTGTTTAGTAATTTTATGTATTCTGTTATCAGTATCTTATTTTGTTGCATTAAATATTCCCGAATGAATTTTTCATTTATATTTTGTTGTCTATATAATCTTGAGAAATAATTTTAAAATGTCTTTTGGATTTTCTCCTTGTTTGTTGTTAACTATTTGACTTTCTTTTAAGTTAGTTATTCTTCTTTTAGCTCTTTCCTGTCTTAATTTATAGGCTATCTACCTGGCTTAATAGCAAATGCAAAGTTTTTTCTTTCAATATATCTCAGTTTTTTCTTCAAATCAGAAATGGTCAACATAGAAATTGTCTCTGGAGGTCTCTCCCCTTTTGTTTTAGATGTTCATTTGTTAGTTTTTCTCTAATTTCCTTTTCTACTTTCATTAATTCTTCTAATATCTTTTTCTTTTCCTAGTATTTCCTTTTTTAATATATATAAAAAGATGCTTTTTATTTTTTATTCTATTTATTGATTGATTAAATTTATATTGAATTTATATCCTGCCCTTCCTGACTCACCTTGTCCCTCAATGAGGACTCATAATACTGAGCCTAAAATTCCGTATCCCAATTAAATTGGTCTGAAATAACATTAGTGAGTTGCTTTCATTAATTCACTATGTTGGGAATTATTAATAGAAGCCCTAATCACACCACAATGCCAAAAATTGGTGGTACCACAATGACAAAATACCTCTGGAGCACTGCTGCAAAGCCAGGATAACATTGTCATTTGCCATGGCCAATATTGTACCGTGTTTCCCCGAAAATAAGACAGTGTCTTATATTAATTTTTGCTCCCAAAGATGCGCTATGTCTTATTTTCAGGGGATGTCTTATTTTTCTGTGTTCTGTTCATCGGGCATGCTTCCAAACAAAAACTTTGCTACGTCTTACTTTCGGGGGATGCCTTATATTTTGCACTTCAGCAAAACCTCTACTATGTCTTATTTTTAGAGGATGTCTTATATTCGGGGAAACAGGGTAGCTCCAAGACCGCCAGTCTGCAAGCCCATGTGGAGTTCTGCAAACTTCTTGACTTTTTTTGTTTACTTATTTTGGTCAAGTCAAGTGGAATGTTGGAACTGGCTGAGATGTCAAGAATGCCTTTTCCTGGATGAGAAATGATTCCCTGTATTATTTTTTGGCAGCCAAATATTTGTCGACACTCATGAGGAGACTGTCAGAAATTTCTTAGGCAGCTTGTCCCAAGACCGGTATTCATTGCTAATAGGCATGACTCTATCCATCAAGTATTTCTGGCAGTCATGACTAGGGCTTATGAAGATTGGCTAGACAACGGCATAAGCTCAAAGGCAGTCAGGGATCCAGCCAGTTTTCATCACACATAATAATTTCTCATCTCTTTTCTAGTAGCAGCAGAGAAGAATCACATGTTGGATTTTTAAAACAACAGGAAATTATCTCTTCAAACTTCCACTGATTTTACTGGAAAAGCTTTAAGAGTGTGCTTAACTTTTGCATTAAAATGAAGGGTACTTTGATTGGACTGTTTGTACTAGTTTTTTGTTTCTATTGTAATAAACTATTTTAAGAGGCTGATGCTTCAGTTACTTGGTTATAAATATAAGAAACACATAAAATAAATAAGTGCAGGACCATTTTAAGTGTTTTATGGTGTGGTTACACCAATCTGAGCCCAATAAGATCACAAGCAATTTTGCATAGCATTGCATAGTAAATCATCTTGATTACTATTCTAACATTTCTAGGCTGTATAGGATATGACATATTATAAAACAGATACTGTATTTGGATTCATAAATAATTCACCACAAAACTATTCCCGTTTCCGCATAGACTGCACTGTAAATTGTTCTTTTTGCCTGTATGAAGACTAATGTGTCTTTGTGAATCAAGTATAGCCTCCATTCTAACGTTTTCTGTCCAGATATAGACCTATTTTGTACATATACAATTTTTTTGCATTGTGTAATCCTTAGACATAATGAGTTATAGGTTGGAATGATATGACAGTGTAATTCCAACCAATCGGAATGCAGGACTCACTTCCAGTCATGGAAGTGAGTTCTGCACAGCAATCAGTTGGCAGTGTGTCTTTCACTGCCCAACCAGTCCCCTGCACTTTCCCCCATGACCAAGGAGCAAGCTGGCCTCACCAGGATAGCAGCAGCAGGCTGCCCTTCATGACCCAGCTCCAGCATCCCCATTCCCCCACCTGCCCTCTCCCCACCACAAAGTGCAAGCTGGGCCCACTAGGACAGTGGTGGCTTCTGCCCGCTGCCCCACGAGTTCTGGCACTAGCCTCCCCATTCCCTCATCTGCCCTCCCCTCATCCCAAATACCAAGTTGGGCCCAGTGGGGCAGCAACAGCTTGCCACCTGCTGCCCTGGTGGGGCAGTAACAGCTTGCCACCTGGCACCAGTCCTCCAAAGCCCTCTTCAACCCTTCCCCCACTCCAAAGAGAAAGCTGGCACCTGGCAGGGCAGCAGCAGTAAGTCACTAGGACCCAAGCAGAGCATTCTAAAACAAAGATGTGGTGGATGAAGTTACAATACTACTTAGTTCTTTTTGTTAAAAAGGGTATATCAAGATGCTATGGCAATAGTCAGGAATTATGACAAGCCTGACCTTTTAATCACTATGACTCGCAACCCAAAATGGGAAGAAATTACAGAAAACATTTATGGCCAACCTGTCCAATATTGTCCAGATTTGGTTGCCAGAGTCTTCCACCTAAAACTAAAAGAATTAATGGATGATATAAATAAGAAGCATATTTTTGGAGTTCCAGAGTCTAAAGTCCATGTAATTGAATTTCAGAAAAGAAACTCCCCATGCTCATATCCTCCTCATTTTAAAAGAACATAAACCAAAATTGCCTGAGAATATTGGCCAAATTGTATTAGCAGAACATTCACAAATAGAGCTTTTCCCAGCTTGGCATGCAGCTGTAGCAAAACACGTGGTTCATGGTCCATGTGATGAAAGTAATACATAGTCACCTTGTATGAAGAATGGTAAATGTACCAAGCAATTTCCTAAGGCTTTCCAAAATGAAACAGTAGCTACCAAAGATGCATTTCTTTGATGCTGCCATAGGAACAATGGTAACACAACAGCTGTGCATGGAAAAATTATTGATAACAACTGGATTGTTCCTTACAATCCATGCCTACTGTTAAAGTTCAATTGTCATATTAATGTCGAGGTGTACGCCACTGTGAAAAGTGTGAAATACCTGTTCAAGTACATATGTAAAGGACCTGACTGTACTAATGTGCACATAATCGAGCACAACATCCAATATGATTAAATACAAAAAGCATGTGGATTCCAGATATATTAGCGCACCTGAAGCAAAGTGGTGAATACTTAGTTATGATACGCATGATACTCCTGTAAGATTACCTGTTCATCTTCCTGAAGAACAAAACATTACATTTAATAGTGACTGTTTTAACACCAATCCAAAAACAGTTGCTATAAATGCCCAAAGAGATACAATGCTTACAGCATGGTTCAAACTGAATTTGTGCAATAAAAATGCACAATTTATCTTATACAGTGACATACCAAAACATTACGTATTCAAACAAAAAACAGACAGTGGAGCTCATGAAAAAGTAGTGGACAAAGCATGATTGGAAGTACGTATTCTGTCAACTTTGGGACTGATCCTGAAAGATATTGTTTTAGACTACTGCTGCTCAGAGGTGGGATTCAGACGGTTCGCAATGGTTCGCTAGAACCTGTAGCTAATTTTTTTCTAGTTTGCAGAACTGGTTGTTACCAGCCTGGCCTCTCTGCCCCTCCCTTAAAATCCAGGCTCTTAAAGGGAAAGCACCCCGTCTCCCAAAGGGCATTACTTGATATTCAAACTGACCATAGCGGGTATTAATAGCTGTTAAATGTTCAAAGCCTCCTGCTATTCTGACAAAGTAATATGCTTCCCTCGGGTGTAGTTTGGTGAAAATGCACCCCTTTCCCAGATTGGCTAACAAGTCTTTGATCAGAGGAAGAGGGTATTTGTTACAAGTGGAAATCGCATTGAAATCACCATAGTCAGTACGCAAGCGGAGAGAGCCATCCTTTTTCTTGACAAATAATACTGGAGCAGCATAATAGCTTTGGACCCCCTGGACCAAACTTCACAAAACCTGGGTGGTATCAGTAGGAGACTCTCCTGATGATACCACCCAGATTTGGTGAAGTTTGATTCATGGGGGCCAAAGCTATGGACCCTCAAATATGCAGCCCCCATCTCCTATTAGCTCCCATTGGAGTGTTTTTTCAAAAAGGTGCATATACAAGCAGGCCCAGGAAAATCCCGTGATAAGTGGGGGGAGGAGTGCCAGAAACTGGACTGATCTGTGTTCCACAGTTTGGCTGTGAGGAGATCTCGAGGGAACCTGGATATTTTGAGTGACTATCCCAGGATTAATCGCCAGCGAGGAAATCACTGAAGTGAAAATAAGATGTCCCCTGCAGGCCCTGATTCCAAGTCAAATGTATATATTGTTCCTGATTTAGCAGAAATAAGTACTTTAAAGATCTGCTGATTTCAGAGCTGACAATGTGTTTAAACTCTCCCACTTGAAATCAATGGGACCTGGATCATCTTTCCCAATCCTTTCTATTTAGAAAGAAATGATAGAAAATGTGCTCTTGCATATACACCTGCCTGCCAGCTCCAAGTCTATCCAAGGGTCAGGATGCTTGCTGTGTTAAGACTTTTCTCTCCTCTCTTTTCAGTGGATCCCCAAGCTGTTCTTTGAGTTTGCAGACACAAACAGTAATATGTGTAGTTTAAATGCATAGGCAGTATATATGCGGACGACGCACTCCTCCTATCAAGAACTAGAGCAGGCCTGAATCATCTTATGTTAAAATGTGCAGACTACTGTAAAATTAACAGCTTAACCATAAATATCGCCAAAACTAAAACCATGGTCTTTTCTAATAGATTTAAACCATTCAAATGGTTCATAGATGGAAAGGAAATTGAACAGGTTAAATCCTTTAAATATCTAGGGATCCACCTCCACTATAACACCAAATGGGTACAGCACAGAAATGCAGCAGTGAAGGGATGTACAGCTGTAATAAACGCAGTGTGTAAATTTTTTTACGCTAAAGGACAACAACACATCCCCTCGGCCTTAAAGGTTTTTCAAGCCAAAGTTTTGCAGCAACTCCTCTATGGGGTCCCGATTTGGATAACTGCCTGGTGCAATGCGGCAGAAAAGATACAATCTGCGTTTCTATACAAAATATTCGGAGTCCCGCATTGTGTACCATATGCGGTGCTATGTTTAGAAGCGGGCATGCACCTATTAAATACCAGGGCTTGGCTGCTCACCTTCAAGTTTTGGATAAAGATATGCTTCCAGTTACATTCGGGCAGTTTACTGCATAAGGCCTTAGCTGAAGTCAAAAACTTTGATTGGTGGAACACAATTAATGGTAAACTTACCCGACTGGGCTTTTCTTTGGAAGAGCTGGCGATGAAGGACCCCCAACAAATATATAGTCTAATTAAACTCAGATTATATGATCAGGAGCTTCAACACTTAACTAATAAAGCAACAACCACATGCTCCCCACTGTATTTTGGTATAACTCCGGAACCTGGTAAGATGGCCAGCTATTTATTACTAATCCCTGATCCCAACCAAAGACGGATACTGACCAGAGCCAGATGTAATGTTTTTTCACCTGCTCTCTTGCAAGGTCGGTTTGAGAAGTGGCCCCTAACACATAGAGTATGTCCATTCTGTCTCTCCATAGTCGAAACAATGGATCACATTTTATACTATTGTCCAAAATACAGCGCACAGAGAGAAGCCCTATTGCCATCGATGAGGGGTGGAAAGCCGTCCAAAATATCAATGGTAAAATTACTAGGTAGTAGTGATCCTGATATGCTTGGGAGATTAGCCAGCTACTTGTTGAAGGTCATGTACCTAAGAGATGTGTAACTGTATGAGTGTAACGTTTTGCATTGAAATTCAAAATGATAATTTCCAGCCAAGGATGCTGAACGCAAAGTTGAATGAAATCAGTATCATGCTAACATAAACCTTATATAGATGGGTAATGCTTCTCGTCCATGGCACCTTGGGTGATTCTAAGATGCATATGTGTATGCTCATTGTTATTTATTTACTTATTTTAATATTAGGCTGGTTGTCCAGTTGTTTTAATTGGTAATTTTCTAGAGCCTGAGGAGTGGATGTGGCCCTTTAGCAAGTGGAACTAAACCGGGAAGTGCCAGATATTTCCTGGTGTTGGATCTTAAATGTAGTCAAATGGTATCTGTTTTACAAATTTGTTTTTAAATTGAATGGCCAAACCCTTTTAATCCATTTTATATTTCTACTAATGAACTGTCAAGTTGGAAAGCAAAATCCACAGATGTAACATATGATTTTAAATTTAATAATTTAATAATAGTGTATAACCACTGTCTCATACCTAATGCCAATAAAGGTTATTGTGATTGTGATTGTGTGTGCATAGGCAGTAGATGGTGCAAGGATGAGAGCCAGCTGCCTGGAATTGTTGACATTAAATTGAAAGGATGCAGACAATAGATGCAGCCACAAAAACTGTGATGCTCAGACAGCTATTTAGCATCCAATATAATAATTCTTGAATAAAACAACCCTCTTAGAAAAAAAAAAGATGTCTAGTGGTGGGATCCAAAAATTTTAATAACAGGTTCCGATGGTGATGGGATTCAAACAGTAGATTCAAACACGCACCTCCAGTCCCTACTGGGCAGGGAGGTTGCTTTAATAACCCCTTCTCGGCACTCAGAAAAAATTAGTAACCACTTCTAGTGAAGTGGTGAGAATTGGTTGGATCCTACCTCTGCTAGTAACCCTAGGCCAGTTAATCTTTTCAGTTGCAAAGCACACAATCTAGGAATGAGGTTGAAGCCATTTTGATTGTGACAGATTACCAACTAGCATCTACATTTAGAGACACTGATTTGAATCCAGACTAATGTTTCTGGGAGTGCAAGGACTTCTGCCTAGGTAATGCAATTTTCCTCCCTGCAGTAGCACCCTGAAATACCCTTCCCCAATCCTGTTTGTGGTGACAGGACCCACAAACAAAGATCATGGACCTCACATGTTCCTTACACAAGATCTAGTCCAGCATTACTAAAGTATTATTTATCTACTTAATATTTGTTAATTCATCTGCCTAATTTGTCTGTATTATTCCCATATCAAACTTTGTTTTTTACTGCAACTTGGATTTTGGGATCCTTTTCAAGCTTGCAGTTGTAATACACACAGTAAACATGGAGACAAAGACTTGTAATATTTTTAGAACTTAGAAAATCATACAGTGGAGTTAAGTCTGGTGTTAAAAAGTATCATCAAGTAGCTGCTGATTTATTATAACCCTGTAGGGGTTTTAAAGTAAGAGATGAGCAGAGGTAGTTGCCATTGCCTGCCTCTGCATAGGAACCCTGGACATTATTGATGGTCTACCATCCAAATATTGACCAGTCTGGGCCAACAATATCAGGGCAAGTTAAGTCTGAGCATAAATTTAAAAAAAGGAATGATGTTAAAGCACTGACTCAGTGAGCATATCTCTGGTTATTCAGTACTATTCTAATTAAAAGGGCTGTGGTAGAATAGGAATGCCATTGGATTGATTTTAGTGTCTGTAAATTTAGAGTGTATTTACACCCAATGGAGACTTGCTCTACTTTCCTGTGAGCAAAATTAAGTTTATTTTCAGTTACAACTCAGAGACACTTAGGACATAATGTAGTGTAAAGCCTTAATATTCATGTGCCTTAGAAAAAAATCATATAGGGGGGCACCATTCCCAAACTTGGTGCCATAGGAAAAAAACACAATTAATACAAAATTGATCCCAGGAGACAAGCATACCCATCCATTGCAAAGGATGCCCAAAGTCTAACTGCCTACTTCAGCCTTCTAATTTCTGTGAGGTCAATTCAGGCTGACATGGTCATTCAGTAACTTCTGCTATAGGAATGCAGGAGCCTTACCTACCCTCAGAGATGGCTACCTGGTGGTATCACCGAATGAATGAATCACACTTGCTTTCTTCTACTCAAGAGGTATAAACATTGCCATGGCTTACACAAAAAGATAGAAGAGTGAGGGACTCTTAAGGACAGAAATTTGAAACTAAGGCTTTTTGTTTGTAGGAACGGTGCATAATTCAGAAACAATCAGCACACTGGGAAATGCTGCATAAGGTAGAAAGGAAACCAAGTTGTTTTCCACTGAATTAATCCTACTGATGAGCTATTCTATTTGATTAAGGTTCCATAATGGAATGAAATAAATAAATAAGAAAATACTGACCAATTTTAGCAAACTTTAGCAAACTCAATTTTAGCAAAATTGGTACTTAGATTTACTGAAATGTGCCTTATAGGAGAGCAATATCATATTTTTGAGGGCATCCAAGCCCATCTGTCTATTACAATTGGTGGTTTTAGTGCAAGTAAAATATGCACAGGTATTCTCTTTGTCCTAGTGGTTGAGAAGCAGAGAGGTTAACATTAGAGCTTGCACTGACGGGATGAAACATTCTGAAACAAACAGGAAGAGCAGTTGTGTTGTTGCCAACCGGAAAAGCCCTGTCTGGAGAGGGAAAAGGCACAAAGAAGAAACAGAGGGCAAGTCAGAGTGCACATTTATGCTGTCGCTTGCAGGAAAATTAGGTTGCTAATCAACAGCTGGCTTATTACTTCAAGTGGAAATGGTTTCCCAATTCTTTTATAAGTCATTTCTTGATGCAAAGGCATGCTGTTTATGCTTTGGCATTTCTAGCTAGGCATTCTATAATGATGCAAATATGCAAGTTAAAAAAAGATCATCTTACATCAACTCTCACTTCCTACCACAATCGAGTTTTTTCTTCAAAAGTTAAAATCTATTCAGCAGATACCTACCTGCCAGAGGGACATGGGGGGTCACATGTCCCCGGGTGCCACTTATTTAATCACGTGGGGGCGCAAAATCACCCCCACCCCTCCAGTGGAGAAGTCCTCCCGCCTGGCGCTCCCCCTCCAGGCCTCAGTCCCTGTGATGCTCTGCTCACATGTGCCTGTGAAAGACACTCGCCCAGCATCTTCCCTCCCCTCCCCCTCCCCTGGCGGATGGATAGCAGGCAAGCTGGCTAGGGTGCACTGGGCTGGGCAGTGGGGAGCAGGTAGCATGCTCTGCTGGGGCTGCATTTCATTGGCCCCCAAAAGTTTAAAGGAGTTAAAAATTTAAATTTTGATGGAACTCAGAATATATCCAATTGTAAGTCACACTGGTTGAAATTCTAAGACTCCTTTCCTGGAACTTCTGAGTAGTTTAGGATTTCTTTGCATATCACTTTGAGGTACCAAAATATTGCTCAATTGTCCTATCTAAGCAAAGTGGCTAAAACAAAATGTGCTAGTCCAAAAGGCAAATTGTATACACATAACCATAACATATTACCCCAAATCTGCAATTTCTGGAGAAACTATTGAATAAATGCTGCATTGCATAAAAATATCAGATCAGAACAAACTGTAGAAAAGCATTTTAATAAGAGTACCAAACAGATGCATCCTTTCCCTTTTACCAAATCCAATTTATTTCATTTTTAAGGCTTGAAGCAGGAGAATCACATATACAGCCACCATAACATTGCAAAGTGAAATTTTAAAAACCTTGTTATGGTGATTATATCTATTACATTATTCCCATTGCTACTCCTGTGTCAGGACACATAGGGCTGGATCCCAACTAAATTTCCACTAGTATACACAGTGCACATGTGTGGATATTTTCCACCAAACTCTGCCTCTTGTTGCAAATATCTGATGATGCAAATATCTCATGCTGTTCTTGAGATCCCATCTAACCTGAAATAACATTTTAGCAGAGATGAGTGAGCTGCATGGTTGGGGAGGAGACAGGGGAGCTCTGTTCTGCTAAACACTTTCCATTAGTGGATCTTCCCATCAGGGCCCAACCCACAGGCAACAGTAGGAGGCTGATGGTATTTCATCAAGATAGCATTAAGTAAGTCCCAACCAGCATGTCAATAACTTTTTTAACTTTTCCAGGGATATTGGTTTCTGTTAATTTCAGTGGAACTACCTTCTTTTCACTTCTACCTGAGTCCAATTGGCTCTACAAAAACTCCTGCTTATAAGCAGCCCAGTTCCCAAGAGCAAAATGAAAATAATGGTCAGGTCAGCCATCTTATGTAACATTCCAGACTGCTTATAATGGTTTTACATTCAATAGGTTAAAATTGTGTTCTTAAAAAACTGAATATTATAACAGATTAGTTAATGTAAAAGTCAACTACAGAAACCAACATCTAAGGATCATCACACAGTAAAGGCATATATATTTAAATAATCCCTTTATAGCATAAATTCAGTGAAAAAAGCTTGAATGGTAACATTTTCCAGAGTAACATCATCCAACACAGGCAATAAACCCTTTAAGTACCCAAGCTGAGTTCAGTGTCAGTCAGTTTAGCACTTTACATCCCAAAGGAAGCATAATGAAAGTTACAAAAAGACCCACTTTTTGAGGCTGAGATAGGACTTCAATACACAGCTAAAGAAATGAGAATGCATGAAATGTAATTGCAGGAGAAAGGAAATGGCTTGCTTGTTTTCAGGGAATTCTTTATCAATCTGCATTCCAATTAAGTGTAAGCTATTGTGAGACATTGGCATTAGCACATTAAAGCAAAATGAGTACAGAAGAGACCAAATGAAATATAATCAAAATATTGTCGATTAATGGCCGATCTAGTTAGTTCTGTTATATTTGCATCTGTGGCTGGCATCCTCTGAAGATGCCAGCCACAGATGCAGGCGAAACGTCAGGAGAGAATGCTGCTAGAACACAGCCATACAGCCCGGAAACCACACAGCACCCAAATAATCAAAATAATCTCTGCACACAACACTTCATTCTGAAGTGATATTGTGTGAACAGCAGAAAAACCTTTTAATCTTAGGGCTTTTGCAGCATTCTTAGGTCCTTAAAACTAACCATTTGGACAAACATGTTGCCTGAAAATACACAAGAATTTGAACAACATTTTCAGCTTTCTATAAGCTGAATGCAGCAATAATGAACATTCAACAGACTACAAAGGAGCCTCATGACTGAGAGCATTACATATTGGTGAAAGCTGGGTTCAAATTCTGGCGCTTGTCAACCAAGATTCACACTACACGTTTTGATTTTTATTTCAAGTCCAACATTTGGCCAGACCTCTAGTACAATTGATTCAGTATCAGGAGGTACAATTTATGAATCTCTATGAATTCCATAACCTGAGGTTGATTTAATATGTACCTCTGATTATCCCTGTATACAAACAGATATTTCAGAACCATACATCCTGGAAGAGCAGTACCCTTATAAGGGTGTGCAGCAAGAAAAGGTGAGGGAAAGCTACCACTGATTCCTGAATCTATGGAAGCCAT
The DNA here is from genome assembly GCF_021028975.2 of Sphaerodactylus townsendi. NCBI lineage: Eukaryota > Metazoa > Chordata > Lepidosauria > Squamata > Sphaerodactylidae > Sphaerodactylus > Sphaerodactylus townsendi. The sequence goes on from NC_059430.1 coordinate 69,779,837, forward strand.
GATCTACTGGAGAGAAGCGCTTCTTGATTTGCAAGGTTATCTTAATTCAGATTTTAGTTTCAGCATTATTTTTAAAAAGCCTTTTAAAATAAGCAATGCAAGGTAATTTACTGCAGCAACAGCAATTCTCAAATCCAAATAGATGAATATATATTTTACAAAGGATAACCAAAATTTTCAAGCTGAAATACAGAAATTGGAAAACAAATTCTTATTTAAATAGAACATGAATTGAATATTATAACTGAGTTATGCTTTCAACATGCAATATTTCAATAGAATTTTCAAAAAGAGAAGGGGAAAAAAACCTGTAACTTGCCAATTTGACTTCTGCAACAAGAAATTAAGTAACGGGGTTTCTAATTTACAGTAATTTAAATCAATGGCACTGAGCAGTGTCCTAACATCAGTGGAGTGTGAACATTTATTTTATAAATAGACCCTCATTTAGTTAAAAATTCAACCACTAGGAATGTTCAACAGGCAGAGTATCATTGAAACCTCTGTTTCTCAGCTAATAATTTAGACTATTCTACCACAAAATTTGTAATTAACTAGACAAAGATTTTGAAGCCTCATAAGGGATACCACTTTTTAATGCCTCAATACATACAAATAAAGATAATTTGCTTTGCTTTAGAAACTGAAACATGGTTCAGCACATTGCTATCACTCCATGACAGCAACTCAAGATACCACCACAATTTGAGAGGTAGCCACCTTTTACAACTCCAAATTAAATAGCTAGACTACCAAAGCCATGGTCTAGGCTGTTGTGTACTCTGATACTGCCTCAGGTGATCAGGTTATTGTTTCCAAAATTAATTCACTGTAGTTGCAGTCCTAATCATACCTACCTTGAAATTAATTCTGCTAATAGCACTGACTCCCCAGTGTGTACATCTAGGACAGGGGTAGGGAACCTGCGGCTCTCCAGATGTTCAGGAACGATAGAATTATCCATACCCTATCAGTTTTCTGTCAGCATGGCCAATTGGCCATGCTGGTAGGGGCTGATGGGAATTGTAGTTCCTGAACATCTGGAGAGCCGCAGGTTCCCTACCCCTGATCTAGGATTAGGACTATAGGGTTTATTTAGCCCTCTGTCAGCATTAATGCAAATAGACATACAAAGTCGTCTCTGAAACATGGTCATACTTAATGGCTTTTATAGAACTCAAATCAAACTCAGGAACACAGTTCACCTGATGCCAATGCTGTTCTCGGTTTCCTAACAGAATCTGATTCTTTACATATACTATTGCTCAAGATAATGAACAAAGTGGATGCTGCTACAAAATGTAGCAAGTTTCCTTCAACAACATAAACTGTTACAAGTCATTTGTATGTTAAGTGCTTTTGCTCACCTTTGGTTCTTAATTTAAGATCTGACAAGTTTGAAGCCCTGTCCTGTGTCTAATACTGTAGGAAGGAACCAACTCATTTTTAACCTTTTCAAACACCTAAAACAAGCCTTGCAGATCCAAAAAAGGTTAAGACCACAGAACCAGTTTGCGAGATGAATCAGAGGGTAGGTGATACGAGGAAAATACATCATCCAGTGTTTGGCAACATCACTTTCTGTTGGCAAGTGTAAAGTATAATCACTCCATCGTTTTGACACTCCATACCTGGCTTTGACAGTTCGCCCCTTGTCAAACCAACTGATGTCATTGTCAGGGTTACAATTGTATTCTACCCATTCTCTAGTAAAGTCACCAAGGTGAGGAGGGTCTGCTTCATCAATATCCACCACTTTGGCCAGCTCTGCTCCTTGTACTGCCACATACTGGTCACGGACTTTTCTTACTTCTTTAATCCAAGGCTGAGAATTCTCACAATCTAAGACTATAATAAGCCGTGAACAAAAAGAGTCATTCTTCTCTCGCCACCATTCTAAAAGTGTGTCTAGCCGTAATGCACTGCCACCTGAGGGGAAATGGAAGACATCATTATTACACAAAAATAGCTATATTTTACATCAGTAATAGTTTGAGAGTGAAGTTATATCCAGGCCAATAGCAAAATATATTGAGAACTTGACTGGGGACCATTCTATTTAAAAGTTACATATCTGCACTGCATTTCCACAATGATGTCATGTTCACATTGCATTTCAGACCAGATGTTTCCCACATGGAAGGGTGCTGTGCTTGTTGGAGTGAGGCACTATGTTTAACCATGGAATACAGGGCATGAACTAGTACTCAGTCAAAGAAACTGAATTTGGAATCCCCATCAGGTGACTATGACAAGACTATGACAGGAATATTCAGACATGTAGCCAATTGTTATGTAAATATTTCTCTGGATCAAGGGTCTTAAACACATGGTAAATATATTCAAGAACAATTTTAATCCAATTTCTCATTCTTAAATATATGTACTGGACTGACCCTGAAACATACATTTAACAGCAAAACATTTTTTCAGTTCAAACCAGAATAGAGGTTAATAGGCAACTGTTTCAGGAGAAAGCTGTTAGTTACATTTTTTCAGTTGTAAAAGTTGAAAAACATGTTCCTCAACTGAGAAAAAAGCACCTAAAATGGATAAGTATAAAATTTGGAGTAGGACTTGTAGGCTCCTATGAGAACTTCCATTTTGGTTCTAAAAGAACATAAGAACAAGCCAGCTGGATCAGACCAGAGTCCATCTAGTCCAGCTCTCTGCTACTTGCAGTGGCCCACCAGGTGCCTTTGGGATTTCACATGCAGGATGTGAAAGCAATGGCCTTCTGTGGCTGTTGCTCCTGAGCACCTGGTCTGTTAAGGCATTTGCAATCTCAGATCAAGGAGGATCAAGATTGGTAGTCATAGATCGACTTCTCCTCCATAAATCTGTCCAAGCCCCTTTTAAAGCTATCCAGGTTAGTGGCCATCACCACCTCCTGGGCAGCATATTCCAAACACCAATCACACATTGCGTGAAAAAATGTTTCCTTTTATTAGTCCTTATTCTTCCTCCCAGCATTTTCAATGTATACCTCCTGGTTCTAGTATTGTGAAAACATGCTATGAACATGCTAAGAACATGCTAAGAAACAACATGCTATGTAAGAACAGGATCTGCCAGTCAAACCATCAGAAATTGTATTGTTGGAAGCAGCTGGCTTTTTATGAGAAGAGAGGTTTGCTTCAGGTTTTCCTCCAATTTTTAGGAGACAGGAAGAAGTCGGAAAACAACTATTACAAACACAAATGTTGTTCTTAAAGAATGTCCATGCTAATGGAGTTTTTTTAAGTTAAATAATCTAAGAGAGGCTGGTGAAAACCAATGTTTAGAGACTTATATTAACAAAATAATTTTACTGTTTAATTAGTAACAAAATACAAAGAATCGCAAATCACCTTTTATTTCCCTTTGGCAACTCAGGGTTTGAACCAACTTTCAGAGTTCATGACTGCAAGCTTAATACAATTCTTTCAAAATGTTAAGGTTCGGGGGTTAACAGAAGTACAGTACCATAAACTTTTCCAATTTTTGAAACTCAGAAGGTCAACTCAGAAGAGCTTCAAATCTCAACCATTTCATTTAAATTTATTTAGCACAAGCAAAATCATGGAGAACATGAGACAGGGCTTTATTATGAGGAACTCTTTAGTTTTGTATTCTAGGTATATTTGATAAGCAGGACCAAACTACACACTGCATTTCTACCATAAAAGCTAAGCAAACTTCTCAAAGAAACATGTGACTATCATCTCTTTCCTTCTTGAGCCATATTTCTTCTTAGTATGTCCTCACAGGACAACCATTTGGAACTCCCTACAGTTCCCTTGTCATTAGTTTCAATGAGACACTTGTAATACAACCACTCTGTTGTATTACAGCAGGAGCAGCAGTGGCGTAGGAGGTTAAGAGCTCGTGTATCTAATCTGGAGGAACTGTGTTTGATTCCCAGCTCTGCCGCCTGAGCTGTGGAGGCTTATCTGGGGAATTCAGATTAGCCTGTGCACTCCCACACACGCCAGCTGGGTGACCTTGGGCTAGTCACAGCTTCTCGGAGCTCTCTCAGCCCCACCTACCTCACAGGGTGTTTGTTGTGAGGGGGCAAGGGCAAGGAGATTGTAAGCCCCTTTGAGTCTCCTGCAGGAGAGAAAGGGGGGATATAAATCCAAACTCCTCCTCCTCTTCTTCTTCTGAATTTGGGAATGTCTTTTCATGTAGTATTTTTAATTAGCAATGACAAAATATAACAGGTTTAATTACTTGTTGGTAGTCTTTATTTTTAAATTGAGGTTGAATTGCATAAATTTGTTGGAATAATCTTGCACTTTAGATTCATACATGTACCAATGTGGTCCTATCTGCCTTAAAGAATTTCTAGTCATTGAACAGCCTGGAAAACAAACGTAATGTGGGCTGGAACCGCCAGGGGGCAACAGGGGGAGGAACACTGGGCTGTAAGGGTCCCACCCTTTTCTCCTTGGGGCACAGGGAGGCTGTAAGTGGGGCTGGGCGGGAGGGCATGGGGAGGGGGCGGAAAACCCTGGGTGCCATGGGAGGTGGTGGAAAACTATGGTCTTGCCCTGGGCACCATTTTCTGCTGGTATGCCTCTGATTTGGAGCATCTAAGTCACATAGATTTTTATCTAGCATAGAAGTATCTTCTCAAGCACGTACTGATGCCTGCTTTCTATGCGGAACAAAAGAAAAAGAGTGCACTACAAAAGCCTATTCATCAACTGATCACCCCCCCAGCACAATAAAGCCAGAATTAGTTCTTGTTTATTTAGCAATGAGAAATAAAATAAATAAAATATATGTATTTATTACTTCACAAAAATCAATCATTAAACTAAAGATTCATAAGTGCAAGAAAAGGCTGCAAATGCCAGTTACCTGCTAATGCCCATTCCCCAGTTCCATGAGTATGGCCGCTGTAATACAAAACATAAGTGTCATGTCTGGGTCCATCAGGTGTCCGAAGTTCAAGAAATGATTTCAGCTTGGAATGAAGGGTATCAAAAGAAAGTCCACTTGTAGAATAGTCACAGCCATAAGTCTCAATCATATGATATGCAAAGAATCTTTGAATGGTATTTAGCATGCCTGTTGATCTCAAGTTCAGCTCTTGCACATGCTCAGGTGGAAGCAGGGTTGGTTGACCATCAGGACTGCGTGAGGGGATAGAAAAAGGAAAGTTACAATCAGGATTCTTCTGCCATTAACTTTGCATTATGATACAATTGAACTATTTTACCACTGTGCTGGTAATTCATTTAAACATAAACATTTTGCAAATGAACAGGTATTTGTGAAACACTGACAAACCCTGTAGTTTAAATATTGCAGATGCAATAGATGTCATTTCTAACATAACCAAATTTTCACTGAGGTGGTAACTCTGCATTAGTGATATATTTTTCAACTGAACACCGACCCGCATAATTCCTTGTTTTATGGATGTGTGTTTAAAGGCCTGATCTGGATCACCTCATCTTGTCAGATCTCAGAAATTAAGAATGATGAGCCCTGATTAATACTTGGATGGGATACTAGGAAGGAATACCTTGGTTGCTATACAGAGGAAGGCAATGACATGCCACCCCTGTTAGTCCCTTGCCTTGAAAACCTTATTGTGTTGCAAGGAGTCAGATGGATTCACAGACTCAAGACACGCAGTTTACCATGGGGTCTCAATTCTGAACTGGGTCTTGCATGCTTTTTATAAACAATCATGTAAATATTTGAGAGACAATCTGTGCAGTGTTCTTGTAATATAAAGTGACTGTAATTACATGACAACAATAAAATGGTACTTTTAAGGTTTTAGTAACAGCACTGACTACACAGCTGCAGCCAATTAACCTTTCTCCCTTATAGATTCTTGTATATGTAGTCAGCAACACTCTGATGAATATGTGCATCTAAGCATGATGGGGAATGTTTCAGTTAAATCTGCATTAAGTCTATTTTAATATATTTATATGATTGAATGGAATTTAAGATCTTTTATACATTTTATATTATATCTACCTTATATACTCACGTTTAAGTCTACTTTTTCAGCATATTTTTTGTGCTGAAAAAAGCCCCCCTCAACTTATACACGAGTGAACGGGTGGCGAGCAGGTGGGGGGAATGGGTGGCGAGCGAAAAAAAGCTGGGAGCTGAGGGTGTTTTTCTGCACCTGCTCCCTGCTATGTGGACACAAAGGCAGCTCCCAGGTAAGCCTTGGGCTGTTGCTTCACTGCACTACAGGTGGCCAGTAGCTTCATTCACAATGACTATTCAGTGAATAGGTGTGAATATTAAATATTAAATTTATATGTTACAGAATTTTTGTTAAGGATAGGAAGCTCCATGAATGCTAGGGAGCCATATCCATTGGGAAATCCGCACCATTGGAGCCCATGGTGGCAGGAATCCCCCCTCCCCACAATAACAATAATAACATCACAATTGGTACCTGTGGTGCAGCCACTGCCAGCACCTTCTTGGCCCCCCCACCCAAGTGTTTTTGGAAAGCAGGGTGGGACTTCTGTCCAGCTGAGCTTGCAGACCTGCAAAAAAGACTTGCTTTGGGGCAGCAGCTGCCATCACCACGCAAGCATCTTCACTGTGTAATGATAAGCTATCCGTGTCAAAGGAGAACCTGTAGGGACTTTTTAAAAGGGGGATCTTGTTAAGCATCTTCCCTATGAAACTCTGAAGCAATACTGTCTGTGAGAGTTATATATTCCACTTCAGAACTTTTAAAGTTATTGTTGATACCATACTGTTTTTCTTTGAAATAAATATTTAAAAACATTTTTATTAGTATCTATTTTTATTCTTGAAATTTACCATTAGCTGTTGCATTTCGCACCCTAGGAAAATAAGTTTTCCCAGTTTTCTGTGGTAAAATTAGGTCCCTCAACTTATATGCGGGTCGACTTATACACGAGTATATACGGTATTGATATTTATCAGCATTCATTAAGCTATATAGTATCTATTATTGTATTATATTTGTATTAATAGATCCCTATAAATGAAGCTAGTTTTACCAGTTGAACTGAAGATTACAAAAACGCTGTTTTATCACAAATGGTGTTCTTGTGATTGCTTCATGTGGTTGTCAATGAACTGGGATATAAATTTATTTACAGATCTTTGATATGGTTATTCTACGTGGTTGCCAAGTAGCCAGTAGATTAATTTCTCTGCTGACCTGTATTAAACTGGAAGATTGGATTCTTTAGTCGTCTTCCACTTATAAAAAGTGTGTTAATTATTATATGCCATTGAAAAGCTGGATATCCTTGTGAACTGTTTGGGTCATAAATCTATACCCATTTCAGAATTTATAATAAGTGGACTTTGAGGTGTGGTATATTACTGGTTGCCAGCTTCTTGCTGATATAGAGACATAGCTGCTATTGTGATTTGTCTAAATATATATATACTATTGTGTTGTGAATTTTGATCACTATTTATCTTTCTTTATTAAAACACTTACACTGTTTTCTTGTATATGTGTGTAAGCAACCTTGATACGGTGGTTCCTGTTGTGCTCTACTGTTTGTACACACCGTATCTTTTGATGTTGGTCATTTTGTAGCTCAACTCTATTCTGTTGCCATAAGCAGGTAGGGAAAGCTCAGAAAAAAAACCAAGAAAATTTTGCACAGACTAAAATATTATTTCCCTTCACTTCCATGGAGTGATGCTCCCAACAGAATCACGGGATATTTTGAAAATCCCTTCCCCCAGAAAACAAGTTCCTTTGAATTTTTTTTAAATGAGTGAAATGTTGTTAAAGATTAAGCATTATTCAAAATGTGCAATATGAAGTTTAATATGAAGATTTCTATGTATGATAATCTACAACTTTAGATAATAATTCCTGCATATACTGTAACAATATACAAAATATTTTGAAAAATATGTTGATAATTTAAATACAACTAATTTGTCCACAAGTAATATGCTGTAAAGAGAGGAGCTGTGTGGCGTAGTGGTTAAGTGCTTGTACTGCCACTCACACGGTCAGGAGTTCAAGCCCCCTGTGGGTCACATATCCTGGCAGCTGGCTCATGGTCAACTCAGCCACCCATCAATTCCTTGGTCAGTAGATGAGTACCTAGCACATAGCTAGGGGGTAAAGAATAGCCAGGGAAAGCAATGGCAAACTACCCCTCAAAAACGGCTTGCCTATGAAATCACTGCTTGCAGTGGTACCCCAGGGTCGGACACGACTGAAGGGGAAACTTTACTTTAATATGCTGTAAAACGTAAGATGAGAATACACTATTGAATAGTTTGGTTTTCCAGTATTATAAAAGCACAGCAAATATCCTAATGTGAAGCTGGTCCTATTGTGATTACATAAGACTGGTTCTATCCAAATAATACACTTTATTTTATTTACCACCAAAGATGTTTTCAAATTTCAAATTTTATTTTTCTTGCCTCTCAGATGGCAAAAAACTACGACACATACTCCGGTAAAAGAGGGTGTAGCAGTTTCTAGCACTTGTTCTCATGAGTTGGAATATTCACAATTTTGCTTGTAGAAAACAAAGATATTTATATTTCTAATTTTGCCCAACAATGCGACTGCATATTTATTATTTATAGTCTGCCATTCTCACAGGGACTCAAGGAAGATTACAAATAGCGAGTTAGTACAATCACAAAAATGGGATATTCAATAACCAACTTATTGTGATTTTTGAAGCCCGGAGCCACCATAAAAAATGAAGTATAGCGTAAGTATTCACATAACACAGTAAGCAGAACCAAAAATACATAAATAGGATCCTACCTAAGATAAACACAGCAGTATAGACCATAATCCTTAATAATTTAGCCATGCAGGTTTGTAAAATCATTTTGCGTAGAGCAAACCTATTATCTGCACAGAAAAGACCTCTTGAACACTTTAATGAATACCAAGCTCATTGGAGCACTTTAGATTAATTATTCTACAGTCTAAAAGAACACACTTCTCTCCATTCTCCATCAACCTACTTGGCTATTCGACACTGTCTTCTACACAACAGTTCAGGGCATGATCATTTTCTGCAGGCTCCAATTCTGAGCCTGGATCTATGCTCACCCACCCTCCATAGAGACAAGTGGCTTCTTGTCAACACTAATTTAGGTGTATCAAAATGTGCTAGTTTGAAAAACTGAAATTCATTCTTCAGTGAATAATTCAAGATGCATAAACAAAATAGAATTCAGAAGGAATAGAAGGAAACATATCGAGTTTAACAAGTTTGGAAGAGCTTTTAATATTCCTAATGGGATATTTTGGTAGTATAATTTAAACAGTTCAGTAGAAATGCTGGTGCCAATTAGTTCTCTTAATGCAGTAAGTAATAAAGTCTGCTGCACTGAAATGAACAGGCAGTGGACATTGTGTGCACAGTTACTTTTAAAACAGAATATAACAGAATGCAAGTTTCAGCTAAAGGTAATATCCCCTGCGGGGACAGGGCAAGATACAAATCCAATTAATAAATAAATGTGCATTTTCAGATGCTGAATCTTGTTTTTTTAAGAACTCTGTGCTGGATGTGCCTATCCCTTAACAAACAAAAGGTCAGGTTCAAACTACCATGAATAGAAGCAATAATTTTTCTTCTCTCCCACCAGTCAGATTTATTTGATAAAATGTTTTAGAACAGAGACCAGTTGAAAGACTGCTCCCCTACTTTCCCTCTCTAACACTGAAATCTTTTGCCACTGCAGAAAGAATCCTCTTTGAAGTTGCCAACTGCCTAAAGAAAAAGAGTCTTGTCCATTTAATAAAGATTTAATGGAATGGAATGATGTTATTTATCTCCCTGCCAGGAAAAAGTGCACTTGCTCATTTCTATACATTAAGCCTCTACACATTTTTCTCCTGGCCTGCTGGCAATCCTGTCTTAATATAGTCAAAATTATTCTGGTGTGCTGCCATAGAGTAAATGTAAGGCAATTATACATTGTATTGTCGAAGGCAATTATACATTCATCACTCATGCAAGCAACTATTATCCGTATGTTGTTTAAAAAGGGAAGAGGGAAAAAGAGAAAGTTTATACAAACTTGGTTAACAAATTAAAATTCGTTTTGTCAGAAAACGATACTGGTACAATGAGTGTTCTAACAATCCTTATAACATCCGTATCAACTGAAAAGTGTTAACCAATATCATACCTGCAGAAATTTGTAGGAATTACAACTGCATATCCTACACACGTTCCTCCCAAACAATTTCCTAGTTCATGAAATAAGCCATGAGCCATGGATTCAAGAGGTAAGACAATCAGAAATACACTCATGAAGATTCCATTGGATTTCTACAAAAAAAGAGAGAGATGTTTAGACATCATCAGTTTGCTTATCTAAATGAAAAGTCCTACTTCAGAATTTTTCCTTAGTCACCTTTAATAGATACAATTCACTCAAATTTTATTCAGGAAACAAAGGAACCATGAAAATCAGAATTGTCAGCACAATTTGATGAAGACAAGCTAATAACAAAATTCAATATTGGTTTAATCAAAATCTGAAATGCTACTGTCCATCAACTCCGGCTTGGGAAGGAATCCTGAATTCTTCATTCTGCTCCAATGCTGTTAACAGGTTTATTAATACGAAAGTATGTGAAGAATTGCCATGAATAGAGATTAAAACAGATTTTAAAAAGAGTTACTTGTTCAATGTATTTGTCAAAGGCTTTCACAGTCGGAATCAGCTACCAAGCTGTGTGGCTGTGGTCTGCTGGTTTTAGCTCCTAACATTTCATCTGCATCTATGGTTGGCATCTTCAAAAGAATGTCACAGAATGTGTTTCCCTCCATGTCTCTGAAGATGCCAGTATGTTTGTAGATTTACACTGGCCATATTGTAGGCTCACCAAGTGACAGAACGTGAAGCAGGGGTCAAGTAAATAGATCAATTCTCAGCAACTCTCACTGCGCTTTATGGGATGCTGAGTTTACTCTCTGATCTAAGGCACAGAGCTTTTCTGAATGCTCAACTTATGCCTGATTTTCTTGGCAGCTAATTCACAAGCATTGGCATAAATTTGGGCCTGGCTCTTTCACAGCCCCCCCCCCCCCACCCCATTCTCAAAGTTGCAGTGTCAGTCTATTTTCTTCTGCATATGCCTTAAATAATCAGGATTTTCAAGGGAGGGTTTTGTCATAATTGGTGGCATCACTAGTGGCATAACAGCACCCTCTTTAGTTTGTGCACACTTTTATGTCAAAATATCAATATAATGGCTGCATATATCAGCATATCATTGTCAGGAAAGGTTTGGCAGGTTCTCTGAATTTTCAGCTTTCATTTTAAAAAGAAAGTAAGGCCCTAGTCCCTTCCATCGCAGAGAAATAAGGATAAAGACCTATGTATTGTCAAAGGCTTTCATGTCCAGAATCAATTGGATGTTGTGGATTTTCCAGGCTGTGTGGCCATGGTATAGTAGTTTTTGCTCCTAATTTTTTACCTATGTCTATGGCTGGCACCTTCAGAGGTATGTCATGATGAGCTGCATTTCTCTGTGTGGCACAGAATCATGGCCACACAGTCCAGAAAACTCACAACAGTCAAAAAAGCTTATCTCTGCAAGGAAAGAGGATAGCATCTTTGATAATTCAGTTAACCTACTAAACCCAATTTTTATGTGTGTTCATGCATGCTTATATTGATTTATTGATGCAAAGTTTGTTTTTTTAAAGAGAAAAAAATCTAAAACAAAATCAAGGATGGGAGAAGAGGGAGCGATTTTGCAATGATTACAGTCCAGTCACAGAAAATGGGCTGGAGGTGGGTGGAAGTGGGCAGGACAAAGAAGCCCAACAGAAACACTACGCACAAAAAGGAAAAGACAATTCAAAATTGGCTTCCAAAAAGATTGAGGTAAAAGTAGTCTCAAAAGAACTGAAGGAAAAAACCCTACAACTACCACCACCAACAAAAGAAGTGAAAACTAAAGGCACAAAAATAGGTCTGGACATTAGGTGATAAACCAAAGCAGTATGGGGCCAGAACTGACAGAGGAAACCCATGCAGAAAAACCCACAGTTCACATGGGACAAGGAACAGTTTAGCACCCAACTAAAAAGCTGACATTTTCCCCAGAGAAAACAAAATATAGTGCTGCAGTGGGAATAAACCTGCCCAATACCCCTGAAAGTAATGACAGGGATCACATAGAAAAGAGCTATATTTTATCTGTGTGAGTAACATAGAGAGGCGCACTGAAATCCAGTTCAAGGCATGCTGTAATAAAAAGCCACCACTCCATTCACTCACATCCTTCCCATTTTTATCACAAGGTGTTTTGCAATACATTGCTGTATTTTAGAAAATGGTGCAATAGTCTGCTACAGTATGTTATGGTAATGAAATTAGTTTCCAAGCTAAAATACAGATTGTTTACAATGTTGTATTGAGGCTGTCTGATGACTTCTCCACACTTGTAATAACATGCCACTATTCTGTGGATGAAATAAGTCACATGAGGCAGAACAAGGTCTTCAAGGAGAATAATGACTGTTTGATAGGACTGGAGCCCTGACAAACACCTCTGATAGACTAACCTGTTATACACTATGAACTGTAATACTTAATGCCCTAAATATAAGGGCAATAAACGATGAAACACATTTATAGCATACCTGCCAACACACAGCACCCAAAATCGCTGTTGCAAGAAGGCTGAAAAACACAAGTTGCTCAGAAATTAAACAAAAATGACGCATTCCTTTAGATGCCATGACTCTATCAAGGCTGTTCTTCTCTGCCCTGTGTGTATAATAGATTTTGTGACAGTCATTCAATTTTGTATGAAATCCCCAAAGTGTTATAAGAAAAATGATATGGCAGATCATCCAAAAAATTCCAAAAATAGAAAACCCTGGTATCACAAAATACCAACGATCCAAATCACCCAGCTTCAAGGCTGATAGTATAAAAGAAATAAGTTCAACAAGTCCAACAAAGATGACAGAAAATCTTCGACAGGCTTTCCCACGAAACAGATAGGGTTTCCAACGTTCTATAACTGAAAATCCACTGAAGTACACGTCAAGAAGAGGGTCTGTGATTAGACAACTAAAAAAGCATCCCAAGGCAAAAGGATTTGTGGGTATTGCTAGGGAAGGAAAAAATAATACTGAGGCTAGGATCCCAAAGATTGCCAAATTTGGAATAGCAAGGAAAGACTTCATCCGCAAATCAATAATGAGCATTGCTAAAGCCACAACCAACAAAATAACACTCATGGATTTTTGTACCAGCATAGTTGTACTGGCAATTGCAAACCCAACCAGTTCCAGGAACTCAACTGTTGTTAGCAAAGTAGGTCGCTGATGGATGCAGCCACATATCCGCTGCACCAAAGCATGCAATATCCTTATAATGATTGAGGAGAGAAGCAGGTATTGAGTTGCTTCTTCTTTCACATCCTTTTTAAAAGCACCATTATCAAGAAAACAGAGAAGGCCAAGTAAAAAACCAAACCAAAGATTAGAAAGACTTAAACTTGCTGTTTCCATGGAAAAATAGTAATAAAGTATACTGGCAATTCCAAGGACAAAAAGAGCCAGGATAAAAATCACGAGTATTAATGCATCTGCATTCTTCTCCCATCTGACATAAAGGCCCAGGCATACTGCAACTAGTAAATTCATTCTGGCTAAATAGCCCAGATACCGAACAGAGGAATGCATATTCACTTCTCGGTTTGCTTCTTCTAGTCTTGTCATTGCTGCATAGAGGCAGTGGCTGATGAAGTAACGTAATGATTTACACATGTAAGCTGACTAGTCAAGACTGTATCACACCACAAAAATAAATATATATACAACACAAGTGCTTGAGTTTCATCTAAGAAATATGATGCAGAAGTAACTTTCTGTAGTGTTGTTTCATCAATAACAGCCAAGGATTACTGAAGCTCTGGAAGAACAAACACAATTTAAAGTTAGAAGTTTTAACTAAATTTACAGGTACAATAAAGATGCATATTTACAAAGCTAAACATGAACATAAAGATATGTTATAAAAAAATCTCATTTATACCTTCCTTCACCTTCACACCTTTATTAGGCATAGATTAAACAACAATCAAGCAAACAAAAGAAAAAGGTTAATAGGTGATCAACAGGAGTGAGCAGTTTTTGATAAAACTGTTGCCAAAAACTTTGCTATGTCCACAGTTCTTTTAGTACAGCAATCATTCAAAAACAGACGTATCTTGTCTTGGTCAGAAGTGGCAAGACTTGAATTAATACGGGATTCAGTGTAATGATTCCTGAATTCTGTATAGCGAGTAGTATTTGAGTTGTTTCCACTTGGTTGGGCGAACATTGACAAGTTCTTGGTTGTAATGGGACCTGAAGAAATTTGCCATGGAGAACTGCAGAGGGGAGTACATTTAGATGTGTAATCTCATTTATATTAATTATAGATGATTTATGGTGACAATAAGTAATACAGAAGATAACTAATTGTGAACATTTAATTTTCTTCATTTTATTTTTGCCATCAATTCACAGTCCAATTATGGCAACTCAGTAGAGTTTTCAAGGCAAGAGACGCTCAGAGGTACCTTACCATTTCCTGCCTCTGTGTCATGAACCTGGCATTCCTTGGTGGTCTCCCATACAAATACTGAGCAGGGTCAACCCTGCTTACCTTCTAAGATCTGACAAGATTGGGTTAGTCTGGGCTACCCAGGTTATGGCAATTTTCTTTATATCCTACAAAAGTTTATTTTTTAAACTTCTCAAAAACATGAAAGTTCATCGAGAAGATTACAAAAAAATGCAACAGAAAGTTAATTCTGCAGCTTTGTCCATTACTTCTTTAATATTTTGAGGATTTCCACAAGCAGTAGATATTATAAAATCTTAAATATTATTTATATCCTGCAATTATTTTTCAGAATACCTTCTCCCAAGGAAACTAACAATATGCAATACAAAATATCAAAGTAATGCCAATACATTGAGTTAGATGCCAACATCAAATCTGGGCAAAAATACAGTTGTGATGGCACTACACTGACCAACAGTCTATAAATGTTGCTCACCCCCGAACATGATATTGGCACATAGCCCAACATCATTTCTGTCACATTGCTCCTCCCCATCCCACCGCCCGTGAGATGAGTGTGGTTTTTTGATGTGAGACTGACTGCAAAATGGTTAGCGCTGACAGAACCAGAATTAGCAGAAAGAGCCTTGAATGCAGTCTCCTTGAGTTAAACTACAGAATGGCTAGCCATTTGGAGAATTCATTTAATTCTCAAAATGAAAGAATTTAAAAGGACATGAACAGGAAATGTAGAGCCACCGGCCTGTTTAGGAAACGCACATCCGACCGGGACGGTCATGTGTCAAAGAGACAAGGTGGGAAAAGAGCAGAGCAGACTTTCCTGTGTCCTGTCGCCTCCCAAAGAGCTGTCATTAAGGCTCGTTCCTTCAAAAACTGCCGCACCAGGGACGGGAGACAGTCTCAGTCCAGGAATCATGGTGCTGAGAGCATGGCATCCGTTTTTAATAATCAGTGATTGAAAAGTGAGGAAATATATCTTTTAATATTTCTTGGGGAGATGAAGTTTCATCTTTAACAACAGCCACCATAACTGACACAAAGCCACTAACAGCATTGCACAATGTTTAATAAAGAAGTAGGTAATGGATGACTTACAGAGGCAGACTGGTCATTTAGATTACCAGAAAATAATCAAATGGGTCACTGCTCTGGAGGGTGCTGGCATCTATAGCAAGCTGAGTCCCAATGGCACTGGCTGGATTGGTAACAGCCAAGCAGCCCCAGCACACTAACGCTGCTCAGATCACTGAATAAGACAATTGGTCTAATATAGTCAGTACTGTCTACTGTAACTGTAGGGACTCTCCAGGGTTCCAGATAGCTTTTCATATCATCTGCTATTGGATGCTTTTAAACAGAAACATCTCTGGCATACCAAGCATGAGCTCTGGGCTGGACTCACACTCCTTAAATTTGCTCCAAAGCAGCTTCAACAGCCAATTCCGCTCCAAACCTGTTGATTTCAGTGGGTTTAGACTGGAACAAATAGGTAACAAACTATACTATCAAACTGTTAGAAGGGTATATAAGCAATTAAGATCATCAGGTGGTTTCCTGCTGAAACCGTTTCCGCTTCGAACGGTCAGTACTGCACCAATGACTTCAAGGATGATCTGAAACACGGCAGCTCCTGCGGTGGGAGTTCACCCCAAGCTGAGAGGAGCCAGGATTTTCCTGTTGCTCCTATAAACGAGAACTTACGCTTGCAAATGTACGTGTGAGCTCGGAGTCGTTTTGCGACTGCTCCTGCTGCTCTCCCAAAGCGACACCGAAGACACTGAGAGTCACGTCGATGCTAATAATACTGCCTCAAAATGAAAGAATTAAAAAGGATACGGAACAGGAAATTTAGAGCCACCGGCCTGCTTAGGATACGCACATCCGACCGGGACTGTCACGTGTCAAAGAGACAGCGTGAGAAAAGAGCAGAGCAGAATTTCCCGTGTCCAGTCGCCTCTTGAAGAGTTGCCATTAAGGCTCGTTCCTTCAAAAACTGCCGCACCGGGGACGGGAGACAGACACCCCCCACCCCCGAAAAGCGAAGGAGACAGAGGAGAAAGCAAAGGTCTGCTCCGCTCACTCTCTCGGGTACATTAAAAAAGAAACCATTCGACACAGGTAGAAGCTTTTCTCTCGAAAGGATCCGGGAGACAGACAGACCCCCCCCCCCCCCCCCGAAACGACATCCTACATCATCCCCTCAGATTGCCAACGAAAGCCGAGGGTGGAAGAAGTCGCAGCTTCTCTCAACTTTTTCTACGGTTGGCGCTGTGTTCGGCGGTCGCTGCCCTGCCTCACTCGTTCTTAAAAAAAAGTTCCCATCCCGCCGCCATTTTAGCCCTCCCTTCCCAGCAGCGCCCGATACGGGGAGCGCGAGGGCTCAAATAGCGCAGCTCAGCTGGCCTCGAGGCGCCGGAGGCCCGGCGCGAGGAACCAGGCTAACTTCGCGACGTAGAGGGGTGGGTCTTCTGTTCTTCGGACGCTGCCTTCGTTCTCCTCGGGAAGGCAGAAACTACCTAGGGTCCCAGCAGGAAAGCTGGGCCTGGGGTTACAAAGGCTCCGTTTCAGGTCGAATATGATGCGCTCCTCTGCAGTTGGCTCTAACGGTCGGCGGCGCGATTTTCGCTTTACAAACTTTGCCACGATTTTCGGCGCGATTTTCGCTTTACAAACTTTGCCACGATTTTCGGCGCGATTTTCGCTTTACAAACTGGCCCACTTTTCGTACGGAAGGCAGGCGGGCGTTAGTGCTGCTGTTCTTGACGTTTCGAAGCATCGCATCCTTCCAGAGGCAGTGATTCCGAGCGTGGACCAAGTTCTTTCATTGGAGGGCAAAGTAAGGGTCGAGAAAATTTTTTACCATCTGTGGCTTTTCATGACATCGTAACTACTAAGCGTCAGCAACCGCTGAGAACGCAGATTTCCTTTCCAAATAAACATCTTTAAAAAACAAAACACTTAATGCTTTCCTATTTGGCTGTTCAGGGAAGCAAAGCTGATCAAGATCATCGACTTGGAGCATTGTACAGTTTCCTTGCTAGGTTGGCAGAGCAAGTTTTATTTTTAACTAAATGAAAACGACTCCTCAGAACGTTATAGCTACTCCAGCATTCATTAAGCTTTTTTTCTTTAAGATACAGAGACCAAAAGTTTCTTTTAAAAGCTTCTACTGAAAAGTTTGACTGAAATTGACAGTAGCAATGCACCAGGTGACAACTGAGGCAGATGCTCAACTATGCCTCTTAAATTTGTTCAATTAAGCAATGGGACAGTGGAAGTCCTTATAAAAACTGGTGGCATCTGAATCCAGTTAAGAATGCACATTTCCATTCATGGTGCAAAATTAGTGTTCTCCTGTATTAATGCACAACATAGGAAAAAAATAACATTTTGTAAAGCCTTGAAATGAATCCTTCAAAACAAAAGGAGCCAAACAATGTAATGTTGGTGGTTGATAAGCTGGTGGTTAAAGCTTATCCAAAAAGTTGTATATAAACCTGGAGTGGCCAACCATCCATAATATGGGAAACAGCTCTGGGAATGATAGTACTCTGTACAAAGTATTCCCTTCTGCAAGACTATGTAGTGCCACATGATAAAATGCACTTCACATCACTAACACACAAAGTTGTTCATACTTTTAATGAGCTTTTTCACAAAAAACCCTTAGGAAAACAAATGAAAAACAAATGCAAAAGTTGGTAGTATTCTTTCTTCCTTGTATGGAACTGGGTGTATCTTCCTTTGCCCAAGGTGGAGCTTGAGAAGTCTTCCAGACCTAGTCAGCCATCCTGAAAACACTACAAGCAAGATCATAGTAACAATCCAATAAAGCATAGCAGGAAGTCCCTTATTTAAGTAATTACAGCCTTACATAATATTCGGGCGGGGGGGGGGGGGGCCCACTCTGGAAGAAATATCTACATTTCAAAACAGAAAAAAAAGAAGTTACTCCCCTTGTGAAGGACCCACAACAATTTCATCAACCCACTGGTGATATTACTGGTAGACTTCTACCGTTCAAATTTTAAACTATTTCACCTACATTTAACCATGACATGGAGTCCGGTATAAGATAATTTGAATGAACAGGAAAACAAATGTTAGCACACACATAACAAACGCATTAATGCCAAGGGGTCTTGGCAAGTTTTCTCTAATATTAATAAAAGCACATCATACACATTTTGGAGAATGAGTAAACGGTATTTTTTTTTCAAATGAGAGAGGTAGCACACATTAACTTTAATTATTTCAGCATTTTTTAAAAAGTTTAGTTCAGTAAAAAGTCTTTCACATTAAATGTAGACCATCTATTTACCTGGTCAGCAACTACTTTTTGTTGTTGGAAGTCCAGTTGATAATACAGTGGACATGATGGGTCAAGGAGCCAAACCTAGCCCTGCAAGATTGGCCGCTAGTGCTATTCTCAAGGGCACAAGCTCATCTACCATCCTTTTGCCTGTGGAGTTGGCAATGGTGGGATGGCAAAGATGGTCCTCCTCAGAGGACTACCAGCTGCTGATACCACCTAGTCTATTTAGCTCATATTGCAACATTTCATTTAAAGTGACAGCAAAATAAAATTTATTTCAGTGACAGTTTTTTATGCAAGACTAAAGGCCTATCACCTTGTAATATATAATAAACTACAGGATAAGACGCTGGACTCCCACTACTAGAGAAAGGGAGAAAACTCACTCTATTGCACTGGAAGTCAACATGAGTACCTTTGAAGGAGCAGCTCCACCTTGCACCAGAATAATTACTGCGAACAGAATTGTTGTATAAAAAAGTTTTCATAGCTGCCTAGCAAGGCTATTTGCAAGAGCCATTACTTAATGCTACAGGTGGTCTAGTGCCTATGAACAGCTGTGGTTGCAGAAAATGGTAGAATGGAAAAAAGGGAAAAACAGGCAGATTGGCAGTACAAATAAATCTATGAAGAGTTCCTCTGCACAGGATTACACTGTGGGACAGCTTCACTTTACTTTCCAAGTACTGGATGCTGTTCTGCTTACTGTGTGCTCAAATATATGGCTGGATCAGCCTGCCCTTGTCAGAATGATAGAAATGTTATAGTTATGATTTGTTTTCAAATACAATTGTATTAATAGCTAAGGCAGTAATCAAATTTGGTTATTCAGGGGCTATTTAAAAAACCTGTTACATGCAAGAGGTACAAAAACTATGCTTAAATATAAAGTGACCCTATAATATATGAAATCGTGTATAAAACCAAGAATAAAGTATGAAAAAGCAAATTAAGAAATTAATTGTGAAATTTCAGTGCAGTTTTGGTAGGAGTATAAAAAGTTTTTTTAAAAAAACTGTAGTGGCACTTCTGAAATGGCAATTGACTGTGCATCAACATCTGGCTAACATAATTTTGCTGTTCTGGATACTATGAAGCTAATTTCTCTCTTTCAGCTCTTGGTCTGAATTTAGACCTGTGAACTGATTCACTTGTATTAATTAAGTAAAGAAGTGCATTATTAAAAATTAAATTCAGTTTAAACAAAATTGTTTCAAGGAATTCTTAGCATCCAAATTTTAGAGCATGCTGTATAAGAAATATAATGCAGAGTGGTTTATTTTTTACGCATTGGAGCACTTTTGACTTTTCATTGGTAACTATTTACAGGATTAAGACTCCAGTAATATGTAGATTTCACATTTTAGTTCCCTATATATATATATTTGGACAGAACACTATGCAACAATAAAAAATATAAAATAGCTTGAAAATCCATAGAGTGGATAAGCGGTATCACTGCAAACATAAAGGGGCAAAAATATTCTAGCTCTGAAGTTATCAAACTATTTAAGCCCAACCACTATGTGTGTTTTCTGCATCATTTGAAGCACCCCAATGGAAAGAGGATAATCTCCAATCCAAAGAAACAAAGTAGAGCTAATTTGCAGACATTTTTCTTTTACCAGATTAGTTAATTTAAGAATCTTTGTCTTTCATTCAAGTTTTTAAAAAGCCAGCCAAGCTTTTCAAATATTTTACTTTGATATTCATTACCAGTGCCTATTAGCTTTTTCTGTATAGTCTTCTGAAAAGGCCAGAGTGATCACAACCTTATCAACAGGTTAAAAATATCATCAAGACAGCATATTTTGTAAAATCACAGCATTGGAAGAAAAAAACCTGCACCTATCAGTGATACAAACACTAGAGTAAACCCTGTTTATGCTATGACATGAGCCATTCTGCATGACACACATACTTCAAATTCTCAATACAAGAATAAATTTTAAAATATCTCAGTAGAAAAAAATAACACATTCTGCATTTCCTTTTTTGTCTGGGAGTAGATGTCAGTATGCCAAATTTAGTTTTATAGTAAAGGGAATTTAGACTTTGAAGCAGATTTTTTAATGTTAACTTAAAAGTAAAACCGGATCTTCTAGCTCATAAAAAGGGACTGAGCTAGCCTGGCTCTCCCCAGAGTCAGAATCATAAGGAGCATCTGGAAGTTCCATGAAGCTGTACGCAAGTTGTTCATCTTCAGCATCTGATCGGACATAACAAGAATGGTCAGAAAATTCTTCTTTCTCAATACTGTTGAAATCCTGAGGGATATACAACATCCCAGGGTAGTTTCTGCTTACTAAGTCACTAGTAGTTTTAAGTGAGATCTTTCTAAATGCCATGAGATGCATATGAGAAAACTTTGAATACTTGAAACGTTTAAAGCCCAGGGATTCTATTGCAATTTTCCAACTTTTCATCATCATAGCATGGCGATTTTGATGGGAAGAGTCAGGAGTGATAATAAGCAGCAAACCATTCAATCCAAGAAGTTCATGGGCCTTTTTGCAACATATCCATCGTTGATAAGGTGATGGGAAGTAAGAGAGAAGGAGGGAGAAGACAACAACATGGAATAATTCCCCAGGGAGAGAATCTATAGGATTTTTCAGTTGCTTCAAAAAAGCATCTATGGCATCTTGTGCCAGCTGAAGAGGCTGTTGAATCTGAAGGTTTAAGAAGTCACACTTGTAGACACTCTAGAGGGAGAAGCACAGAGGTGGTTATGTAATTATGTGTTTTCAGGATACAAGCTGGATACATAAAAGGCATACATTTGAAGCATAAAGTGTCACAGAACACATGAGCATTGTAGGGATTTAACAAAAGATCACTGAACTGTGAAATGTAATGGTCTTTTCTGAGTAACAACAGGAAAAAAGGTAAAGGTTACTTTACTTTAGGTAAAGGTTACTTTACCATTACTGACCCACAGGGAAACATCACCTCATGATGTTTACTAGGCAGACTACATTTACAGAGTGGTTTGCCATTGCCTTCCTCAGCCATTGCCATTTTACCCCTAGCAAGTTGAGTACTCATTTTACTTACTTCAGAAGGCTGGAAGGCTGAGTGAACCTTGAGCTGGCTACCTGAAACCAAGTTTCATCAGGATTGAACTCAGGTTGTGGGCGGAGCTTGGACTACAGTACTGCAACCTAACACTCTGTGCACAGGTCAACCCTGATTTCTGATTTTTTTTTGTTTGCATACAGTGTCAATATTTCATACCTCAACTGCAGGAATTATGTCAATGCCAACAGTCAAAAATTCTTCAAACTTCAGAAATGGATTAAAACAGCTGCCAACATCAAGTAACCTGATCTTCCCTGAAGGATGCAGCAACCTAAACAGAAAACAATTCAGTTTATGAAGTCACCTTTTTAAAGCACATTGTAGATATGTGGTTTGCGCAATGTAGGACACATGTTTTAACTGCAGTTGTATGAAGTGACATCAATTTTATTTGAATTGTGTGCTACTCTTTGTCAGTTTTTTAAAAAGTTGTTAGTTTGAATCCAACCAACATTTCTTCTGGAGAAAAAGGAAGATGGGGTCCCGTTTGACAACCCTAAAATGGGAATTACTTGCACAAAAGCCACACAAGGTTGGGAGCTGTAAAAAGGAAGAGAATTGGACAAGAATGAATAAAACTAGTTAATCAGACCCAACCTTCAAACTTTATGGGGCCACCAGAATTTCTATGCTTGAAACAATGTCAATAATACAGCTGAACTTTAAAGATACCAACACAGTTCAGAGGACATTTTTTCCTATCAACTGTAGTTTTATTCTATTCAAAAATTAATTCCTTCAGGCTGTTCAGCACATTCTTAAATTTAAGACTCTTCAAGTATCATTCAGAAGTACAGCATCTGAATAAATTTATCACATGGTTGGTACAGAAATATCAAGTTTAAGACCATGTTATATTGCAAATTGTGATTTAGTTTAATGGACATTTGTGTATTACTATAAAATACATTAGAAGTATTCGATATTAGCTTATATGTAATTTATCAATAGTACTATTCAGCATTTAAATGCTGAGTAGAGAAACATTTTAAGTCCGACCCAATGTCATGCCCAAGGAATATGTAAAATACAAGTTTTCGTTGCCATGGGTTCTTCCACAAAAATTCTGGGCAAAGTAGTTTAGTGCCTGTGTTATGAATTCAGTTAAACCACTCAGCACATATCAAATAACTGCACAGTTTGCTGGACAGAGGGTGTGGCTATTAAGCCAGTTTAAGTGAAACTTTTAAAAGTTCTATTGGTTACAATGCTTTGTTTTGCCTTGAAATCAATAGGACTTAAAATTGGCTTTTGAAGGATCATACCCACTGTTTGGCTGTAATGCTAAATTCAAATAATGATATACACAACTTCAATCCCAACCAGTACAAAACACATACTCATCCACTAAAGATGTTGAATTTATGGAGTTTTCTGAAGAATTCTCTGTTTTTGAAGTCAGGTGAACACTTGTGGTTTGAGTACTTTGCGTAGCAAGAGCTGCTCGTCTCTCATCTTTTTCAAGAGCTTTCCTTTTACCGCCATTTTGAAAATATTCTCGACACACACTAAAAAAGTTGGAGATATAACAATTTTCATACAATATTTACTCTATTTTCTAAAGACTACAACATTCTAAATGATGTATGGATACGGTTGCCAATACTGATATGACTCTTTTGTTGACATCACACACTAACATTCTGAATAGTACCTGGTCAGATTTGAAATGGTCTGCCAGGAGTTATGAGGAAAGAATAGAGCCACTCTGGATGATTAAATCTGTGACAATGACTGGCCAGTTCTTGTTTGGATTACCCAAATCTCTCTCTAATCTCTCACCTGCTCCTCTGACTAAAGAAACTAGCCTCAGCTTCATACTTTCCTTCCTTCTGCACGAATCAGAAGACTTTCCATCTTCATGGCAAGCTTGCAGCAAAATCAAGTTTTTCTATTGTACTTGATCATTGTAACTGATCTCCTCCCCAATACCAAATGGTACACTATACTCTCCTCATACATATGTATGTGCCTGCAAGCTTGCTTGCTTCCTACTTGTGTGCTCTGATACAGAGGCGTATCTAGAGAAAATGGAGCCTGGGGAGAAAATCTGAGTTTTGCGCCCCCCCATGGGCAGTCGCCCTCCTCCACTGTGACCAAACAATGATTTTTTACACCAGATCATTTCAAAGTCACCATCACATTATAGAACATGCCCCAACTCACAGATCTGAACACAGCAATGGGCCATGCCACACAAATAATTTTTTTGAAAAAGATTTTAAAATGCTTTCAAAATAATTTTTTTGAAAACAACTTGAAAATGCTTTCAAAATGTTTCATTACTGCTGTGAAAACATTTAATGGTGTTGTATCCAGTCCCTCCAGTTGGGAGAAATAGCATCACTTTCAATGTTATTTAAACTGGGGACCCCAGATTTTCCCTTTAAGGTGGATTAAAAAGAGAATCTGGGCTCCCTAGTTTAAACAAGTGATTCAATATATTTGAGTTCCAGTAATTGCCAGCCAGTGTACTGCGCGTTTTTTTGTATACCAATTTAGTACGTAGTACACATACCTATTGTATTTCCATTGAAGATACGCCACTGCCCTGATAGCTCAGATGCTGATCAGACACAACTTCATTCCCTCTGAATTTATTACCTGGAATTGCTTCTGGATTGCTTGCTTGGCCCATGCAAGCACCTATCCTCAGACCTCCCTTCAGGCCACAGTACCAGTCAGGGGACCAATGAAACTAAGACACCCCAGTGATCCCCAACCAGAAAATGTTTAGGTAACATTTTCCTTTCTCTATCAGCTTTCTTACTGCTAATTATTTATTGCTGTTTCCTGATTCTGAGGTATGCACTGTTTCATAATGGTAAATATGCGTTGATGCCATTCTGACATTTTGTGCTGCATGGTACTAAACTACTGTTCTGACTGTAACTCAGGTTCTCCTCTAAACCATCACTGATAATTTTGACCAATTATATCATCTGTTTTCTTTCCTAAGCTTGTTGTGTAGAGACATCTGTTCTAATCCCAAATCACTGGGTATGCAGTATTCAATCTCCTCTGTTTGAACCTGGACTTAAATCCTGTTCACACATTCAAGGAAGTTTATATGTGTTGTCCTGAGTACATACGATAATGTACAGTTAGACATGAAGCTTTGTGTTTCTTTAGACTTCTTAATACATGCTTTTAGGGAAGAGAGCTGAAACACACCAGAAATTATTGAAGTTTAATTGCATCTTGGAGGTACTGAGTGGTGTTTTCCTATTACTGGTGCTTCCCCTTTGTTTCCAGTGTCAAGATCAGTGATACAGCCCAATTCTGATCTCCAGGTGGTTGAGGCAGCGCTGCTGCAGGACCACCTCCAGAGCATGCAGGTAGCACAGGAAGGCGCCAAGAAGAAGAAAAACCCCAGACACCTGAGAATTCCTCATAGCCTTAAATGGACTTATGCCAAATGTGTCCCCTCTGGTGGGGATGTACTTGGGTTGAAAGGCTGGTGGAATGGAGTATTGTCCTGTGCTGGCAGGACTGGGAAATGGCAACTGTTTCTGGGGGTTGGGTGACAGAGAGCCATGCAGCTCCCAGCTGCTTAATGTATCTACCCTTCCACCAGTTGCTACCACTTGCGCCAGCAACTGTGTTAGATTGAAAAGTGAATTTACCCTCCCCATATCTGGGTTGGACTGCTAATTTCAGCTCTACAGATGATCTTTTCAATCCTAGCACAGTCTGTTCACTTAAGGGAACTTTATGTCTCTTGCAGAACACATGGAACAAGAATCATCTGCTAAAAGTTTAGAAATCAAGAGAGGCTTTGAGCAGGTCTCTGTGGACTACAGTTTGTGCTTTGTACAGAGAAATGTTATCCTGCAACACATATATTCTTTCCTTAATTGACTTCCATCACATTCCTTAGAAAGACACACAACATTTTGAAATCCAAAATTCAGATCAGTGTACTCAAAAATAAATGATTCTACATGGTGAATTCAAATTCCAAGACTTTCTGCAATTCAAGGGCTGAGAAGAGATATGTTAAGCAGAAGCCATTTCTCTAGAATGCTGCTTAAATATAGAAAATGATGGAAGTAACAAACATGACTAAAATGACACGCGGTATTAAATCCTTCTGCAGTTCCAGGAGAAAGGGGACAAGCTGGAGAGGAGTTAAATTCCAATTAGGTTCATCCACAAACCAGAGTATGAATTTCAGGTTATGTACTACCATATCTGTGGATATCATCAGAACTATGCATAATGCATCAATACTGCAACATGGATTTATATAGCAATCAAGGATGCTGGATTCCTATGTTACCTGTACCATGCAATTCATGCAGTGTCCCTAATTTTAAAAAGTATGCTTCCTTGTAGAATGCTTCTGGCTCTGTTGGGTTTTCAATGTTCTCTTCCTGCCCATCTCTGTTCTATTTTTTTCCTGGAACTTGTGTCCTCAGTGGGTTTTTCTGAAGCAACTTCCTATTTACACTTCTATAAGCCTCCCATTCAATATTATTCCTCATTTCATTCATTAGCCAGAATCAACAGTTAAACAGTTGATTCTGAAATGCAGATGCTTTAAATTAAACTGCATTCAGTATAGTAAGTGTAAACTGTATAGTAAACTGTATAGTAAACTGCATTCAGTATAGCACCCTTCTACACTACTTTACAATGATATCCACAAATCCAAGTATATAGCACTGCTGGCCACATCTGCTCCAGAAACTGTAAACGAGATCTATTTTCCCTGCTACATGAATAGAACCAAGATTGTTTATGTGCCACATATTCAGGCACACTTGTAATCCATGCTTGAACCTACCGCTTGCCTCATAGTCCAAACAAAATTCAGCAGGAAAAGAAATGTACAAAAAATCTTAGCTTCTACGCCTTTTTATGGGCTGTACATTTTAGATGCTGAGATGCAAATATTGTTTCAGTAAAAGTCAGATACTTGAACTCTGAAATCTGCTATACACCAAAACGTGTGTAGCTCAGCAAGCATAAACAGTTCACAAATATAGATTGGGGCTGCAGGATCACACCAAAAAGTTCATATATTATCCCATGAAGACAATGAAAAGCCTTACCTGCAACACCATTCAATTCGCCCCTCTCCTTCATAGGTTTTAGTCCAATGATTATCTGCGAGGCTTTTCATTGCTTCTGCATATTCACAGAGAGTTTCCTCATCCTCACAATGTTCTCGCCAGATTTTATTAAAGTCTCCCACTAAACAAAAAGATGGCAAGCAAGAGATGGAGATTAATAATGAGTGTGGTGATCAAACCCAGAGACAGGGCTATGCCACAAGAATTCACGTCAATGGAGGAAGAGCAAGTAATTCTTCCCAATGCAGATAATTTAACTGAACTGCAACTGAGATAACATAAGTTATCTACTTAACATATGTCACATTCACATTGCCCCTAGAAAAATACAGTTTGGGTCATAGTTTAATCATGAAGAAAGAAGGATGGTATGAAACATTTACTAGAAATCCCATTTGAACATATTATAAAAGTTAATGAATGCTGAAGTCCTAACCATGCTGTTATATGAATTTGTTTCCAAAAATACTGCTTTCCTCCACTTCTTTTTGAGTAGTAAGATAACCTTGGATACCAGTTCACCAAAGACTATAAATGGTTACAGCTTTTGAAACTGACTTTCAAAGCAGCCTTTCCCACAAAAGAAATTCAGAGAAAAATTTTGGTGAACTTCTTTCTGCCTGGCACATTTTGAATATTTTTAGACAATGTATTCAGACTTACAGGTAAATACAGAGTAAAGTAATTTGGGATATGAAAGTAAAATACCACTTAACTAAATGACAACTGCTCTACACTGCACATAACAGAACTCTTATCACTCCTGCCCAGAGGCTGTTGCCCCAAGACTCTCTTGAGAATGGGAGCAAAGGAGAATAATCTAAAGGAGAAGGCAGGTAGAGAGCTCCCCATGTTATATTCATTTCTGTTCTTGGCTTTTAAGTTCATGCAAGAAAAACCACATACTCAATAATTCTGTTGAAGTGAAGATACCCACTTGTAGAAATAGTTCATGTTCATTCTTGTTTCTTCCCAGAGCCTTCTCCACACACGGAAAATTTTGCTTGTTTTTCTTATTAGGCAGACAATATCAAGTTACTAAGAAGAAACTGTTTACTTTCCAAGTTTAAAGTTTGTTCTAGCCATGTTTCCTGAATCTTCTAAAATTTATGCTGATGTAATTGATACTGGAAAGCAGCACAATTTCTTCTGAATAACTTACTGATATTCTGCCCAGTTCAAGTCTAGTACACATGACTGCACCAACAGAAAGATACTAATTTTTAAAACCTTGGCAATCACAATTTATTTTACATAACAGAAACAAGCTAAATCCATGGCACTTAAACTACAGTATTACTGCCTACTATGTATACTCTTCTCAGATGTCAGCCATCATCTACTGTTTTTTTACTTTTATTTTAGGTTTAATTTAATTTTGGTTCATTTAAGCTTGGTTTACAGTGAATCAGACAGCAGCAGTAATTACTTAAGCAACTTGCTTTTCTCATAAGTGGTAGGAGTCAGTAAATGATAAAAGAATGATATTGATAAATGATAAAAGAATGATATGACACTGAATGATAAAAGAATGGTTGCTAGACTCTGAGAACTTTGAATGCAAGAATTTGACAGGTTTAATCCCATATTCCCCTTCCTCGAGGCATCCAACAAAATACTCAAAATAAGCAGCACGGATATTAAGGGTTTATTAACAGATTTTATGGTATACCAGAAATACATAATAGAGATTAAGCTAGAGAAACATACAATACATCAAGCACTTAAGAGGAAAATTACAACCAATCAGCAAGCCTGTAGTGGACTTATCAGGCCAGATCAAGAGGGGCGCAGTTTGCTTCAGCTGGTTCGTGGGCCAGATCCAGACTCTGGAACACATGTTTGACAGCCCTGGTGTAGGATGTCCTGCAGTCCTGGATTCAATCTGACAGATGCCAGTCCAGCCTTTCCTCACTAAACTCTAGTACAGCAGTTCCTAAGTAGGCTACTGAAGCTCTGCAGGCAAGGCTATCCAGCATCAGGCAGTGATGCTATACAGTGCCTCCATTTAAGACTTTGGAGAGCCACTAGATAGATCAACAGCTGGACTCAATTTAAGTCTGCATCATATTGCCATTTGATTTTGCAAATGATTCTGAAGCCCTTTGCTATTTTGATATAACACAGTGGATCATGGACCCAAGTGGCGTCCCTTTTCTGACATTTTAGACATCCAAAATTTTCTGACATGTTAGAATCTGGAAATCATTGACACATCTTTCTACATAAATATTTTCTCCATATATATCTAAGTTCTACACAGATATTTCCATAAACCTTTCTTCATAAATCTCACTATCAAGTAAAACAGCCCTATTGGAATCCTGATTGAACTATGATACCCACAGCTGAACATAATGCTCCAGATAGGATCATGCACCTTAAAATAATTTGTCTTGCACAGAAAAATAAAATAAATAGGAAATATTGCTAACAAGTGCTTCTTATTATCCACCTGGGTATCTAAATTGTATTACTACTTTGCAAGAAAAATGCAGAAAAATTCTAACTGAGAGACAGCCACTCAATTAAGATAATATAGGCTGAAGCCCTTTAGAGTTTCCAGAACATCTTTTATTTCAAACAGTCACTTATTGCCCCAAATGGTGAAGAGGGGGACAACAACACAGAAACATGAGATTCATTGTAAGTAACAGATTCTCGAATAGAGCAATTGTAATATTTATAGAACCATCATCTTTCCATATATATATGGGGAAAGTATCACAGACCCTTGAGTAGACATAGGAGCAAAGTTATAATGGCACTGCTGGAGAATATATTGCCACAACTATCAAGGATCAGAAATAAGATCATCAAGACAGAAACTCAAACAGGAGAGCAATTTCTTTTATCCAAAGCAGTGAGGTACTTGAACACAGTCCACTGAAAAATGCAGCCCTCCTGTTTGATCCACACACCACAAACAAAGCAGATGTTTATACCTTATTCAAATGGATGATGATTTACATATCATTTTAAAAACCATCAGGACTGCAAACAGAAAATCCCTGGTCATCATTGGAAAAGCAGGGATTTTTCTTCCCTGGAGCCATCACCACCTTTAATATTTACCAAGTACAGGCTGTTAATATTTGGCACATGACATTAGAGCCCTGCGGCTGATGCCACCCCCTCCCCTTTGGAGCAGCAGGAAGGGAAGCCTTTTTCTGCAGACCTGCACCAAACCCTGTGAAAAAATAAACTAATGGTTGCCACATTTGTACACATCAGCATATATTCATGGGTGAAATATCTCTAAAAATGAAATATTTCTTTTGCATATTGATGTTCAAAAATAACACATATAGCCAGATAGGCAGCCCAGGGGCAGGGGAAGGTAAAACGACTCTCTAACAGTGCAATCTTAGGCTACGTTATTCTAGTGAACTCAATGAAGGGCAGTTGAGTTTGAAGGGAGGGTCATGCTAATTCCAGATCCTCCTTACAACATTTCTGCCCACAGTCTACCCCACACTCTTGCCTCTGGCTCAGCATCACCTGCTTCTGTGATGGCTCCCTTTTGTCGACATGGCTAGTAGCCACTGTTAGACCTATCTTCCACGAATCTGTCCAATCTCCCTTTCTGACCATCACTACACCCTCTGACAGTGACATTTTAATTACTCATTGTGTAAAGAAGCATTTCCTTTTGCCCGTCCAGCATATTGTCTACTAGCTTCAATGAATGTCCTTGAGATAGCATTTTGGGAGGGGGAGGAAAAAGTGGTCAACTGTCTCCACTCCAAGCAGCCCATCAAGTGCCAAATTAAGACAACCAGTGCCCTTAAGAGTAAGACATACTCTTACAAAACAGGAGAAAGAGGAGCAGCTGGGGGAACCTCAACAGGCCACCAGCCATACTTGTCCGCCCCTGAGAAGCCTTTCTCCCAAGGGTCACAACACCCGCCATCCCCGTCACAGATCCCGAAGAGCTGGAGCCCCAGAGCGGAAAGGAGGCGGTGCCCGGCCCAGCTTCCTTCCCCAGCCCTAGGAAGGCGAGGGGGGAGTGGCTGGTTAACCTCACCGTCCCAACTACCTGATGGAGGACACAGAGGCGACCCCTTCCCTACACCCCGGGGCAGAAAAGGCCAACCCCATCCCCCACCCTTTACCTTCGCGGTATTTCTTGCGCAGGCGCCGATGGACACTCTTCACCACCCCGGAGAGCTTCTCCTGCTGCCGTTTCCGCTCCTGTTCTCGGGGCTGAGGCCGGGCTGGGAAAGGGGTCGAGGCCTCAGCGGGGACCCCAAGCCGGCTCCAAGGCTCGGACTCCATGACGATGGTGCTCCGCCCCCTCTGTTCCTCCCCTTCGTGCTCCCGTCCTGCTGCTCCAAAGGGGGCGGCGGCATCAGCCGCAGGGCTCTCTCTCTACGGCATGGCAGACAAGGTTCAGGTTTGCTGCCGTGATCATGTGACCCACCTCCTCTCCCTGTGGCTTGTTGGGAAATGTAGTTCAGCCGCTCGTCGCCTTCAGCAGCAGCAGCAGCAGTTGTTGATAGATCACTCGAGGTTCTCCCTTTCGCTTTCATCTAAACCTGGACGCAAGTCTTGTTGGCGTGTTTCTCAAAGTGACAGTTCCGTAGAAACGGGCAGTAGAAAGGACTGAACGTGCATCACCATCCTGAATTCCTCAGAGAGTGTGGGGTTTAAGAAAATGTAATTTGATAGTAGATACTCCTAGGAAATGGTTTTTTCAAGGTTTTTTTGGAAACAGAGAGCAATCCTTAGTAAGTTTGTTCCGAATCAAGAAGGCTTGCTCCAAAGAAATATTTCTTTGCAACGTTACTTGTGGTTTAAAATCAGTAGACTTAGAAGGATGTGACTGATTAGGATCTAATGCTCTTTCAAATTCGGGTGTATCTCGTCATTATTAATGAATCAGCTATTAGAACTGATAGTAGAGAAAGATGAGATCACTTACGCCTGGATCTGAACAGACACAAGCTTATTTTCCCATACTGCAGTAATAAGAAAGATGGGGGAAGGGTACACACAAACGAGTGGCAATTTCCCTTCTTCGGTCTATGGTTCCGACTTTCTTAAGGCATACTGACGGTTTTCTGTTGCAAATTACTGTTTTAAGTTCATCATAACTCGCCTTATCCAGCTATCCAAGTTTTTTTTCTTGTAATTTTATTTTTATAATTTTATGATTCCTGAGCCACAAGCTACCGGTATGACCAATTTTCAGCAAATGTCTATTGTGTGAAAGTTTTGCTCATCTATCAGAACATAAAAAAATAGCACGTTTTCCAAACACCCACCCTGTCCAAACTGTCCTCCCTGTCTTGCTGCCACTCAAAATAGTATGCATGTTTTGTTCAGAATCACTACTTTGTCAGTTGCTATTTAATGCTGCTTACTAGTCAGTTCATGCGTAGTATGCTGAAGAGAGGAGTGTTTCAGGAAATAACTGGAGGGCAGGAATTGTTTGTAGAGATAATTGAAAGGATAGATTTTTTAAAAACTTAAAAAAATTTATTGTTTCATTTGAATTTTACAGTTTATAGTAATTTCCTTCTTCATACATTTTCAAACAATACTTCCCCCCCTTTTCTCCCTCCCCCCATTACTTCTTCTTCATAGTTTTGTCACACAAACAGCAGTAAGTTCATTCTCTGTAGCCTCTTCTCCCATATTTCTTCATTGACTCGAGCTTCTTTCATCCAGTCCACATATATTATCCATATCTTCAAAATTTCATTCTATCTTGCCATGTCACTCACAACACAACACAAGCCTTTATTGGCATATAAAACAGGACAAAATTTTAAAACAAAACAAGGTTAAGAAATGCAGTTAAAACTACTAATTTCCAGTATAAAATTTGCAACAGTTTCACAAAAGAGCACATCAGAGCTGTTCAGGAGATTGGGTATCTTATAACACTCATGCCACTGAGAACATTGCAAGAAAATGGAATTCATGGAATTTCATGCGTATCTTATTGTATTTAGGGCATAGAAACAAAGAATGGTCAAGTTTTTCAACCATAGTCATATCACATGAACAAACTCTTTTAGAATGTTCCATATTCTTAAATCTTCCCTCCAGCAGAGCTGATGGCAGCACATTACATCTTGCAGTAGCCAAGGCTCTCCTCTGGGTAGGATTAATCAGCAGACGAAGATATGCTGTCATAATTCCACGCTCGCATGGGATTAATAATGTAGTCAGAGAACAGGTTGTCTTGGCAGCAAGAGTCAAATTATGAAAATCAAGATCCAAGAGCCTATTCTTAACTAGTCTGAAGGCTTCCACCTTTGTGAGCATAAGGAGTGATTCCAAGGGGAAACCAATAGCTTCAACCTTTCTAAAGATCAAAGTATACCATTCTGAAATAAAGTGATCTGATAACAGAGAGGGAATATAGCTATTGGATCCCACTAGAAAATGTATATGCAGCCAATATTTTATGGCCCTTATCCATGCCAAGGTTTTGAGAGTTGTTTGGCCCATCTCTATGCACAACGCAGCATAAGGCACACATCTAGGGAGATCTTGCCATGTCTTATTTTTGGTTAGTATATGGAAAATATCAAGTGTCACTTGTTCCCAGATATATTCTAACCATTTCTGAAATGTCCATTTTTTCTTTTCTTTCCAGCCCAAGGCTATTGTTGCATGGGCTGCTTTAATTATTATTTTACACATATAACTATCTTGTTTATCCACCCTTCTGTCTTCCATTACACCCATGAACATTAAGTCATTATTTAAATCAATATTTATCTTCACCAGTTTCTCGATATATATTAATACAGTTGTCAAAAATTTTTTCACTTCTGCACATTCTATCCACATATGGCTATAATATGCCTCTTGGTCTCCACAGTGCCAGCATTTAGAACTAAGTCCTTTTATCATATACTAGTGGGGCCCAGCCACGCGTTGCTGTGGCTTATTGTGGTGAAATAGAAAAGGAACAGTAGCAGCAAATCAATTGCAGAGGCCAGCAGTACGTGCTCATGCAAACACGCAGCCTGATACTGTGCGATGTCATTTATGTATGTGCCCGCATTCCTTGGGGGGGGAATGGAAAGGCACCCCTCCCACACATCTAGGCTGGCTGGTCATGATACTTTACCTGGGAGTAAGTTTGGTTGGTGGCAATGGGTGTCGCTTCTGTGGAAACCTTCTGAGGGGTGCGACGCAACCATTCAAAGTATGTCACGGTTGCTGTACTGAGCTTACTCCTGAGTAATGCGTGCCTGGTTTCCTTAACTGTAACCGCAGTATTCAGGGAATCTAGGGCGCCTGGGCCCTCCCTCCTGTCCCTTGCATGTCGCCCCTTACTCTCTTCCTTCCCTCACTTCTCTTCCCTTGCATGCCACCCCTCCCCCTCCTTCCCTTCCCTTTTCCTCCGCTAGGGTGGGTGGGTCATATCAAGATGTTGGGCCCCCTGCCTCCCCTCCCTTGCATGCCACCCTTCACTGTCTCCCCTCTCTCACTTCTCTTCCCTTGCATGCCTCCCACTCTTTCCCTTTCCTCTCCCTCCCTCTCTTCCCTTGCATGCCACCCCTCCCTCTCCCTCCCTCCCCTGTCCCTCATGTGTATGTGTGTGTATGTGTTTCACTTCCACTCGAGTTACTGCCTATGTACTGTTTTCAATGCTCATATCTGAACATTCTAAGCAGCACGAACATTCTAAGGGTGACAGTTACACACAGGCAGCTGCTTGTCCTTCACAGGGAGCGCCAGGAAAAAGGCGTTTTACCTGGGCCAGGTGTGAAATTTCAGGTATGTGAACATCTAAAAACACTCTCGCCTGGCTGACTATAGTGGCTGGGAATTTTCAGAGGAATTGGCCCAGCAGTTACTGAGGTATACTGTCATCAACAAAAACACTGTTAGCTTTTTATATAGAGAGATGCTAGTTGTTTTGGTGTTCTATACCATTTTAATATCACTTTTCTTTCTAACTCCATATATTTCTCAATCTTTATATTTTTCCAACTGTCTATTAATTTTTCAGTATTACCAATGTCTAGAAATCCTTCCTTCTCCCATTTTTGTTTCAATGTTCTTATCGTGAGTTCTTATCATCTGCCATATGTTTGTATATATGCCCTGAAATTTTCCCTTTGTGTTTTCCATATAGTTCCAGACATTTTGACATTATACATTCTCCTTTTATCCATGAAACCATTATCCTTTCCCAAATGCCTCTCAAAACCAACCAGTTCTCGTTTCCTCCTATCTCTATAAAATTTTGTAATGTCATAATTTCTCCTCCTTCCCTAATCAAATTTGCCACAATTTGAATTCCTTTTCTTTTCAATATTTTTATCCCTTTTTTTCCTTCTTTGCCAGCCACACTTCCCAAAGGTGCCACATCCAGGGTGCCAGGCATCAATTTACCTCTCAATTTTCCCCATATATCTAGCAAGACCTTTCTTGGGCCTATTGCTTTTTTATTTCCTTTCTTCAACTCTTTATTGAAGATACCATGTACGTCAACTCCTTTATTTATTTCATTTTCAAACTTAACCCATTTTTCGACATTATCCTCGTTTATACTCATCAGACTCTTAATCTGGAATGCTTCATAATATTCTTACATTTTTGGGATCCCCCAACCTAAAGAATTTTTTATCATGTATATAATCTTATTCATGATTCTTGGTTTTTTATTATTAAACACCCAGGCTTTCAGCTTTCTATCCCATTCCTCAAATTGTTTCTTCTTAATTTCCAATGGAAGAGTTAGAAATAAATAAAACATTTTCGTCATTATACACATTTTTAATGCTTTGATTTTTCCTGTGATCGATAAGGTCTTCTTATCCCATTCTTTTATTTGTTTTAATATTTTTTCCACCTTGCTTCATAATTATATTTAAACATCTTCTCTTTTCTATGTGTTATTATAATACCCAAATATTTAATCTTCTTTTTTACTAATCCTCTCTCTAATTGTCTTTTTTCCACATTAACACCCATTATTTTTGTTTTCTCCATGTTGACTTTTAATCCTGAGTATTTCTGAAAGTCTTCTAGAATTATTTTTAATTCTTTCATTGTAACAGCCAGATTCACTGTTATTACTAAAATATCATCTGCAAATAAGTTTAACCTTATTTCTTCTTGATTCACTTTATAACCTTTTATCCTTCCATTATTATTTATCCTTTCTGCCAAAAATTCCATTGCCAATATAAACAGATGTGGTGATAATGGACATCCTTGCTTCACTCCCCTTTCAATATTTACAATTCCTGTCCACCCGTCGTTAATTCTTACTTTTGCCCTTCCTCCTTTGTAAATCTCTTGTATAATGTTTATAAGTTGTTTTCCAAACCGAAAATTTTCTAGAGTTTGAAATAAATAATTATGACTAACTATATCAAACGCTTTGTATACATCTAACTTTATCATTGCATATTTTTTGTATTTGCCATGTAATGTTACATTTAATACATTTCTTAACGGGTGACAAATATCTCTACCTCTAATAAAGCCATATTGCTCTTGTCCAATTAACTTCGGAAGGATGTTTTTAAAACTATTTGCAAATACTTTCGCAAAAATCTTATAATCTTGGTTTAATAAACTTATTGGCTTATATGATTCTACCTGCTCTGGATTCCGACCTGGTTTTTCAATTGTTATTATTTCCGTTTCCCTCCATGTCTCTGGAACCCTCTGCCCTCTTAAAATATGGTTAAATAATACCTGCATCTCTGGAATTAATACTTCTGACATTTCTTTATAATACTCAGCATTAAACCCATCTAATTCTGGGGATTTATTGTTTTTCAAATCTTTAATAACATTTGCTATTTCCTCTTGTGTAATAGCTTCTTGCATTTGATCTCTCTCTTCCTGAGTTAAAACCTTTTTTGGTTTCTCATCATATTTTTCATTCTGGACTAGACTAAATAATTCTTTATAAAATTCTTCAAATTTCTTCTTTATTGCTTTATTTTCTGTTATATATTGATTACTACCATCTTTTATACCTTTTATTCTCTGTTTCTCCTTCCTCTTTTTCAAATAATTAGCCAGCCTTTTCGAATTTATATTCGCTCTTTGAAATTGGTTTTTAACCCAAATGTCCTTTTTCCGATTTTTAAAAAACATTATGCATCCATGTGTAATTAAAATGGACTTATAGCAGGCTGCAACTAGTGAAGTTGCCAACAGTTATAGAAAATATCATGTTATTAAAATGCTACACTAATCTCTTTGATTGTACAAGTTTGTAATTTTCTATACTTAAAAGTTACAATAGTTAAGAGAATGTGAGATTGTGGAAAGGGTCTATGAAAAGATGTTTTAAAGTGAAACCTTATGAAGAGAAAGATTAAAAGAAGCTGACTGTGAGTAGTGTACAGAATGTATAGTAATAACATAATTATTAATAATAATCAGGGTGGATTTGATTTGAATCAGATTGATTTAAATTATGATTTAAATCACTAGTCAGTAAGATTTGATTTAAATAATGGTTTTCTACATTGTTTCATGGCCTGTTACCATTGTGTGCATTCTCCAGGGAGGGAATAATCAGGGACGGGGTGAGAGGGTGCTCTTACCCCAGGCCCCAGGTGCAAAGTTTAAAGATAAATTTAATTTTAAAACTTCACTGGAAGTGCCATGTCTAGTTTGCTCTAAATGGACCAATGTGCTTGCAAACACTCATATTGTATTATATGGGACCATCCTTCATTCTCTCCTAGGTGTACACTTACTGGAAAGCCCAGGGCTACTTCCTAGTAATATAGTATGTGAAACAATAGTATGCATGTTTCTGCTCCTTCCTTTTAAAGTATCCATTCTAACTTTTATAATAAATTAGGGCCTATTTTCCTGTTGGATCTATGGTGCAGCTTCACTTGGAGTACCATGTGCAGTTCTGGTCACCATATCTTGAAACATTGCAGAGCTGGAAAAAGTACAAAAGAAGGCAACCAAGAAGGTTAGGGGTTTGAAGCACCTCTCCTATCTGGAACAGCTAAAGACTCTGTGACTTTTCAGTTTAGAAAAGAGACAACTAAGAGTGACATGGTAGAGATTTATAAAATTATGCATGGAGTGGAGACAGTAGACAACTTTTTCTCCTTCTCCCAAAATGCTAGCTCAAGGACATCCATTGAAGCTGATAGACAGTATTCAGGACAGACAAAAGGAAACACTTCTTTACACAATGAGTAATTAAAATGTCACTGTCAGAGAGTGTAGTGATGATCACAGGTATAAATGCCTTTAAAGGGGGATTGGACAGATTAATGGAAGATAGATCTAACAGTGGCTACTAGCCATGATAGCTAAAGAGTAGCAGTGGTGTACTGCCAGTGGGGTGGGAGGGTGTGACACCTCAGGCGGAGCCGTGGCAGAGCGGTGGCCGGGCCGTGGAGGGGGCATTGCCGGGCACATGCCCTGGGCACAGTTTTCCCTCCACCTCTGAAGGGTAGTAAATCTGAATTCCAGTACTAGGAGGCAACATCAGGAAAGGCCTTAGCCTCTATGCCCTCTTGTTGGACCTCCAGAGAATGTAGTTGACTACTGTATAAGACAGGATGCTAAACTTGATGAACCACTGGTCTGATCCAATATGGGTATTTCTGTTTAGTATCAGCTGCTTTTGCTTGTTTTAAGCAGCTGCTTCATTGGGCCTAAATATATTTATTTTGCAGATTTCTGTGATCCTTTGAAGTGATCCATCAATTCATTCTGCCTAGCAGCAAAGTGGCTGACAAGAGCATTTTCTAATTTAAACATGTCTGCTAGCTCAACTTACAGGGAACAAATTCTGCAAATCTGCAGCTTGCAAATATGCTTACAGAGCTATGTTAATACAAAGGTCAAGTTGGCATTAGCAGGGACATTACATCTGATTCACTGGCTAAAGGCTGTTCTCAAGCCCTGTTGAACCATTAGATTTTTTGTTTCACATCAAAAGTGTTCTTGTGAACAATGGAAATTGTTTTTTCTGCTTGGCTTTAATTCACACTGGGGTCTGAGAATGTTGAAAAAAGAAAAAGAAATGCATATACAAATAGGGGAATAGGCAGTGGTGGGATTCAAATAATTTAACAACTGGTTGCGAACATCTGGTGGTGGGATTCAAATAATTTAATGACCGGTTTGCTGCCCCTGGCCACATGTCTAAACACAACAATAACACATCCCACACTCTGTGGCACTGGAGTGTCGCAAAAACCTGCTTGGAAAACACAGATCCTCATGGATCCTTATGATTTTTGCACTGTCACCCCCAAATCAGCATCCAATCATAGCCCAGACCAGGCCATAGCCACACTGCAGTGAAAACCCACAACATTCTGGCCATGAAAGCTTTTGATAACTGTCATGCCTCTAGAGACACCCTCACTATTTTCTCATGTTGCATTCAACACATGTACAGCTGAACATGTTATTGAAACCACACCCTTGTTCACATATTGGTTTCTGGCTTTTTCTTGTAAACTGAATGCATGTTTACTTTTTCTTATAAACAAATTGTTGCATGTACATGCAAGAAGTATGTATGTTCACTGGAACATGTAAACAGTACAAAATTGTCTTTGATCACTTTGATTGGATGGGGGATCTTGGTGGGCCTGCCAGGCAGCTGGGTTCTCCTACAGCTCAAACAGGGTTAATACCCTCTGAGCTGAAATGGGCAGCTACTGCCAGCAGAAGGCTGGGACCTGGCCTGACAGCTGCGTCCTCAGGGGAGAGACAAGTGGGGAGATGTGCAGCAGTGGAGATAAGAAGCCTTCCCTCTCCCCACACCTACCCTAAAAGGCCAGCTGAGACATTGGGGTCCCAGCAGAGTCCTTCCCTCTCTCCCCATCCCAAAAGACCAGGCGGGGCCTTGGGGGCCTGGCCAAGGCCTTCCCTCTCCTCTCTTCTCCCACCCAAAAACCAGGTGGGCCCTTGGGGGCCCCGGCAGAGGCCTTCCCTCTCCCTTCTACCCATCCCAAAAAACTAGCTTGGGCCTTGGGGTCCGGCAGAGGTTTTCCCTCTCCCCCTCCATCCCAAAAGGGTTGGTAGCAGAAATGCAGACTAAGACATTTTTGAATTGCTGCTTCAAAATGAAGAGAGACTAGAAAACACTTAAAAGTAATATTTTAATATTTTAATTTATTTTTGGATTTTTACCCCGCTCATCCCTGAGGGGCTCAGGGCGGCAACAACATTTTAAAACAACACAATAAATCATATAAATACTTAAAACCAGCTTAAACTATCATTACTAAAAATAACAGACTTCAGATGGCAATTTACAAAAATATATCCAGCTCCCTCCTCTCCCGCCCCCCCGGAGACCAAAAAATAGATGCTAGCCTGGCACGTCAAACGCTGTAGTGAGGTCTAATAACATAGCAGCGCCGAACTACCTCTGTCTAACTGGCACCAGAGCTCATCCACAACAGCAACCAGGACCATCTTGGTTCCATGACCAGGGCAGAAAACAGACTGGTCCAACACTTTGATATCTTCCAGAAACTTCTGAAGCTGACCCGCCACTGCTCTCTTAATTACCTTACCCAGGAACGGAAGGTTCTATACAGGGTGGTAATTGGCAAAGTCCTGAAGATCTACATTTGGTCTTTTAAGAAGTAGGTGGACCACTGCCTCTTTCAGCCAACCCAGGAAGGCTCTTTGCTCAAGAGAGCCATTGATAATACCCAACAGGTGGCTTCGTAGCTCCTCCCTACAAGCTTTGGAGTCCCCTGGCCTGGGCGACGCGCCGGAAGGTCAGAGGGACAGTAAGGCATTCGGGAAAGGGCGGGGGGGAATGGTGCCTTCCAGCTGCTGCCATTCGCACAGCAGCGGTTGGAAGCCGCTATTTCTGAAATACCTCGCCAGGGAGTGAGGTTCGGAAACAGCGGCTTCGCGCCACTGGGGGGTTGCAAGGCCACCGCTGCTGCAATGCAGCAGTGGCGGCCGTGCGAACCCCTCCCCAGGGACGCTGTTTTTAGCATCCCTGGGACGCTGTATTCCACCCGTGCAGAAATAGCCTCTGATTCATTACACACAACACAAATAAAATATTTTAAGGTTGTTTTAAGGTTGGAAAATAAAATGTTTCCTGCGAATGTCCACACAGCTTTTTGCTCAAAACATTTGGAAAACATTTTATTTTTGAAAATGCTTAACTAGCAACATTTTCCCCTGGAATGTTTTCAAAATGTTTCC
This sequence comes from Sphaerodactylus townsendi, assembly GCF_021028975.2. Lineage (NCBI taxonomy): Eukaryota > Metazoa > Chordata > Lepidosauria > Squamata > Sphaerodactylidae > Sphaerodactylus > Sphaerodactylus townsendi. Next base: position 69,821,015 of record NC_059430.1, read on the forward strand.
TGTGTGGCAAGCATGAAATGTTTTATTTTTCTTATCCAAATGTAAAGAGCTCTCACTTTCATTTTTGCTGCTCATACCCACCTTTTTGTGCCGCTACAGTTTGATTCTCCATGCCCCCCGCCATTTGCAGAGTTTTTCCCAAGGACGTTTCCTCCAAAGCATTGCATTGTGTCTAGGTGGCACTTCACTGACTTAAGTATGTGAATCAACTCAGCTTTGCCTGTCAGTGTTGATAGAAAGGAACAGTCAAATAATGCCTTCGCCGTCATATTGGTTACTACATATGCAAAGATGTTAGCAATCCATGTTTCTGAATGTAACACTTTTGGTACATGTTAACACTAGGATGCCCAGATATTTTTCCTCATTGAGTTTGTGAGTCTAATGGCCCAATCTGGGAGTGGGGGTAGCAAATCACCTCCCAGATGAGGTGTGGACCCACATCAACAGATTTTCCCTCTCCAGGGCACTTTCCCCAGCAGAGGGACAAAAACACTGGTGGGTGGATGCTCCCGCACCACACCCAGTACCATTGGCACAGTGTGGGCAGGCTGAAGGTGTTCCAAGGGGTGGAGCCGACTGTAGTCAGCTTCAATCCAGCCTTTAGAGCTGTGAATGCCGAGAGTCGGGCCTTAGAATCTGCCACCCAAAAGGATGGCATAACTCCATTCAGCCCTATGGAGGACTTTCAGATCCATCCCACTATCCACAACAAACTACAATTTCCAGGATTATTTAAGGAACCTTAGTTCCCAGGATTCTTTAACAGTTACATTGGTATAAACTGATACATGTTGGTATGCAGCATTGACCCATCATAATCACTGCCAAGAAGACAGATTCCTTGTCCTGCTTTAACTATCTGGGACATTTTGTAGGGGCAAAATGGATATAAAACACTGCCCTTCTGATTTTCATACCATGCAGCTGTGTTACTTATATGGTTGTGACATACAGCGGGGAAAGTTCACCAATTAAGACTCCTAAATCTGGAAGGGATCAAAGGGCCATCAGTGCAAGCCTGTTGATGGAAGGCACTGTTTTTAAGTTATACCCTGAATAATGCAGCTTGCATTTTGTTTTGTTGGAAGTTAAAGTAATGTTCAGAGCCACTAAGTGATCTGCAAATGCAAAATGCAAATGCTCAGGAGGAAATAAAAATATATCTTTGAAAGGAAACCTAGCAATCTTGCTGTCATATGTGCCTCGGGGAAGGGGATCCAGTTGGTATTGCAGCTGTTTTTGGAGCTGATGTCATAACTTGCTATTCATTCCTTTCAGGTATAATGACTTTGGAAAATAAAGGACCCATTTAAAGGAGGACGTGAGAGTACCAAATAAATTATTTGAACCATTCTACTTTCTCTTATACATCCATCCAGGTCATGTTAATTGCAGTTCTTTTTTTTTATCTCCCAAATTATCTTCCATAAGCAAAATGCCTTATAACAAGTATGCACCATCTGCAGGGCACAAATAAAGGCTTCAGAATAGTCTTTCTTGCAAGCCTTAGCATTCCTGACATGTTAAAAATGTCTAATTAGAATTCCTAGTTGAATACATATACAAACATCAGCAAATATATACAAACAGAACTCTGTTTATTGGTTTTATGTATCAATATTTATATAGCAATAGCCTAATGGATAAACTGGAATTTTGCATTGTGAAGAAACTATGTACATGTGCCCAAGCCTAGTGAATGCATAAGCAGGCTTCCATGTCTGTATCACATATCGGATAAGGAACTGCAGGGTGTACATTTTCTGAGCATCCAAATGCATATTGATAGCATCAGTAAAAGACAGCCAGTGCCCTTGCATTACCAGATTTACAACATATGTCATCCTGCCCAACCAGCCCCATCTATATTGTGTTCCTTTTTAGATTCTGGGTCTAGAAGTAAGTTACAGCTCAAGCTGAGATAATTGGATTTCCCAAATCAAACCGAATCCCTCTACCTCAGTGGAGAGGAATATCAAAGACAGTAACCCACTGGACATGACACCCACCCATGATACAGTGACACACCAATATGCTCAACAGGTTTCCTTTCATTCTCCTCCAAGCTAAATAAGAAAAATAGCCTGATTTAGGCCTTTGTTTCTGATTAACCAGTGCATTGTTAATGCAATGGTTAGGGGCATATTTCTTTTGATTACTGGCACTACTTTTAGTGGTTAAAAAAATCTTTTCACCCTGGTCAAGCAGATATTGTACTTTGGAAACAATAGGACAGAGAAAAGCATGCAGGTACATCAAATCTGTTCTATTCAGTGAGTTAACTAGGGTGAGGCAAGTGAGGCACTGCCTCAGAAACACAAATTTGAGGGGCACAGAAAAAAAATATATAATATATATGCCTACCATCCAAGCCACTATACCATTTTGTTTAATGTTCTTGCTATTGTGAGCACAAGAAGTGCAACTGTAAAAAAAGTTGTATCTGATATAGTTTAATTTTGAATTTTTTGTCAGCTGTAAATAATAATAAATTAATAATCAGTTATTATTGCTATAATTGTTATATTTTCTCATATTTATTTTTTGTTTTTTAACTTTCCTTTTTCTGTAACTTTTTGTTGATAAAATAAAAATTATTTGAAAAAAGAAAAGAAAGAAGGATCCTCTGAAGATGCCAGCCACAGATGCAGGCGAAACATCAGGAGAGAATGCTGCTAGAACACGGACATACAGCCCGGAAACCACACAGCACCGCAGTGATTCCGGCCGTGAAAGCCTTCGACAATACAAAGAAGGGACCGATTGAGAACAATACTACTGCTGTAAGAGCACCAACTCTGGTTTGAGAAATTCTTGGAGATTTGGGGTGGAGCCTGTAGGTGGTGGGGCTTGGAAGAGTAACTTCAGCAGAGTATAATGCCATACCGTCTACTTTCAGAGCTGTCTCTTGGTGTTGTATGGGAAGTTAAACTCACAACAAAAAGAGAGTAATTTGGCATCTCCACATGGAATGCCAGTATGTATAACCACTCTAATTTCTGAACACAAGAGGATCACGTGGGAGCTGTTGAAACAATTTGTGACATAAGGCTATAATCCTGAGCATAATCCAGTGGAACATTCTCTTGTGCAAGCACTGTTGTATTGAATGGAGTAGCCAAGAGGAGCACCTATTCATTTCAATATACTCTAAGATATACTGAATTGGGACCACTTTCCTTACATTCCATTAGAATAATATAGGCAATTGATAAAAATGCAAGGGCTGAGAATACAAAATTTCTAAGGAAATGATTAACCCAGCAGTTTTATAATGTGCCTTTTTTACCTGCTAGTGACCCATGAATTGTTCAATTTTTTTTATTTCAGATCGAATTTCTGTAACTTCATTGATTAATATATACCTTGTCCAATCCATACATACAGTGGTGGGATTCAGCAGGTTCACACCACTTCGACAGAACCGGTTGTTAAAATGGTGCTTGTATACAACCAGTTGTTAAATTATTTGAATCCCACCACTGCATACATACATGCGTATGATGTATACAGTGAAGAATGCTTTATAAACAATATTATAAAACCAACTGAGCAGTATAACTGTATAGCCTCAAGTGTATAGTTTATCTTTTCATGTATATAAAAAGAAATAAGCAAATACTTGCAGTGTCCTATGGGGACTGCAAATTAAATTGAAAATTGTTTTGACTTACTGTACAACGTACTGTATAGTATTGTGCAAACTACTGTACAATATTCAAAAACCCTTCCTCAATAAGCAGTAATAGCTGAGAAGAAAATGAGTTATGGCACAGGGTATGAATAATGTAAAAGTACATTCTTAGTACTTGAAGGGAAAGAGGTAAAATGAAAATGCAGATCTGATTAGTAATTAGGACTTTGTGCTGAGATGTTTTTCTTTGTCAAGATGTGCTATGGCTCTACCAGTTTTGACAGACGTGTACAAAATGGGAACTCCTGCTGTTGTAGCTGTTGATAAACTTGGCGTTTATAAAAATAGCTCCTTGGCTGTGTACAATCAGGGACAGACATATAGGTGCTCCTGAGGAATAATCAAAGGTGGGAAGGAGGGTAATAGCCCTTTCTGCATGCGATAAATACTGCTTATAGTTGTCCACTTTAAATGGATGGTTTGCAAGAAATTCCCATGCTTGGGTCAATGGAGGTATTATTTTAAAAAACGAATAGATGGTGAATTAGTGTCTTTTAGGATCTAGGGCGCAGACAGGCAATCTTCTTTGGTCTAAGTGCTGAAAAAAATCCATTTCTATCTGTGAAGGTACTGTTGTGTCAGCAAACAAATGAGGGCTGCACTTAGCCAGACATGCTTGGAACAAGGCAAGCCACTGTGGTATAGGAAGCATCTTAGGGATCTGCCTTGTGCAGGTGTTACATGAACTGGATTCAGAGAGGGGGAAATTGCAGGGTAACCATTGTAAATTTTCAGTATTATCTCTAATACCTCTTCCTTTTCTGAATTCAGCTTGAACATCTGGTATTTCTCATTCCATATATGATGGTCTGATAGCTGCTGCAATCTTTAACATCTCCTTCTCATCTATCTTTAGCAATTTTAACAGTTTCATCAGTCATCCATCAAGGCTATCCACTTATTTTGGCTGCAAGAATAGTCTTTGCTCATTCTTCTTTGGTAATATCTCTGGTTTCAATCCATAGTTCTTCTGGTACCTGTTCACTTGAATTTAGTAATGCAAATCTGTTCTTTATGTGGTTTTTGAATGCTTCAGGAATGTTGTTTAGATTGTATTTTGGCAGAATGAATGTTTTTGTGTTTTTCCTTCATCTTTATTCTAATTTTCAATAGTAACAATTATTGGTCTGTACCACAATCTGCTTGTAGCCTTCTTCTAGCAGACAGAACAGAGCTTTTTCATCTTCTGTTGCTGATTAGGTACTCTATTTGTTTTCTGTATGGGATATTCAGTGATGCCAAAGCTTACAATAATCTATTTGGTTGCCTGAAACATGTGTTTGCAATGAGCAAAGTGTTCATAGAATGCATTGAGTTGCTTTCCTGCTTCATTTCATGCTCCTAGTCCAAATCATCCAGCAATATTTGAGTCTGGTTTTTTCCTTCTTTTGTGTTACCTATGATTATCAGCACATCTTGTTTAGGTGTGTGATTAGTTTCTTCCTGAACATTTTCATAAATCTTCCCATTTCTTCCTTATCAGTTTCTGTTGTTAGGACATAAACTTGAATGACAATTATGTTGATAGGCTTTCCATGAAGTCTGATATTGTTTGGTCAAACTTTGCATTATAGACCCTGACTGCTTCTGCTATATCTTGCCTCACTATTAGAGCAACTCAATTTCTTCTGTGTTGTCATTTCCAGAATAAAAGACTTAGTACTTTTCTGACTTAAAATGTCCTAATCCACTCCACTTTAGTTCACTCACTTCCAGGATTGTGATGTTCGAATGTTTCATGATTACAGTTCTCAGCATCTCTGACACACAGAGATCTCCTTACCATGTTAAGTTGTGCCTCTTAGAAGGGGAATTAATCAGGGAACATCTTTTTAATTGATCAGCCTAACAGACTAAATGTTCAAGTCTTATTACTACACATGTCAAGGCAAGCATAGAGTTATTTATGAGTATATAAGACATCTTGGACATTGATGTCACAGAGAGAAACACATTTTACCATGACATACCTCTGAAGATGCCAGCCATAGATGCAGGTTAAACATTAGCAGCAAAAACTACCAAACCATTGCCAAAAGCCTGGAAAACCCACAACAGCTAGTTGATTCTGGCTGGGAAAGCCTTTAACAATACATCTTGGGCATTCATAGAATCTTAAAGTTGGAGGAGACCCCAAGGGCCATCAAGTTCAACCCCCTGCAATGCAAGAACACACAATCAAAGCACTCCTGACAGATGGCCATCCAGCCTCTCTTAAAAATCCTCCAAAGAAGGAGACTCCACCACACTCCAAGGTAGTGCATTCCACTGTCGAACAACCCTTACTGTCAGGAAGTTTTTCCTGATGTTTAGGTGGAATCTCTTGTCCTTCACCTTGAACCCATTACTCCTGGTCCTCGTCTCTGGAGCAGCAGAAAACAAGCTTACTCCCTCACCAACATGACATCCCTTTAAATATCTAAACATGGCTATCATGTCACCTCTTAACTTTCTCTTCACCAAACTAAACATACCCAGCTCCCCAAGTCTCTCCTCAAAGGTCATGGATTCCAGACCTTTTATCATTTTGATTACCCTCCTCTAGACTCGTTCCAGCTTGTCAGTACCCTTCTTGAATTGCGGTGCCCAGAACTGTTAAAAATATTCCAGATGACGTCTAACCAATGCAGAATAGAGAGATACAATTACACCCCTCGATCTAGACACTCTACTCCTAGTGATATAGCCCAGAATCACATTGGCTTTCTTGGCTGCTGCATCACACTGCAGACTCATGTTGAGTTTGTGGTCTACTAAGACTCCCAGATTCCTTTTGCATGTAGTGTTGTCAAGCCAGATGTCACCCATTCTATATCTGTGCATTTCATTTTTTCTGCCTAAGTGTAGTATCTTACATTTATTTCTGTTGAAATTAATTTTGTTTGTCTTGGCCAGCTTTCTGATCTGTCCAGGTCCTATTGAATTCTGACTCTGTCCTCTGGGGTATTAGCTATCTTTGCTATTTTGGTGTCATCTGCAAATTTGATTAGCTTGCCCTCTATTCCATCATCCAATTTTTCAACACCAAGGTGGCATAGCAACTGCTTTATGGGGTACCACTATGGATAGGAGCCAGGAACCACTTGGTTGAGCAGATTCAATCTTGCTTCTTATATAAAACACTAGGTGTTCCTCATTGTGTGCTGTATGCTGCTTTGTGTTTGGAAGCTGGTCAACATCTTGAAACCAGGGCATGGTTAGTGACCTTCAGGTTCTGGGTATGTTTATGCTTCAACCTGGAGGTCCCAAGTCTAATGTATGAAGCTTTGCCTGCCCTCCAAAGATCTGAGTGGTGGGCTTGCATAGAAGCCAAAATACTTATTCTAGGTTGGTCACTCAAGGCTTTGGCAATGTTACCAAGCAGCCAATGAAATCCTTCAGAGCTTGAAAAGGAGGTAGATTGACCAAGAGTACCTAACCAGAGAAGCCAGTAAATTCTGTTCCCCGCTCTACTTTGGAATCTACCCCAAGGTAGCTTGTAATGGCGAAGCATTTAATACACCTAAAAGAGCCCAATCAGTGCCAAGCCTTTACTCATGCAAGATGTAACATACTACCATCAGCTTTGTTGCAAGGCAGACAGTCTATGGCTGTTTCCGCACAGGTGGAATACAGCGTCCCAGGGACACTAAAAACAGCATCCCTGGGGAGGGGTTCGCATGGCCGCCGCTGCTGCATCGCAGTAGCGGCAGCCTTGCAACCCCCGAGCAGCGCAAAGCCGCTGTTTCCAAACCTCGCTCCCTGAGCGAGATATTTCAGAAACAGTGGGTTCCAACCACTGCCATGCGAACGGCAGCAGCTGGAAGGCGCCATTTCCCCCCCTTTCCCAAATGCCTACCTTGTCTCCTGGCTTCTGGCTTGTCGCAGAGGCCAGGGGACACGCCCCCCTGGCCTGCGACTCCAGAGCCATTGCTCCAGGCTGCGGGGGCGTGTCCCCTGGCTTCTGTGACAAGCTGGAAGCCAGGAGACAAGGTAGGCGTTTGGCAACGGCGCAGCCTCTGCGAAGGCTGTGCTGCCGCCTGCCACTCTCCTGGGACTGTCCATGCGAATGGTCCCGGGGGGGAGGTGCATTGGCATTGTTTATGCCGACGCACCCCCGCACTGTTGCGGTGCGGAACGGGCCTCTGAGACAACCAGATTAAATCTTTTGCAACAGGTTCTGGCAAAGAAAAAAAGTTTGTCAGACCAACAAAAAAATCTTATACCTGTTGAATAATGAGGTTGCTAATATAACCAAGACAACAGCCAGATTTCTACGTCTCATCATTGCAGTGTGTCTTCAAACAGAGAGTAGGAGTTCTATAGCACTGCAGCCAATACTCAAACTCTGTTTTATTATGTATGACACCCCCCCCCCTTGTCTATCTTTATGCTGATATGCCAGTAAAGGGTGTCTTGACTTGATGTGTAGTTGGGGCTGTTACACTCCTACAGTATTAAATTCACTTCTGCTGTTCCCCTTTCATTACACTGTGTAATAACAGCACAGCATCAGCCTGGCATGGAAGTCAAGTTGGTGTATGTAGCTGCACTCTGTAGTAATAAAAATGTGCTCCAATTAATAGGCATTCTGGGCACATTAATTGCTTTTACACACAGGAATGAAGAGGCAGTACCCTGTTATATATTCTGATCATCTTCTATTTCTGATTAATTTTCTTCTATCCTCTGGGCTTCTTAAGGCACTGAAGGGAAAAAAAGAACAGTTGGTCTACATATTTAAATATCAGCTATCTTCCTAGGTTCTTTAAGGTACGAAGACAACATAACCAAACACACAAACATTGTGTTTGTTATATTGTTTTTGGCCAAAGATCTTCAGTTGTCAATCCCAGCAAGAATTTTAGCTGGTTTTCCTCACCTATCTTTTCTTCAGTCCTTTGCTATTGCATGCTAGCTGCCTATCTGGTTCATTTTAAACAGGTGGCATAATTGTACTCTTTTCAGACATCTGATGCCAATCCTGGTCTCCCTGACAAGTATGATACATATTTTGCAAGCTTGTTTGCAAACTTGTTTGAAAAATTCACTCTTCTACATGTACCTTTACAATATTAGAGTAAATGTAAGAATAATCCTAAGCAGTCTACTCATAAAACTACTCAGATTGTTCATTGAGTATTACTCCAAAGACAGGGTTCTTACATAAGTGAAGCCACACCCAGTCACAGTGTAAATGTTCCTTTACCTTGGGCAACATGCTCATCAAATTCCGATTTCTTCTTTGACCAGAGGGGTCAGGATGGTGCCTGCTAGAATGCCATTTGCAAGAATTGGCTTCCTGGAGATTAAGGGCTACTTGAGCTCTGCAGCATGCCCCTTCCATCCTTATCAAGGGCCGTTTCCGCATGGTTACACTGGGGGGGTGCGTTGGCGTATACAATGCCAACACCCCCCCCCCCCGGGACTGTTTGCACGAACGGTTCCGGTAAAGGCAGGGAAGACGGTGCAGAGCTGCGCCGTCGCCCGATCGTCGTACCTTCCCTGTGAGCTTCCGGCACGTCGGCCAGGCCAGGGGACACGCCCCCTCCCCTGCTCGACAGCTCTGGAGTCACAGGGCGGGGGGGCATGTCCCCAGGCCTGGGCAACATGCCGGAAGGTCACAAGGAAGATAAGTCATTCAGAAAAGGGGGGGATGGCGCCTTCCAGCCGCTGTTTCCAGAAAACCTCACTCGGGGAGCGAGGTTTGGAAACAGCAGCTTCGCTCCGCTGCGGGGGAGTGAGGAGGTGCAGCTGTGATGCAGCTGTGCCCCCATGTGAACAGCTTCCTAGAGATGGCGTTTTTGCCATCCCTAGGGCGCTGTAAATGGCCCGTGCGGAAAGGGCCATGGAGTGAGTGGAAATGGGCATATTTCAGGACGTACCATTGGCGAGAGCGTCGGACAGCCATATCACCAATGTGACTTAGTGTTACCTTCCTGGGAAAAGTAGTAGTTATTGCACTTCAAACATTTGTTTATTTTAAAACTCTCTGTGCACCTTTGTACCCAGCGCAGGTTCCCCAACACATATAAAACAATTCAACGCAGCACAAACACATAGGCACACATATATGAATAGGAAATATGAAGTCACTGAGTGAATGCCAAACAAAAGCAAAATGTCTTCAGCTGCTGGTGGAAGACAGTCAGGGGGTGGGGGGACGAATCACCTGGGGAGGGAGTTCCATAATTTTGGTGTCATGACTGAGATGGCAGAAACACTTGAAGCAGTGAACAGTAAACAACAGTAACAGTAAACAGCAGTTAATAATTACTGTGTCTAATTGCTTCTTATCCAAAGGTACTCATGGTTAATGTTGCCAACTCCAGGTTGGGAAATTCCTGGAGATTTGGGGATAGAATCTAGGGAGGGCAGGGTTTGGGGAGGTTAGAGTCCTCAGTAGGGTATAATGCCACCTTTGCACATTTAAACAAAATACAACCATTTGTTGAATTCTTCCTCAAATCCTCATTCATTTGCTAGCATAGATTTTATTAGGACGGAGTCATGCTAGACAACATATTAACCACAAGTCTGTATGAATGAGAGAGAGAGAGAGAGAGAGAGAGAGAGAGAGATCTATATATAGTTTTACTTTCCCTTTGGGAAGCTTCATTACTACACATTTTAGTACAATCTAAATTACCCATGTGGCTGGCCCAGGTGTTTGGAAAGGCAACCAGAGAAAAATCAGATCATGCTAAAATTAGACTCTGTTGGATAGTTTCCTATGTAAGACTTAAAAATGTATATTGTTAATTTAGCAGTATAAATTTATGAAATCTAATACTAACAAGTAAAATAATGTACAAAGTTTTTGCAAATTTGTAAAGAAACTCTTTACAAAAATGTTGTTGGCAAAAGATTATGGATAACAAGCTGGGAACCACAAGAAACTTGTGAGAGCACATATCCCATGTCTCACAAATCTGCCTCCTTCCCTGTCCCCCACTTCCCTCAGTTTCTCACTCCTGTCACTCCTTTTCTTACTCTCCTCAATTCTGGTCACTTTATTTCCCTTTCTGCTCCATATCATAATGCTTTTTGCCCCAACCAATCACTCTTTCTCTTTCTGCCTGCATCCACACCATCATTTTCTTTTTGCCCCATCACCCTCCCACCTGCCTCCTGCCCCTAGCAGCTGTAGTGGCAGCAGTTCTCTTGGAATCACAGCTCTCCCAAATACAGAGCTCAGTTCCCCCAAAGGTCGAATCCCCACTACCGTCTTAGCCAGGTTTCAGAACACAAACTAACCAGGGAATTTTTAGACTGGAACATGGGATTCCCCCCCCCCCCAGGGGAGGGGAGGGAACAAAATGGTAGATTGCTGAACGCCACCTATCTTATTGTAACTTGTTATATTTATTAGAAAGGTTTTTATGTTTTCGCTGCTTTTAAATGTTTTAACTGCTTACATTGTCGCCTTCTATGCTGTGCACCGCCCAGAGCCCTTCGGGGATGGGGCGGTATAAAAGCTCAATAAATAATAATAATAATAATAATGACCTCCCCATTGCTTGCGTGGCAGATGCCGTTTCTGGCGCTCGTTCTCCCCGTTAATCCATGTTCCGGCAGGACCTGGTTGCCAGTGGCATAGACCCCATTGACACAGTTCAGAGCTGATCCAAGGGGAGGGATGAGGGTTGAAACCCTGACTCGTTTCCCACCCTAGACTGTGACACGGAATTCGGGCAATCAATCAGCGATTGCACACACAGCCTTTCCTTAGTTTTGTTTCCGCTTTTGCGATTGTCCAGCAGAAGGGAACGCAAACGTTAAACAGCCAAATGTGTAACTTTGAATCGTTAATGTTTTACACAGGTAACAATTAACTGTTTGCACAGTTAAACTTTTACATGTTGGTTTTTTGATCACACCCCTACAATGAACATTTCTGCAGTGGGAAAAGGTCCTGCCCCATCAAGGCATGCCAGCCAATCAAGGGAGACGGGCGAAGCGAGCTCGCCTGGCAGTGGGGATTGCTAAGAGTTCTGCAACGGGGTGTGTGCTCGCTGTGATGGGGAGGGAGAAACTCCGATGAAGAGCACACGGTTTCACAACAACAGGTTTGGATCTGCGTGCAAATTTCAAGTGAGAATTCGACCTTAGAGTAACTTGGATCCTCCAGAATTACAACTGAACTCCGGACAACAGAGGTCTGTCTTCTTGGAGAAAATGAATGCTTTGGAAAGTAGACTCTGTGGCATTATACCCTGCTGAGGAATCTACCCTCCACAAACCCTGCCCTCCCCAGACTCTATCCCCAAATCTCCAGGAATTTCCCAACCTGGAGGTGGCAACATTAACCAGGCCTAGCCCCATGAGTTCTCCCTCAAAGGCCAAAATAGGGCTGGACAAGGGCCTGCCTCCTCCCCTGCCTTTATATTTCAGAAACTCCAAGGCTGGTGTGAAGGCTGAGGATCATGAGGGGAAAATTCTCCCTTCTTGCAATACCTGAAAGCAATGGACGTTCCCTAAATTACCTAAGAAATAAAACCTTTGTTATATGCGTGTTCTCTTTAGTTGACCCTGTTTCACTTCAAAATATTTCATCACTCACTTTCCCTTCAGACATTTCAAATTTTACAGTTACTTCACAGCATTGTAAATACATCTTACTAGAGAATTAGGGACAGGAAATCTCTGTCACACACGTGGCATGATTTACCCTCCTGACAAGAGAATAGGTACCTCTCTGACACAAGCTCTTTCCCTTTCAGCTCCCTCAGCTCTTCCCACTCTGAACAGAAGACTGATTAGCTCTGTTCCAAGAGCCTAGATGTAAATTCCCTTCTTGGCTAGAGTTAGGGACTCTTTCTTTCCCAATACTTTCTTCCTGCCAAAATCTTAAGTCTCTCCCAGACACTAAGACATGTCTGTTCTCTTTGGAACTAAGAGTTGAACTCTTTCTCCATGGAATCAGAGTTGAACTTCTTCAATTTGTCTGAAGTTCTAAGTGCTTCTAAACCAACTTACACTCTCAGGCTCTGTGAGGGTTTTAAAATGGACTTTTCTGTATCTGCCTGCTAGATCTGTCACAGCTAGAATCTGTGACTATGTAGCAACAGTGACTGAGGGAATCCATTGCTTAAAGCTGCAGGTGCTCCTTTTATCATTTTTGGATTTTGAAATGCCCCAATGTTTATTTTTTTTAATTTCACAGTTTTCTACAAACCTAGGGCCCTTTTCTAGTCTGCATTGCCTGTTTACAGATCCAGTCACCAAATTTAAGTATCCAAATAAATAAATGTCCAAATAATAATATTCTAATATACTTTGCTATTAGAATACAAGTTGGCATTTATGTAGCATATTTCAAATGTTCAACGAGCTCAATATACATTATCCTTACAACAGCCCTATAAGTATTGTTTCCATGTTACTAATTAAGATAAACTTGGAACCAAACTATATGTTACACACAAATATTGTAGCCAAATAGTCTTTTCACATTTTTAAAATTTATTTAATGAGATTTATATCCTCCCCCTTCCCAACCAAGGTCAGACTGGGGGCAGCTAACAATACAAAATTACCAATAATTAAAATACACAAATTAATTGGGATCCTACTTGGCTTTATGTAGATGCATGCTGAGACTCCTAGGTCCAGAGCATGTGGAGCACACCTGAAAAGTGAGTTTTAAAAATCATTAGGAGCTCCAGACATGGAAAGCCTAGTACATGTTTGGTTTGACCATCAGAATAACTTCTAGAAACATACATGATGAAGAACCCTTGCAAGTGAATTTTTAAATAGTCCTATCAAACTCCTTCTGAAAGAGGGTTTAGTTAATGCTATACAATTCAGTGTTTAGAGAAACCAAGTTAGACCATAAAAGCATGCATATACTAACCTGAAAGTTGTTTGATGTCTGTAAGACCTGTTTTTTTCTTTCTTTCTTGGTACAGAGATACTGGAAACTGGAAAGTATGCTACTTTGCTACCTTCACCAAGTTTAAGATACTTATTACTGAAAGCAAGCCATTAGAGTGGCACCTAAGAATAGTTGTCTGCTGCACACCCACCTGAAGTGTAACTTCAAAGGAAATACCTTTCTGGCTAGGATTTGGAAGTGAACAAAGGAAAAATGATTACATTACATCAAAAAGAAATTCAAAATGAAAGTATGACTTTATACGTGTAGAAATATTTTAAGTGGATTTGTACAGATAATATCTCACTTCCTTAGAAACAAGATGGACAAGTAATGTTTTGGAATAAAGTAAAGGGAAAGGTGCATGTGTAAGCATAGATAAAAATCATGATGTTAACGAATTTTAAAAAGGCATAGGGATTAAATATGAGTGAGGCCTGTTCTGGCCATAGAAAGGTACTCAAAGTATCAAAGTGATGAAGATCAAGGGTCCAACATCACAAATTGTTTGCTTGATATAACTTCCAGTGCAAACCCAAACACAGTTATGAGGGAGTTAGTCCTACTAAACACAGTGGGATTTATTTCTCTGTCTACATGCTTAAGTTTGCAGCTTTGTAAACCCTGAGGCTTGGTTCTTCCTAAAATTGCAATGGGATTATGCCAGAATGTGTATTCTATCCCAATTCATTAGACTGGCAATTTATGTTTCCAGATCATGCTTGATTTGCATGTGTGATTAAACCCTACTGGTAAAATAGCATTTCCAGACTGGTGAAACAGACCCCTATACCTTCCAAAATCACCAAGGCAGAGAAACCACTCATTGACCAGGCTTGTCAGGTTTTTCCTGCCTTTTTCACCTCAGGGACTGAGCTGCTTCAAAAATGGTATTGTTGGGTGATGAGAAGAACTTTCCCTTAGTCCTGTTATACACCCAGAAGGTGAAGGAGGTCCATTATTTTAAAACCTTTCTTGGCTAACCCCTTTATAAGGCACAAATAATAATACTGAGACAGATGCAAAACTTGAACAGATTAAATGATTTATTTAACAGAGAGAGGAGATGGGAATAGGAGATGAATAACTTGGTAAAAGGAATGGATAATGGATAAATAGATAATGGATAAATAGATAATGGGAATAGGAGATGAATAACTTGGTAAGAGGAATGGATAATGGATAAATATATATAAATATATATTTACAAAAAGAGCTTTGGCGGATAAGCAGTATTTGTTTTCAGGCACAGGCTCAAATTGTTCAGTTTCTGTAAGCTTAGATGATAAATGAAAGTGTCTTACAGATGGTACAGATCCTTACATAGGATGGTACTCCGGCTAATGGGTTACTACACACACACTCTGTGCTGTGTTTCTAATGCTGGGGGGCAATTGCGGGTGCTGGATATAATACCATAAAACGTTTTTACAGCAGTAATAAAACCTTTTGAAAGCATTTTAAGTCATATGACACTTAAAACACTTTAAAGTGTTATAACAATTGCTAAACATTTTGAAAGTATTTCTGCTGTGTTGCATGGACCATTACTAATCTTGGTTCTGGGAGTTGCTGGTGTGTGTGTGTGTGGGGGGGGGGAGAACTCCTTTGCCTGGGGATCTTTGGATCCCTAGGCCAGGGAAGGTTGCTTGGGGTGGGGGGAGGGCAGAAAAGCTCCTTTGCCCAGGCATATTTGGATCCCTGGGCCAGGGAGGGTTGCTGGGGTGAGGGTGAAGTTGGGAGGGCTCGTTTGCCCAGGGATCATTTGCCCCAGCTGGCTTTTTGGGAGATGGGAAGGCCTCTGTTAGGCCCCCACAGGCCCAGGCTGTGCCCCCCTCCACTTACCTTAGACTAGACCTGGGCATTATACGGCCCGCGGGCCACATATGGCCCACCGATGACCCTGGCTGGCCCCTGCTTTAGAAAAACCCGTCATCAAAATGGCGGCCGGGAGAAACGGAGCGAGACTGGGATTATTTTTAAAAAGCCTCTCTTGGTCATTCACGCGCTCGTGCGAGACTTCCCCTCTCTTGGGAGTCTCCCACTGCTTCTGTACTTACGGCGCAGTGTCAGGAACAGATGGGGAGGATCGCGAGAGAGTTTTTAAAAAGCTGTAGTTCTCTCCCCACCCTCAGAGCCCTGCCACATTGCGCAAGTGCCGTGAGAGGAAAAGGTGGGGAGGGTGGCGAGAGTGAGTGACAGTTGCTATGCAAACTGCCGCAGAAGGGCAAGGAGCGGGAAGGGCTGACCTGAGCACGCCCCCTCTGGACGGGAGGAGGGCCCGGCTCTCCATGGAAAAAATAATTGCCCACCCCTGCCTTAGACAGTGGACCAGGCTTAGCGGGGCGGGGCTGAGGGGCACCCAATGGTGGCCCCGCCATGCTGCTCCTTCAGCCAGGGGAAGCTCAGCCTGCTGAATTATCAGTCTGGCGGGGCAGGGGCAAGGTGGGCTGAGGGGGAACGAGGAGGGGTTTGGGGGCGATTTTCTGCCCCACATGACGTAACAGTGGTCCGCCCAGGGCATATATCCCCATATGTCCCCATAGAAGCTCCATCTCTGGTATGGAGTTAAATGAACCAGGAAACAGAGACATGTTGAGACTAGCTGTGGAGATGACTAGGCTGCCTCCTTGCATGTAAACAGAGAAACTCAAGGAGATGACACTTCAGCCCCACTGTGTAGTTAAATGCCCGAGGTAAGTGTTCCATGAGTAATGAGCTCATAGTTCTGAAAGGAAGGTAAGTCTGAGAGTTTAGCACAGGGTCATATAGTATCTGTGGGGCTGGGGTGTGTGGGTGCCTATCTGTTTCTAGTTCAATATTTAGACCCCCCATGCAACCCTATTTGGACCTATCATGAAAGGAAGGTAAGTCTGAGAGTTTAGCACAGGGTCATATAGTATCTGTGGGGCTGGGGTGTGTGGGTGCCTATCTGTTTCTAGTTCAATATTTAGTCCCCCCATGCAACCCTATTTGGACCTATCATGTCAAAATGAATGCAAATGTCTTCCTCTGAAACTGAGTACTTTATATGATTTTTCATTAGTTTGAATTTTGCCCATGACATTCTTAATAGGCTTTGAATTGAATGAACTGTTCTGGTTTGGAAAGATAACAAGGTAGTTCTATTCCTTTGTATAGCTGCAGATAACAGTCAGCATTCTGCAGAATTAATTTGGCAAAATTGTAACATGTTTGCAAAACCATATATACTGACAAGGATTTCTCATCAAGAGAGAAGCCATCTTAAAAGAATTTTTCCAGTTAGTTACAGTTAATTTCACTATTCTCTGCAGGTGTTAGTCCCCCAGCCCCACACCATAAATTGGCAGTTACTAGTCAGACCTGTTAATTAGCTCACTCAGTTCAGCTGTGAATCTGGTATGGGAGGGGGAACTCATGATCTTCATGAAAAGTTCCATGGTGGCAATCCTTTGGTAAGTTAAGGTCAAGAGGTTATGACCAAAGTGGGTTTTTTTGCAGGTATACTTAGAGAAAAGAGTCCTTATCTCTTTACCCTTTCTTCCCTACTCCTGCTTTGATGCCAAGAAGGTATGTGTATGATGTATTATTTGTAATGTGCTGTGGAATTATTTGTTTTAAGAACCAGCTGTGTTGTGTTAGGGGTCCAATAATTAAAATTGCTAGTCAATTTTTATTTTTGTCATTTCATTGCCACTGAACTATATGCCTTGTTTTAATAATTTTTCTTAAATTTCTTCAATAAAGTCTTCTTTTGTTTTATGATGGGTGATTCCCCTCGATCAAAAAAATGCGTGATACTCACGGTAAAAGTCCTGGTTTGGGCGAGGAGTCCCCACAGCTTTCATGCCCAACTCGGCTCCATCCTGGCCCTGGCACATGCTCTTCCCCTCACCCCGTATTTTTAAAAAACCAGCAAGAAGGTACACCTTTTTTAAAAATGTGGGCTGAGGCCACATTGGTGGGGAGGCAACAGAATAACAATACGGTTCAGTTTTTCCACCTTAGGAGTCACGTACCAATCAGAGCGCAGTAGGCTGAGCACAGAGTGCGCAAAGGGGGGTGGTTTGTGCTGGTCATGACTTTGTAGGCATGACCCTACAAAGGGAAGGAGAGCTAGCGCTAAGTGTGTGTACCAATGAAGCTGCACAGCCAAAAAGTTAAAAAATAGAACTTCCTGTGTTCCTACAAAGCTGCGCAGCCAGAAATTTTTAAAAAACTTCCTCAAGAAGAGGGGTGGGGCTGCAGGGTCGTGTTCCCACCCCAACACAACAGCCAATCGAAAAGAGCCTCAGAGTAGATTGCGGGCTCGTGGAAATATAGTTTTTGATCCTGGGATTAACTTTGAGCCCCCCAACAGACGCATGCTGAGGTGGGAAGGCAGAGACCAGGATGAAAAGGTGCTGTATCTTATGGAACCCGGGGGTGGGGGGGCACAAGGTTTATTTTCCCAGTGGGGATTTGCCTGTGTATTCCTCAGGGAGTTCCTGAGCCCATACCCAGGTAGAGTAGGGTATGCTATTGCACCAAGGTAGGATAAACCTTGACCCTTTTTAAAATAACGATTAGAGACATTCTCCTAATCATTTGGGGGCTTGTAACATAAAATCCAGATGGGAGCCCCATGATGCTAGAAATGTACCAATAAACCGAATTGTTAATAATAATTTATGTAGTATTTCAATGTCCAAAGCATTAACTTCATCAGTTTTTACAAATTATTACAATTAGCCTTCTAAGCTAGGCAGTATTATTATATCAATTGCAAATAGGAGGGACTGTGTGCTGATTACAAGAGAAAGTGCTTTGTCCAAGGCAACATGCAGTTATGGTTGTCAAAATGAAGGATCCTGTTCCTTTAATAGACACTTAATGGGATCTTATTTACTTGATAATATTTTCTTCCATGCCATGAAAAGCCTCAGCTGACCATTTCCATACAATGAGCCTCTGTTAAAGGGACTGGACTTTTATCCAAGCTGCTGTTCAATCCTAAACATGTTTACTGGGAAGTTCTATTGAATTCAATTTGCTTACCTTAGTAAATGTGTTTAGCACTACAGGGTTAGCGGGTTAGAATCAGATATAAGAAATTAATAGGACTTTCTGGAACCGTGGGCCAAGCTAGATGTTATGGTATCTGTGGGTCCAACCCATGGGTGGCAATGCTGTTTTATAACTGTCCTTGGCTTTTAAAAAATGTTTAAGGGTTAAATCTTGATTGGGCCTGCAGCTTGCTGGAACTAGGTATTGTGTCCCCCTCCACACCTTTTCAAGTGCTGAAACAGAATGCTTGCGTTTAGCTCTAAAATGGCATTGAGATACATTGAACAGATCCATGGATACTGTAACATCAAATCTGGCCAAGAATCATTCTCATACTGCTACAGTACATGATAAATTGCTGCTCTTTTGCTGCGCTCCCAATTGTGAAAGTGGATTGAAAGTGTACTATTCTGCATGTGCGGAAGGGGCCTCAGAGTGAGGATGCCACAATTGCCCCTGAGCTGAGCATGTCCCTTTGCAAGTCCTCACCCCAAAATCCTTTAAGGGCATCCCTTCCTGGAGGGGAGAGCACACAAGCCAAGTTTCTTCTGAAAGTGGATGCAACCCCATGCTGACACAACCAACAAGTTGTGACTAAGAATGAAGTAACAACATGTCAGGCTGCTCCTGGTTGACCTGAACAAAGGGAGAGGCACAGGGGAGCCCACACCTGTGTGAAGGCTTCTCTGGCCATTTCTTGACTGTGCCACTGCCTTGAGGCCAGTCAGCAACACATCACCTTTTCCCCTGATCCTGTGGGCCTGCAAACTCAGCCCCAAGTAAATCTGGAGATTGGGCTTGTAATAAAAAAAAATTCCAGTCTCTTTTGTTATGGTGATATAAGGACATATCACTGTCATAAAAGACATATCACTGTCATAAAAGTCTGTCTTAATGTCAAGATCCCCTTGACCAGACAATAAGACACTTGTATAATCACAAAGGTTTCTTTATTGCAGGCATAAGTCAGATCAGGTACAGTTTCAAAGACAGCTCTGTCAGACGGATAGAGCTGTGAATCATATAAGTCCAACTTCCCCTCCCCCTCCCATCCAGACAGCAAGCAAGAGAGTGAAAGTAGTTTTGGGAAAGTGGCCTTCAGTTCAGAGGCCAGCGCCAGGGAAAGCAGATAAAACACCTGGCGTTTGGCAGGCAGCGAGCGAGCAAGCAAGCAGAAGAATTCACACAGAGCAAAACCCACAAAATCCAGGCCTGACAGTAAACAGTATTAATAACCTGTTCAAGGATTGTATCCCAGATTGTTAAGGATGTCATGGCGGTGTAACGACCTGTATTCAAAAAATATAACTACCTGGTTTTAAGATATTTTAATAGTTATTTTTTCAATTAAAAAACACCTTTACCTTTAAAAATGTCCAATTAACCACCAGAGGGAGGCACACGAACACAATATAAGTGTTCTAATACTGGCCTAGAAATTATATTTACATAATTTAGAACAGTAGGTTCAAGGTTCTTTCTCTCTCTCACACAGACACACACAGAGTGAGAGAATCATAATTTATTTTTGCCTATATTAAAAAAAATATTTTTAGTTTGTTAGAAATGGCGGCTTGTGCTAGTTTAAGAAACCAATATAAAGCAAAGAAGAAACATTCTTTCTTGTTTCTGCTGTACTCTTTCTGCTCTGGGACTGACTACAACAACTATGAGAATGTTGTTCATAAAAATGCTTGCTACCCAGAACTGAGCTGGCAATTATTCTGCAGTTGCCTAGAGTGGAAAGGACCTTTCCTAGAGTGATTCTGCCGCAATAAGAGCAGGAAAAGTTTGTGTGTGCTGCTAAAATGACAGTAAAGGCATTCAGAGGGACATAAACCTCTCACAGAAATTCTGAAAAATTATAGTCACATTTGTGTATGCATGCAGGCATTGTCATAATTGCTACACAATTTAAGCATGTACCCTTTTCCATTAACTTTTTGCTTTTAGTGCAAATATATCCATAGTAATGGTGTCATGACTATTCCGCTTCATGAAATGATTCAGAATTTCATTATTAATGCTCGAACCTATTTTCTCATTTCCCCTAATTATCTGGGTTGTATTCAGAGAATTACTCAACAAATTCTGTGGAAGAAGTTATTCTATCACGGCAAGCTTATAGCAGTGGATGCTATTAATGCTTTCTAAACGTTTTCCCCATTATCGAATTATTACGGCTTCAAAATCTTAAAACTGTCAAAATTTAGAGATTAAGGCATAAGGTTAAGATAATTTACATATTCATGGGCAAATAATGTTGGAACTAAACTACATGTTATTTTTTTTTAGACTAGGTGGATTTGGGTTCTCTGGGCCCAAGTTGCTTTTTTCTCAATCACATAGCTGCCGTAGGGAAAGTCATTAAGTCCACCGGTGCCTGATTGGGCTCAGGGTGATGGCATGGGGGGAGGAAGGCCATTTGGACCAAATTTGTCAAAAAAGTAACATGTAGTTTTGTCCTTAGACTAATAATAGTAGAAGTCCTATGACCATGGTTTCCAAGAACCACCACAAGCCCATAGAAAGCCATTCACTTAGGAGCTCCTTCAGACTGTTCCTAGAAAACCCTCACATCATAGGACTCCAAACATCATAGGGTGAACTAGGACACCATAATTTTGTCCCATTAGCTCCAACAGGAGTCTCGTCCCTATCACAATAGCTGAGTCAAATGTATTCAATCCCACATCTAGTACTTGCCAGGGTGTCAGGCTCAATTTGTGCAGTGCAATGTGACTTCTGCTCTCAGAGGCCTGCCTAGCAGCCTTTGCTAAGTGAAGCTCCTTGTCTCTTGTCATTGAAAACTATAAGATCCATGTGCAGTGCAATATCTGAAGCATGAACAGGGACTCTTTCTCTTCTTAATTTGTGCTTGCCATTAAATAATTCATGAATGAGGTAATGAAGTATCAGTTTGAAAGAATAAGTTCCCCTTATCCATTTTAATCCAGTTAAATATGGTCACCATATTGTTTGAAAATGCTAATGGTTATTATGGTGGCATCCTAGAGCCACCATAACAATGTCCAGTAGGCTGCCACTGGCAACCCCTAGGAACAATTAAAGGATTGGGCCTGGCAAGGGATACTGAATAAATGGGAATGGATTTATTCAGCAGTCAGATGAAAAAATAGCCTCCTTACTAGAACAGCCTAGCTTGGGTTGCCAGGTCTTCCTGGCCACGGGCAGGTGATGGGAAGTAGGGTTGCCAAATCCAGGCTGGGAAACTCATGTTGATCTGGGGATTGATCCTGGGGAGGACAAGGACCTCTGTGGGATACAATGCAACTGAGTCTACCCCATAAAGTAGCCATTTTCTTAGATGAACTGATTTCTGTGGTCTGGTGATGAGCTGTAATTCCAAGAGTGGTCCAGGTCCCACCTGGAGGCTGGCAAGCTGACATAAGTTCTGTAAAAAACAGAAATGATGTCTAGATGCTGTAGTATTTACACACACACACATACACACACACCATAGTGTTTCTTTATATGCCAAAGAGTCCAAATGTCACTTCCATTTTTTACTGAAAATGATGTAAACATGCACGTGTGACAATGGCATGAGCTCCCCGCTTTTCTTCCTGCTAGTGCCACTCCTCCCACAATGCCTTCCATCTGCTTTTCCTTTTGAATGGTGTCTGATTATTTGGGAGTGAAACAACAGGGTACAGAGAGAATTTGCGGAGAGAAAACAAGGATCGGAAAAAAATGTTGCTCATGATTTCTGGTTTCCAAACCTTGAAACATATTACAGAGATGTCCTGAAATTTATTCTTCATTTGTGGAGGTTGTAGGAAAAGAGAAGAAATATTCTGGTCCACAGCCATTATGGTAGAAACATGTTATTGGTCTTATGCAAGTCAGAATTTTATCATTTGGTTTTCATTTCTGTCATTTAGTTAGCACACCAGTTTGAAAAGCTCTGCAAGTCTGATTAAACAACCTCAGACAGGGAAGGAATCCATATCTCTGTTAAGAAAAGAAGAATATTAAGCAGCCTTGAAGCTGAAGCACTGTGATGTGACATTTTTACAAGGAACTCATTTGTAGGAAAATGAAGCACAGCCATTCAAAAGAGACCAAGAAGAATTAAGCTATTGTGCTTTGGTATGATTTGAAAGCTGATGATTTGTTACTCTTATCTACAAAAAAGAGTATCCTTCAATAAAACTGAATCCTAGCAAAATAGAGAGGCTAGATATATTGTGATAGGTCTGTCTCCTTAATTCGTCAGCCATTATTTTAAGTAACATTTATTGTTCCTGCTGCTCTTGGCTAATCTCCTTGGAAAATTACTCAAGTGTCTAGCCACATTTTTTAAAAAAGACAGGAGCACTCAGAGGGGGAAATAACAATCTTATGAACAATTTTCTGTATGCAGAGGAGCAATACTGAGAGGTGGGGGCTGAATACTACCATGCTCAGCATCTCCATGAGGATTGTTTTTCTCAATATGTGACGAATTAATAAACTTCTGTTGCAACCGGTTCTGGTGGGTTTTCCGGGCCACACAGTCTGGAAAGCCCACCAGAACCAGTTGAATCCGGCCGTGAAAGCTTTCGACAATACATTCTGTTGCAACCATACCTGGTTCTTTTAACCTGTTTTCATGATAGCATAAGAAAAGGAATTTTTTTGAGAAAAGGGAATGGGCAGGAAACAAGAAACCAGCAGCTGGAAATTTAACCTCAAGCACAATAGAACAGTTAGGCTGCTAATAGATTATAGCTTCCCTTCATTACCTCCCACCCCACTCCCTTTCTAGCCAATAGTAATTGGGGGAGGATTTCTGTTGGGGAAGTAACACAGAGGGAAATGGCTGAGCTATCATTGGTGTAATGTCCTAGGTCAAACATCCCTCCCCTCCTACCTGCAGCTCAATTTCAAAGGATTTAAAATGTATATCTTTGCCATATCGAACTAACAATGTTATGGTGAGGCAGGGGTAAAAGCGGCGTGATTAGATCAGCTTTGTCAATTTCACATAGAGTTTGCAATGTTAATATTCAGGCACAGTAACAAAGAAGCATTCACTTGTCAATTTCATGTTGAACTAATGATGTAATGTTAAGGTGAAGATACACTGTGTCTGCAGTTAGAAGTGAGCTAAATTGATAGGAGACTGCTATGGTAATGATTGTGCATTACGGCAGCTCTAATTTGGTCAAAAATGTATTGGGGTGGATGGGGTGACTTCATGTTTCTATTTTATTAGGTAATGATACCTGCTCCTGAAGGGGTTTTTTTTTGTTCCATTTTTTATGGGTAGTTCTCAATGGTAGAAATCAAGACTGAGACTTTTTAAAAAATTGTGCTTCAGTGTAACTGTGTAGTAACACTAGTGTGCTTCCACAAAAGAAAAGGAGTTGAGGGTTGTTCTTCTTTATCACAGATGTCATTCCATCACTATTAACAATAACACATTTTCAGCAGTAGCATGTAGAATAAGTGCAACTGAGGAGACAAGGGGGAAAATGAGGTGGGGGTGAGTGGGAGGGTGCTGAATGATTTCAAACATTTCCAAGACGCCTGGTTTGATCACTGGGAAACTCCATGGTAAACCATGCATGTGGAAAAGGTCTGTGTCAGTTTTTCTGTGACACTAATTATGAGACTGAGGGAAAAACTAGTGTTGCTTACTGTAACTGTTTGTTCATCTAGTGGTCCTCCGTGCAGGCACATGTGGGGACTGTGTTTGTGCAAGCCAGCCACTGAGTTTTTTTTAGTTAGCTTTAAAGGAACTTTAGCCATATAGTAAGCCAGATAGTCTCATGCCTGGACCAACAGACTTTCCCATCCAGGGTCATATGACCAGGGGGAGGGTGCACTGTCCATCCACTTTTTACCTCAGCCTTCAACTGCTGTGTTTTTTGCTTCTGATTAGCCTTTTTCAAGTACTAGTTAGTACCATTTCCTTCAAGTTTTGCTGGGTCAGGCTTGATTTTCATTTTTTTTTTCAGATTAGTTTGGTGTCCGAAAATGGTTGCTGCACCTTTACAAAATAGCACACTTGAAGTCTTGTTGCTGTTGTAGTGCAAAAATGTCTCATCTGGATGAGCATTCTGATCATCTCCTTTGCCTGGGTGAGGGACATGCTATTTCCTCCTGCAAGGCTTGTGCTCTTTTTTTGCATATGGCAAAGCAGGATCAAGTCATCCACTTCGAGTCACTTTGGTCTAAAACTGATGGCAGGGCAAGTTTGTCCCGGGCAAGTTTGTCCCGGGAAATCAATGGCATGATTGTTTGTCCCAAAACAAATATGTTTGCAAATTCAGGCTTCTGTGTGTATATTCTTAGCAGATGAGAATCTGAGTGTGCAGGCAAATGATGCACATTCTACTGTTGACCAGATTTAGCTGTCTGGCTTGAAAACTCCTATTTTAGCAAGAGATTTATTAGATGATGTTGTTGATGATGATGAGCCCAGAAAATGTATAGCTAAAGACGGGGGAGAGGGTGGACAGAAGTTCAAGTTTTTTAGCAGACTTTAAATAGTTTGTTATCCTGATGGATACCAAATATTGTGCAGATGGATAACATCCACATGTCTGATTCAGATAACTTGTCTTCCTCATTCCCATTACTCCTTTCACAAGTCCTGCCCTCGTCCTTTGTCCAATTTGTCTTATGCATTCTCAGCAGGACTGATGAGCTTCTGACTAATGTTTGAAATGCTGTCGTTGGCCTTTTCCATTCTGTTTACTTCATTTCTCATTCAGAAGCACCATTTCCAATAGCCTATTCCATATAAATCAATGTGGTGGGTGATATTACTTTCAGAGAGGACACACTAATGTTTTTCACTCTGGCTTTCATCATCCTTCATGGAATGAAATAGCTCAGACTCTGCAGCACACATTCTGGAGTAACTTTTGAGTATGGACATTTAGGATTCAATCCTATGTCTCTGTTTGGTAGACAGCAATGCTTTCTTCTAGCCCAGGGAACCTTTATTTGTTGATGGAAGGGTCCTTGTGCTAGAGGATACTGCCTCCATTGGCAGAAGAGAACTATAGGATCCAACCTATAATACATAAGCCAAACAAGGACAAACTCTTCTACATCTCAAAAGTATCACAGGCATGAAATCAATGGCATGATTGTTGCAAGACTCCCCAGTAGTTTCTGTTTGGGTATAAATGTATGTGTTAAGTATTGTGAGGTCGCTTCTGACTTACAGTGATCCTATGAATTGATGACCTCCAAAATATCCTACTGTTGACAGCCTTGCTCAGGTCTTGCAAACTGAGGGCTGTGGCTTCCTTTATATAGTCAATTCACCTCATTTTGGGTCTTCATCTTTTCCTGCTTTTCTGCCATTATTGTCTTTTTCAGTGAGTCTTGTCTTCCTTACATCCTCTCCCTTAAGGATCTTTTCTAGCTCCTTCATGGCTGCTCTTCCCAGTCTCAAACTCCTTCTGATTTCTTGGTTGTAGTCAGTCACCCTTTTGGCTGATGATGGAGTCAAGGAACAGAAAACCTTTAATTTCAGTCTCTTCATTGTCAACATTAAAGTAATGTAATTCCTTAGGAGTCATTACTTTTGACTTCCTGATATTCAGTTGAAATCCTGCTTTGCCCTTTGTTGCTTTAATTTTCATCAGTAGTCATTTCAAGCCTTCAGTATTTTCTGTCAGTAATGTGGAGTCATCTGCATATCTCAAATTATTAATGTTCCTTCCCTCAATTTTCACTCCACTTTCATCAAAATCTAATACTCAATGATTAGCACAGTTTGAAAGTTGATTAAAAATGGTGGTCTCATCCACTGGTATCTTGCCAGTGAGACAATTCCTATGTGCCACAGGATTCTGAATCAAGATTATGGAGTTAGGCTTCAGTCAGATGTTAATTACAGGTTTGAATTCCCTTACCTGTTTGACTTTGTTTGACTGTTTGACATCTATGCCTGTCTCTTGACTCATGTTGCATACAGATTTCCAAACAATATGCTACCTTTCTGTGTTACTGACAACCTGGGTGAGTAAGTAGAAATATCCTACCAATTTCATTGAATCCCACTTCTGAGTGTGTTTTAAACTGAAACCTGTTTTTTTTTACATGTCAATACTGAATTCAGAATGGAAATACTTTTTGTGTTAAGATTAACAGGTTGAAAGAAAGCTGACTGTGGATGCAGTCCCATTAAACTCAGTGGGACTTATTTCTGATTAAATATGCTCGGAGTCAGTTTGCCTGCTATGAAACAAACATGCAATATGAAGACACTAACAGCTACTATAAAATAAAAATGTCTGCTTATTATGATAGTGGCATTTCTTTTTTTCATTACTTGTCCATCCACCTGTCCGTCCATCCGTTCATTCATCCATTCTTCACATTTACATTCCACCCTTCACCCAACAACCTCAGGGTGTTGTTGTGAACAGAAATATTCCATTCCTGTAAAGGCACTTACTAGTGATTTTTGGATTCTCAGAATGGTCTCAGTGGAAAGCACTTAGTTATTATATCTTTAACTTTTGCAGTCTTGGAGAAATGGTGATTCATACTGCAACATTTTGACTATCACCTTAAGCTTCTTCTGCACAGAACAGTGGGCACAAAATAAAGAGCAGTAATTCTTCAGATGGGATCCCATCTACTACCCATCACATTTTAAGAAATGTCCAGGCTCCCCTATTATTTGTTTGAATATTTACTGCAAATTACTGATGGATCAGTAATTGTGAGTTTTGGCAAGGAAATGTTGTAATATTTTGAAGGCAAACTAATGAAAAAGGAAGACAGCAGAACAGTAGAGATCAGCACAGAAATATTTTCATTTTATTCACCTTTACCTCCCTTCAGTTTTGATATTACCCCATTCATTGTTTTAAAAACTTAAAAATTAAATGGGGATAATTATATTTATATACACACACACATATATACACATATACACATATACACATACATACATACATACATACATACATACATACATACATACATACATACATACATACATACATATACACACACACACATGCATATATATATACACATACACACATACACACATACACACACACACACACACACACACACACAAAAGATTGTACCTATTGCCAAAGTGAGATTTGTTGACACATTACAACAGATGGATAGGGGAGAGGGAATCTCTTTCTAACAACTGTTAAAATTCTGGATTGTAGAACAGATTCAGCAGGTCATTTGGAGAGTCAAGAGAGGTAGGAAAAATTAGTATGTCATTGTAGGCCTGGTAGCTTGCATTTTATAGCCTGGCAAAGCATTGGTTGTATGAACTGCAAAGACTCATAGCTTCTTACACATACACTCACATGGACTATGACTTGGATCTTCAATTTCAACCAGCATATGGCTTTTTTGCCTCTCCTTTCTACAGTCTAAAATGCCCCCACAGTTCTTCTCCTGGGGGGTCAGTAGCCCCCCAGAAACAGTATGAAGAGGAGTCAGAAGTCTGCAGTGGGAATGGGGAATCAGCAAAAATTCTTCTGTACTGTCGGTAGATATCACTTATAGTGTAATAGCAAGATTCCAATCTGGTGGCATCTTAGGCCGTTTCCGCACAGCACAGGGAGGGCGGATTGCAAGCAGGATAAAGGAACCCTCTCTCCCTCTTGCCCCATTTGCATGCTTCCGTGCAGGCAGTGACTGGAGCCTGAGAAGGCAATGTGGGCCGCCATTGTGCCTTCACACGGAGGCATGGCTTTTTTCAGAATACTCACCTCCCATGCCGTGTAGCCATAAGGGAGGGCAGGTATGGCCCACACAGCCAGGCTGATGTCACGCTCTGCCACGAGACATCCCTGCAACCTCTTGTGGCTACGAAGCAACTAGGTAAGGACTTTAAAAACCGGGAAGCACGGCCAAGAAAAGTGCTTCCTGGAGCAGCAGTTTGCTCGCGGGCAGCTGCCAAACATATTAAAATAAAAGAATCGTGACTAGCGCGATTCTCAAATAACTTATTTCGGGGGGGAACATGGGGCAGTGTCCCTTTAGGGGTGGGAGCCATGCAAAGCCCCCCCCCCAAAAAAACTGGTTTTTTTTAACTGGTATTATCCCAGGTTAATTGGCTCATGTGGAAAGGGCCTCAGAGATTTACAGAGCAATCCAATGCAGATTTGCTCCTATCTTAGCCTATTGAAATGAATGGACTGAGGCTGGAGTAACTCTCCTTAAGACTGGGCTGTCAGTTTAGGAGACTACACTAGAACTGGCACTAAATGAAAAGGCCTTTCCCCACTCGAAGCGATCCCCCCTACGCCGCGCGCTGCTCTCAGTGCGCAGCATCCCTGGTGCGCGCCCGGGCATCCCCATGACCCCGCGCTCTGCGCGGGGCCATCAAAAGGTGCCTTTTTCTCCAGCGCCAGGGATGCCGCGCGCTGAGGGGGCGCGACCGCGGCAGCTTCGCTGTGGCCGCCCCTGTTGTGGGGAGTGCCCGAGGACCTCGCGCTACTTGAAGAGAGTAGTGCGGGGCTTAAGGTAAGTGGGGAAAGGCCCAAAGGTAATGGAGGGAAAGACTCCAAGCACTATTTAAACTGAATACTCTTCACACATGTCGTGACACTCTCATACTTTGTCTCACAAAACACAGCTCAGTCTAACTGTAAGAGTAAGCTACATAACAGTCTATAAAAGTATGATCTCCTTAAGATAATGTACTGTTGAGAAAATGTATAGAATATTTGGTGGAACACCATGCACAGACTGACCTATCAGTGCAGTTCACTTGAAGCAGGGAGATTTTATTTCCCTATAGCCCAGGGGCCTGCAACCTGTGGCTCTCCAGATGTTCATGAACGACAATTCCCATCAGCCCCTGCCAGCATGCCCAATTGGCCCTGCTGACAGGGGCTGATGGGAATTGTCGTTCATGAACATCTGGAGAGCCACAGGTTGCAGGCCCTTGCTATAGCCTATATAGAATCCTTAGTCCACTGAATTAGTAATGACTGGTGGAATGTCTTGCATAGACTGACTCACCACTACAATTCATCTCAGTGGCTGATTCTTCTGGTTGGGTATGGTGTTTATCATTTACACTATCTGCAGATTTATACTCCCACCATTTCCTCCTGCTGCTGCCCTGTACAACTGTGAATAGCAGACAATGCTGGCACCAGAAGTTACAATGGAAATTTCCAAAGATTTCCAGAGTTTACCAATCATCATTATTTTTAGCAAACAAATGCATAATATAATGCTGAATAACAAAAATAGTTTTTTTAAATAGTGATTTCAATAGTTAATATGTGTGTGTGTGCACAACCTTAACAAGCAGTCTTTCATTCATAGCCACATGGTGCATATATTGAGGACAGCTGGTTGAAACAGTTAGTTATAGTTGGAGCCAAACACTGCAGCATAATTGCAGGAACACTGCAGGGCATCCTCCATAACTACAGTAGACATGTACGGTGTAGCTACAACTGCTTGATGTGATGCTAAATTTCAGGCAGAGTAAAGATCAGATCTGGGAGGAAGGCAGCATAGTGTAAGGAACCTTACACTCCGCCTCCCTTACGAAAGTTCCCTCCCCACCTGGTTTGTGAGGAAAGGATTTATGAAAAGCAGAAATCAGTGAGGGGGCATCAATATTTTCAACATAAATCCACTGGTTATGGCCTGAAGGATATCCCACCCATGAAACTAAGTATTGCAAGCGCTTGCGGGAATAACAAGAGTCCAGAATAGCATCAATCTCATAGTGCTTGTGGCCGTCAATAATCACTGGTGGGGGTGCCTCCGGTTGGTCGTGCCAGGCATCGGAATCTGGAGCCCGCTTGAGTAAGCTAGAATGAAAAACAGGGTGAATGTTACTTAACGAATTTGGCAATTCTAACCGAGCAGTCACATCATTGATCACTTGGGTGATCCGGAGGGGACCTATGAATTTCTTGCCCAGCTTGGAATATTTGTGCACGTCCCTAAGGTTTTTTGTGGATAAATAAACCCATGTCCCAATCTGCAAAGGAAAGTCAGAGCGATGCTTGTCTGCTTGGGTTTTTTGCGCCTCCTGCACTTGTGCGAGCGAAGAGGACACGGTCTTCCAGCCCTCAGCTAAAGACTGGATCCAGTCACCAAACTCCGGGGGCTGCAACGCCTGGTCTGGGAGTTGAGGCAAGGGAGGGTAAGAACGACCTGACACCACTTCAAAGGGGTTTTTGTTGGTACTACTATGAACCGCATTATTGTAGGCGTATTCGGCAAAGGGTAGTAGCTCAGACCAGTTATCTTGATGATAATTGGTGTAGCAACATAGGTACTGTTCCAGGGTTCTGTTGGTCCGTTCCGTCTGGCCATCACTTTGCACGTGGTACGGGGCAGCGACAGCTGAAGTGGTTCCCAGAATCTCCAGGAATGCTTTCCAAAACTTGGATATGAACTGGGGGCCGCGGTCGGAGATCACCTTCTCAGGAGAGCAATGCAAACGATAGATATGTTGAATAAACAATTTCGCTAACTTGGGTGCCGAAGGAATGGTGGAGCATGGAATAAAATGCGCCTGTTTCGAAAAGAGATCCACCACCACCCACAGAACGGTATTTCCATGGCTTTCAGGGAGATCCGTGATAAAATCCATGGCGATCACTTGCCAGGGCTTGGAAGGTGAAGAGATGGGATGCAATAACCCATGGGGTTTGCCCGGGATAGACTTGGCTTCAGCACACGTCGGGCAACCTCTAATATATGCTTCAATGTCTTTGCGCATGGTGCGCCACCAAAATTGACGCCTGAGCAAGTGGAGTGTTTTTAAAAATCCAAAATGTCCCACTTGCCTGGCATCGTGGCCCGCCATCAGGACCTGCTTACGTAGCGTCGGCGGGAGTACCAACAGTCTCCCCTCCTCCAAACTCCCCCCTCAGTTGCAGGAGGGGGTCGGATTCCCCCGCTGGGACGTCTTGCCGCCCCGCCTCCTCTAACTGGCGTAGGAAAGGCGAGACGACTTCTGGAATGCTCGGTGGGGGTGGAGGAGTAGGTGCGGATGTTTGGGATTGGGTGACTGCCAATCCCAATTGTGAGGGCGAGAGAATGGTACGTGGAATAGCACGTAAGGACGTGTCCGCCCCTTGGGCAGGCGGGACAATGCGTCCGCTAACTTGTTGCTTTTGCCTGGGAAGAAATGGACTGTGAAAGCAAATCTGGAGAAGAAATCAGCCCATCTTAACTGTTTAGCTGACATTTTGAGTGGTGTAGACAGGGCTGCCAGGTTTTTATGATCAGACCAGACCTGGAAGGAGCGGGAAGCACCTTCCAACCAATGCTGCCAAGTACTAAGAGCCTCCTTGATAGCAGCCATTTCCTTGTCACCCACCGTCCAGTTGAGTTCAGGACCGGAGAATTTTTTCGATAAGTAAGCACATGGAACAAGTTTATTATCTTTATTTCTCTGCTACAGGGCTGCTCCTAACGCCTTGTCCGAAGCGTCTACATGCACGACGAAGGGCAAGGAGGGGTCCGGGTGTTTCAATACTGGTTCTGTAGTGAAAGCTGATTTAAGCAATTGGAAAGAGTCCTGACACTCTGGGGACCAGGGGAGGGAAGCCCCAGGTTTGGATGCTTGGGGACCCTTCCCTTTAGTGCGAAGCAAGTCAGTGAGGGGCAGGGCAATTTTGGTGAATTGAGGGATAAAGTCCAGGTAGAAATTGGCAAAACCTAGAAAGGATTGAAGCTCCTTGCGGGTTGTTGGAATGGGCCAATTAACTACAGCGGCTACTTTGGCTGGATCCATTTCCAGGCCCTCTGGTGAGATCTGATAACCCAAATAATCCATGGACGTCTGATGAAAGGCACATTTGGACAATTTCACGAATAGAGAGTGATCGAGGAGACGTTGTAACACAGCTCTGACCAGACGAACATGCTCCTCTTCCGATTGGGAATATATAAGGACATCGTCTAAATACACAACCACTCCTTTGAACAAAAATTCCTGCAGTACATCATTGATAAGTGACATGAAAGCCCCTGGGGCCCCAGATAATCCAAAAGGCATTACAAGGTACTCATATTGACCAAATTTAGTATTAAAGGCTGTTAAATGTTCAAAACCTTCAGCGATCCGTACTCGATAGTAGGCTTCGCGCAAATCAAGTTTCGTAAAAATACGCCCCTTCCCCAACGCATCGAGGAGATCCTTGATCAGGGGCAAGGGGTACTTATTTGAGATAGAGACGGCATTTAGTCCCTGGTAATCGGTGCATAGCCGTAGAGTTCCATCTTTTTTTTTTACAAAAAGAACCGGGGCTGCGTGCGTGCTCTTGGTGGCCCGACGAATAAATCCCCGAGCTAGGTTCTTGTCCAGGAAGGCACAAAGCTCCCCCTCTTCGGTGGGGCTCATTCGATATATTCTACCCTTGGGCAGTTGTGTTCCTGGGACCAATAGGATTTTACAATCTGTGTCCCTATGGGGGGGGGGTAACTGATCACACTCCTGTTCTTCGAAAACTTTGGATAAGTCCCAGTAGACTTTGGGGATTCCGTTTAAGTCCGAGCTAGGAGTGACATCGAGAGCCAGAGGTTGGGGGCCATCGGGAAGTTCAGTAGAGTCTTCCGGTGGTTCCCCCTCATGCATGTGATCCCCGCAAGGGGGATCTGTGAAACGGACAGTGCGCTGCCCCCAGAAAATGGTGGGTTCGTGGGAGAGCAACCAGGGCATGCCCAACACGATGGGATGTTTGGCGACTGGGGCCAGGATGAAGCTACGTCTCTCCCAGTGTTCTGCGCAACGTAGGAGCACTGGCTGGGTTCTGAAACAGGCCGGACCCTCGGTGCCTAACGGACTACCATCCATCTGATTGAATGGGATGGGTTTGGCCAATGCAATACGCTCGAGCCCCAGTTGATCAGCAACCTGGGGCCTCATGAGGCAGTGGGAGCAACCAGAATCCACGAGGGCGCGTGCTAAGATGCGCGTGTGTTTAGACGTATTGGCCAAAGAGGTCATAATAGTTATGGGGGCACCCCCATCACTCACCGCATCTGGAGCTGGATTCTCCTCTGCAGGAGCCGACGAAAGGCTTACTCCTTCTGGCTCGGTGTCATCAACTTCCCCCAAATCATCATCGAAAACAGCTTGTGACGCTCCCTGGGGCCCCTTTGGTCCTGGCTTGTGTGGGGTTCGTGCTGTTGACTTGCGAGGAGCTGGAGTGGGGTTTTTCTGTTTCTTTGGGCAATTGGTTGCCATATGGCCCGGACCTCCGCAATATAGACATAATCCTAGGCGACGGCGATGATCCGATGTGGACTCGGCAGCTGGCGGCCCCCCTCCCGTTTTCTTTGGTGGTGCGGCGGCGGCAGTTTTGGTAGTGGTCTTGGTCGCTGCGGGTTTTCCCGCTTTGGAACAGGTGAGGCAGGTCGCAATGGTATTGCCCACCTCGATCCACTCCGCAATGGTACGTGGTTCACGATGCATGACTGCCCAGGTGCAAATGTCAGGGTCTACCGTATCGTGGAAATATTCGCATTTCATGCGTTCAGGCCAGTCAGGTAGTTTACTCACTGCCAAACGGAATTCTCGAACGAAATCTGCAAAGGATCTATTCCCCTGCTTAATGGTTTTAATAGTCTTAATAGCCTTGTTCACCTGGTCTGGATCCTGGAATCGGAGTCGAAGTCCCTGAAGCAAGGCAGCCACGGTTTGGAGCTCGCCCCCCCTTCCCCCATTTCATGCAATTCGACAAACCATTCCGCCGCTTCCCCATCCAGCACAGATCCGATATCCCGAACTTTCTCCGCTTCCGAGCGATATAGATCATCGAATTCTAGCATGTGGGCATCCAACTGTAGGATGAAATACGGTAACTTGGAAGCGGTCCCGTCAAAACGTGCCGGAATGTGGGGTCGCGGGTAGCCTCTACCAGCCGCCGGTGCCACATGGGGTGCAGGAACGGGGACAGGAGCACGAACTGGCGGCGGCGGCGGTTGTGCTGGGGGAATCACCCTGTGCGGCCGAGGGGCTGCTACCCGGGGGGCTGCTGCTGCATGGACCGGGGCGGCGGGAGAGCGCGGTCTTGTCACGCCGTCGGCTCGGGTCAGGGCGGCCTGGGGCACTCCACCGTCTCTCTGGAGCAATACTTCTCTCGCGGCCAGTTC
This sequence comes from Sphaerodactylus townsendi, assembly GCF_021028975.2. NCBI lineage: Eukaryota > Metazoa > Chordata > Lepidosauria > Squamata > Sphaerodactylidae > Sphaerodactylus > Sphaerodactylus townsendi. Next base: position 69,855,688 of record NC_059430.1, read on the forward strand.
CCTCTCTCTGCGTGTGAGGGCTTCCCGTCTGAAATCCAAGGCATCTCGTTCGCGCTGCAGTCTTTCATGCTTGGCCTTTTGGATTGCGGATTCGGCCTCCCCTTGGTTTTCAAGAGCTTTTAAGCACTCCTGCTGACGTTGGAGTTCAAGCCTGGATTGTTCCATCACTCGATCATGGACCATAATATCTTGAAGGTATTGTTGTCTGAGGATATCTTTCTCACGTGCCAGCTCCAATTCGAATTCTTGGTGTTGCTGCTCACGTTCCAGTTCGAGGGCTTCGCGCTCCCTCTCAAGGGCTTCACGCTCTTGTTCCCAATCACGTTTGGCCACTTTGAGAGCCTCAAGCTGCTCAGCCCAATGGACGGGTTCTGAGTCGGGGGTGGGGGCGATCCAGGTCTACTGCAGGCATGGCAGTCGCCCCCTCAAGTATCGCAGAGGATACCCCCTGTAAGTCCGGAGGATCCCGGGCGCGGGGATCCTCTGCGAAGGCGAGTCGAACCCGGGACCCTTTTTGTAAATCCATAACACCTTCCATGGAATCTCGGGGTGCTGATGGGCACGACCCTTTCAGGCGGGCTCCCGTGCTCTGCCAGTGGTGTTCAGGAGGAGGCTCCTCGAGGTATTGATCCAGAAATTTCTCCAGAGATTCCTGGGTGTCTCCATGGATGGTCGATACTCCGATTTCCTCCGTGACCGTTCGCATCACCGGTTTGTAATCCACATGTTGGCGGGTGGCAAAGTGCCGCTCTTGGGGGGCATGATCCATCGACACCCCGCCACCTGGATTGTAGAACTCCTGACGCACTTCTAGAAGTTCGGCCGAGACCGTGCGCCGAGCCATCAGGGGGCTTCTTCCACTTGCTCGTGCAGTTGGAGGAAGGCTAAGCTCCGGCTAAGCCGAGGCTTGGAGAGGGTCACCAGGGAGATTGATTCCGCTGGCTCCTCCACAGAAATGGTCGCCTGGGGGAAAGAGAGGGAACCCTCTTTGGGGGTTACCGCAAACTCCTCATATTCCGCATCCAGCGGACCCTTGAAAGGCAATCTCTGCATGTTGGACGACATCAGAGATCCACAAGAACGGATGGAGATGGTGCTTAGCCACATTCAATCCGAAAAGAAAGTTGTGAGAATCTGCATAATGTAAGGAACCTCGAAGGACCTGAAATCAAGTAACTTTGAATAGTTCTTTATTTCATAAACTTCAGGAGTCACAATACACGGAATGCAGATTCTGACCTTCCCCAGATCAGGTCGCCTCTTTTACGGGCAAAACGGCTCCTCCCCGAACTCCCCAATACAATTCCCATGATAGAAAAAGGCAAGCTTCAAACATATATGATAAGCGCAGACAGCAAGGTTAACTTCAGCAGCCACCCTGGGCACCCTGGGAATGTTCCAAGGCCAGGCTGGCTGAACAGAAACACACATCAAACCACAACCTTACACATGGCTTAGCCTGATCTTGCTAGACCTCAGAATCTAAGCGGGTCAGTACTTGGAAGGGAAACCACCAAGGAAAGTTCTACAGAGAAATTGCAAATTACCTTTGCCTAACCAATTGCCTTGAAAACCCCTTGCTAGGGTTGCTATAAGTTGGCTTTGACTTTACAAATAGATGAGGATCAGAATCACAATGAAAGCTCTAGAAGCATCATAGATTCTGTTTGTTAACTGATTATGTCTGTTACTTTGTGAAAAAGACAGAACAAAAGTCAGAGATGGATGTTGGGGACATCAAGGAAGTTAAATTTCAAAATATGTATCTTGTTATAAGACACAGGCATTTAAAATTTCTCCTGCACCATGACAAATCAATGCTGAAGGCAGCCAAAAGGTAGCATTGTTGGTTTTGCTGCAGTAGCTATGTTATAGTGCAAACCTTAGCAGAGTTATACCTTTCTAAGCCCACAAACTTCAGTGGATTCAGAAGCATATAACTCTGCTGGTCTGTGGCAGTCAAAACAAACAGCCATGTACCATCTTAAAAATACTACAGTATTCTTATTTATTATGGCATTGGCTTTCATGGAGCCTGTTTCATATCTTAGAAGCTAAGCAAGGTTGGTCCTGGCTAGTACTTGGATAGGAGGCTACCAAAGAATACCAGGCCCTTTCTGCACGGGCCATTTATGGCGCCCTGGGGAAGGCAAAAACGCCGTCCCCAGGGAGCCATTTGCACAGGCGGCGCTGCGAAAACGCAGCAGCGCCGACCTGGCTCCCCTCCCCCTCCCCCAGGGCGGCGTCAGGCCACCGTCGCATTCCCGACGGCGCGGTGCGAACAGCACCTCCGGGAACACGCTGTTTTCCCCCGTCCCTCTCCCACTCACCTCGTTGCCTTCATCACCCTGCTGGCCTCCTAAGACCCTCCCTTGCTGTCCTCCAACCCCTGGAGGTCAGAGGGCAGCATGGGCGGGTCTTAGGAGGCCAGCAGGGCGACGAAGGCGACGAGGTGAGTGGGAGAGGGATGGGGAAGAGGCGGCTCCGGGCAGAGCTGCCTCTCCTGCACCTGCCTCTGCGGGGGCCGCTCGCACACTCCCGTGCGAATGGCCCCCACCCCTCCACCGGCAGAATTCCTGCCGGTGCAGGGGCACCCTTTGGCCCGTGCAGAAAGGGCCCCAGAGTCAATGTATTGTCAAGGGCTTTCATGGCTGGAATCAACTTGCTGGCTGCGTGGGTTTTCTGGGCTGTGTGGCCATGGTCTAATATTTTTTGCTCCTATGGTTTCACCTGCATCTGTGGCTGACATCTTCAGAAGCATATCACAGTAAGATGTGTTTCGCTCTGTGACACAGAGTCAATATGTAGAGAAGGGTAAAGGAAAACCACCTCTGTTAGTCTCTTGCCTTGAAAACCCTACTGCAACTTGATGACACTTTATACACACACATTTCATCAGTGCCTCAAGGTCTGTTTACCTTGGACCCAAGTTGAGATGACAAAAGCAATGAGTGTGGACGAAGAGTTTGGATTTATACCCCACCTTTCTCTACTGTAAGGGGTATCAAAGCAGCTTACAAACTCATTCCCTTCCTCTCCCCACAACAGACACCTTGTGAGGTAGGTGGGGCTGAAAGAGTTATCAGAGAACTTTGACTAGCCCAAGGTCACCCAGCAGGCTTCATGTATAGAAGCAGGAAAACAAATCAAGTTCACCAGATTAGAATTCGCCGTTCATGTGGAAGAGTAGGGAATCAAATTCCCAGATTAAGAAACTACCACTTTTAATCACTACACGATGCTGGTATTTTTTTGTAGTTACTGTTAGGGGTGTGCATCAATTTTGGGGGCATTTTTGGATTCAAGTTTAATAGCCCCCAGATTTATGGAAAATCTGGAAAAAACCATACCAATATAGAGTTTTTTGGATTTTTTCCCCAAATATCTGAAAATGTTCAGATCTATTAAACCCTATGAGGAATCTTTGCACTGAATTCAGCGCAAAATTCACTGGCTCTGAATGAGCTGTTTTTTTAAAAGTAGAGCCATCAAATTTGCAGCATAGCTGTAGATAACTTTCCTTAGCTTCATAACTTTCCTTAGTTCATGACAAGAGGCTTCAGCATTTCTCTGCACCGTTTCCCAACCCAAAATGACATGGCGGATAGTATTTGGCCCATCATGGAGCTGCATGAATACTGATGGGCTACACATTGTTTTCAGTCAGGAAAACAACTCTGGGAAAAGGGCTGAAGCCCAATGCCCCTGCTCCTCAGCCTTGATCCAAATTGACCCCTATGGCACTTGGGAAATTAGGTCCCCACAATCTAACTTTCTGGTAATAAGAGTTGGGTTGGAAGAACCCCAATGTTACTTGTTAAAAATGTTGCATGTAGTTTCAGCCTTATAACTGGAACCTATTCCTTTATGTGGTTTGCTATTCCTTGAGTAAAGATTATGTTTGTTCCTAATATATTGGTTCCAGAACTGGTCATAAAGACTAGTGTGTCATTAAATTGGTTGCATAAGAAATTGTAATAAGATGCATATGGAAATGGCTGAGATTGATATAAACAATCCATCAAAAATGATGTTCCCAGGCTTGTTATTACTGTCATCTATTTCTTTTCAGATGTGATTTTTAAAAACTTCCCAGCTGCAGGGACTTGTGCTCTTTTTCAGCACAGCTGCATATTAAATATTTAAATAATCTTTTTACCCATTAGAAAATCCCAGGTTACTTACAAAAATGTTTAAAACATGAACATCTTCCACTTCATTAGGTGGAAACAGGAGAAAACAATGCATTGAGAAAGTGCTGGGGGAGGAAGAGGAAGAAGAGGAGGAAGAAGAGGAGGAGGAGTAGTTTGGATTTATATCCCCCCTTTCTCACCTGTAGGAGACTCAAAGGGGCTTACAATCTCCTTGCCTTTCCCCCCTCACAACAAACACCCTGTGAGATGGGTGGGGCTGAGAGAGCTCCGAGAAGCTGTGACTAGTCCAAGGTCACCCAGCTAGCGTGTGTGGGAGTGTACAAGCTAATCTGAATTCCCCAGAAAATAGAATTGCTGTCAAACCACTTAGTTCTCTACTACAAGCTAAAGAGGATGGATCCAACCAGCTTTTCTGCGGGTAAAAAAGGGAGAAGAAATCCTCTTTGAGCACTAAAAAGACTATACTAAGATTCTTTGGACCAGTGTGGAAAGCAGCCATGCAGGGCCAGGATTATAGTAAAGAAGAGAATTGAGTGAGATTGAGTGGAAAAGCTGGCTGGATCCAATTTATTTATTTAAAGCATTTCTTATCTCAAAAATAATTTAAATGAACAAAAATAATTTAAATGAACAAAATAAATGAACAAAATACACAAAATATAGGCCAATTATACACAAATGTGCATTGCTGCAAGGTTTCTTGTATGGACATATTTCCTCAAGCCCCATGTAACGGAGTCCTTATATTCCGGGCTAGGGAGAAATATTATCCCACCACTAGCCACCAATTGTAACGGGGTCGCTTATATTCAAGGCGAGGGAGAGAGATATTAACTCACCACTACCCACCAATTGTAACGGGACGTGTGGCCTACAATCAAGGTTCCCACTAAACTGACCAGTGAGATTTCCTTTGCCACCCAAAATATCCCAGGCTAGTGTTCAGGGATCTTCTTTTTATTCTGCTGCCACCACTAAAGAGAAGGACCTAGGAATCCCAAAACTGCTGCTGGCTGCCAAATGTATAAAGGATCCCACCTCACATTCACTCTTGGTCTGAGGGGAATGTCCTTCAGAGTCCCACATACAAAAATGGAGGGAACTCAAAATTGGCTGGGATTCTAGTCTCTCAGACAGGTACTCTTCCACCACTCACACACAAACGCAGGCTGGCACGAGGGTAACTTGAACACAATGAATTAAATTTATTTTAAAATCAAAAGAAAAGCTTCTTAAACTGGCTCAGAGAGGTACTAACACTTGGTGGTTTTAGAGAGGTTCTTTTCACTTAAAAATTACAGAGCTTCAGTTGTTATTTAGGTTTCACACACATACACAGACACATGCAGGTGTCTCTTCAGAAACGACTTGGCTTTTATACACTTTGCTTTTCCTCACAGACAGACACTAGTCCTTTCTGATCCACAACCCACTGAACACACACAGACCCAGTCTATGCCCTGTGAGATTCTGGCATACAAGCCTCCCTCTCCCACTGTCCCAAACTGGCCAAACTGCCACTGGACTGGGCCTCCCAAGACTGGTGTTGAACTGGGCGGGACAGACTCCTGGGTCTGGTCTACTGACAGGCCTCTGGCCTGCGCTTCACTCTGCACCAAAAAGCCAGTGCCTTCCTTCCTCTCACTAGCTTCCTTTGCTTGAGGAGAGTCACTAGAATCCTGCCAGCTGTCTGAGCTGGACCAGAATTCCTTTTCACTAGAGACAGAGCGGAGAGACCTCACTCCACAGACTCTGCTCTCAACTGAACACAAGCTGTTCTCTTCAGAACTCTCCACAAAGAACTGTCTGACAGGCTCTCTCTGTCTTTCTGTTTATCTAGCAGCGTTTTAGCCCCCCCTTACATTGGCCAGGGGCAACAGTGCCTTCCATCGACCAATCACCTTGCTTTTATTTAAATTAGGGCCTGCTGCCTTACTTTTCCTGTCACCCAGGCCTCTATAAGCAGGCCTGCTTCATACCAGCCCTTCAGGGTGGGGCAAGTCGGTTACACCCCACATTGACTTACGATTCTTCCTGTGGCAAGTGGGAACACTTCTAGCAAAAAATAATTTTGCTTCACAGCCAGAGCAGGCAGATTTGCCAGTGGGCACAGGTTTGCCCTGGAACTCTTCCCTCTGCCCACAGCCACCATGCTTAGTCTTCCTCCCCACTCCTCCCTCACGCTGCTTTGCACACTTTCTCCTCGCCTTCCTCTCTGTTGCCAACTTCTTCTTGCTCCTATGAATGCTTGTTTCAATACATCAAGATCAAGAAGGGTCTCTTTCTGGCTACACCCCACCTCCCCCACTCTACTTCAGCCTCCCCGCAGTGATAAGGAGGGCATTTTAAAAACTTTCTTTCAGACATGCTTCTATTTTAAAAACAAGCCTCTCTCTTGCAGCATTGAGAGAGAGAGAGAGAGAGAGAGAGTATAGGAAAATGGGGGGGAAGAGAATATTAGCAAGATCTGTGTCTTTAAGGCTATTGATGGGTGCAGTTAAGAGAAGCAGCAAAAGAAGAGGCCAGTTGAGACTTTCGTAAGCAGCTACACTGCAGGCACTGGGCTGCCTCCTTGTGTGTAAACAGAGAAACCCTCTGCAATCCCACTGTGCAGAGAAGAGTCCCAAGGCAAGTATTCCTTGCATAATTGGCCATAAGCCAAGGATTCTTTGATTCAAGCCTTTTGGCTCACACCAAAAGACTCATGTTTCAACCACTGCCAGGTTTTAAGTACCTGTGACAGGAAGGAGATGAAAGCTGAACTTGGATCTTAAAAAGTGGTATCCATCTCCCTACAATTTCTTCTCCTATGCCCCTTCCGCACACACAGAATAATGCACTTTCAATCCACTTTCAATATACTTTGAAGCTGGATTTTACTGTGCGGAATAGCCAAATCCACTTTCAGACTATTGTGAAAGTGGATTGAATGTGCATTATTCTGCATGTGTGAAAGGGGCCCTACTGAAAGAGCTTCTGGCTCTTTCCCTGTTCTGAATTAGGGAGAAGTGCCAATTACCCTACACCCTCCACTCAAAGCCAAACAAGGTGTAGCAGGACTGGCAGGGGAATGAAAACTGTTTGTGGAAAGTGCTATCATGTCATGGCCAAAGTATGATGATCCCGTAGAGCTTTGTAAGAAATGAACAGAGGTGATGGGCCATTGATCACCTCTGCGAAACAACCCTAGACTTGTGGTCTGCCATGTAAGTACTAACCAGGGCTGACACTGATTAGCTTCTGAGATCTGGTGCCATCCTGGCCAGGGTGAAGATAAGATAGTAGTCAATTCCCCACTTCAAAAATTGAAGTAGATACAAACCGATTTGGTTTGATTTGGGACCTTTTGAATACGCTTTCACGGTCCCCACTGCAGCTTGTGGCCACCAAATGACCCCTGCTCCAGGTGATGCAGCAGTCAGGCAGAATTGCCCAGTGGTCGCGGATCTACCGTGCAATCTGCTCAGGGGCTTTCCTGATTGGCTGCCGTGTTGTGCTGGGGCAGGAATTTTTTCTTTTCTACCAGTCAAATCCACGTCTGCACGAGCTTGCGCAGAAGTACTATACGCACAAACAGGGAAACGGGCGTTTAAAGCAATGCTTCGTCTCCGTTCTGCTTTGTCTCCTCATATCCACGTGGATATGAGGTGTAACGTTGCTTTAGACCAGTGATGGCGAACCTTTTTGAGACCGAGTGCCTAAATTGCCACCCAAACCCACTTATTTATCGCAAAGTGCCAACCTGGCAATTTAACCTGAATACTGAGGTTTTAGTTTAGAAAAAACTGGTTGGCTCCATCTTCCTCCGCCCCACTGGCTTGAGCAGGGGCAAGTCCCTGTGCCTCTCTAGCATCACTGCCTCCCCTGCACCCCCCCCACCTCAGACAGCAGCCACCCAGAGCACAGACTCCAGGCCCGCCAGCTGAGTCCTCCCTGCTCACCGCGGTGCGCGCATGTCGTGCTCAGTGGCCCAGGCCAGCCTAGATGTGTGTGTGTGTGGGTGTGTGATTTTCCGTCCCCCACATGACAAACTCTGTGTGTGAGTGCCCACAGAGAGGGCTCCGAGTGCCACCTCTGGCACCCGTGCCATAGGTTCGCCATCACTGCTTTAAACTGTATTTTACAGGGAAAATCATTTCAAACTGGCCCCAGTCTCCACTTATACACGTGGATTTCGGCTGGGAGGCTCTACGTCATTCACAACAGCAGGAAATTCAGCTGCTGATCTTCCCCACTGCTTCCTTCCGATCCAGATTGATACTGGCATTTTTGAAAAGGTTCACTTCCATCCAGGTCTGGGGAAAGCACGCGCTAAGGGGGAGAAGCAGGGGCGAAGCCGGCTTTGCCCCTCCTTTGCCGGAACGCAGTGGGTAATTCTGTGCCAAACCTTGTTTTTTCTGATGACAAACATGCACTATTTCGCCAGTGGAAAATCGACCAGTGTCATCTGAAATGACACCAAGAAACAGTAAATTCCCACAAACTGGAAAAATCTCTTTAATGTGGGCCTTATTGTTAAGCTTTCTTTTTGTCTATGGATGTTGCTGATCATAGAAACATCTAGAAAAATCCATGTGTGAATTGCACAACATGAAATTAAAGGAAAAAATGAGGAGTTTCAGTACAGTTCAGAAAGGATAATCTATAAGAAGAAATTGTGCCCTCTCAAGGATCTCTGGTAATATAAACATACCTGTAGAAGATAAAGCCTGTGCATCAAGATGCTGATCCATCACCCATACATTGCCAAACTTGGCAGTGTGAGAGGTAAGCACCTGACATCGTCCAAGTCTCCTCCCAACTCTTGGCATTCATCTTTGGAATACAACTTTTTTCTTAATGTGTAGCTTGTAGCCGTTGTAAATGGTAACGTTTTGACAGAAATGTAGTCCCTGCTCTATCTTTAATAGTTGAAACCAACAAGGCCCATGCAACTCATTTTTGGAATACTGCTAAAGTTGACAGTGCAGCTTAGCCAGACTCTGCAAAAGAAATGGATCCTGGTTTCTATTGCTGTAGTAACGCTTGTAATGTAGAGTAGCTGCAACATTTCAAATTTCTGTTACCTGTAGGATTAGCTGTGGTTTACATTGATAAGCCGAAGCCCCTTTGCAAATGTTTACATTAGGAAATAACTTAAATTTGCCCAAAAAGTTGATGTTTTAAACATTAATGACTTAATCCTATGACTTTCTGATGATGAAAACAATGCACTTCCATTGTGCTGCATTGAGGACCAAACTACACATGACTGTAGCTCTTGAAGGATTATATGGCGTGAAAAAGCTGTCACAGCTTACTTATGGCAATCCCATAGGATTTTCAAGGCAAGAAAGGTTAAGTGGTGGGTTGCCAGTGCCTCCCTCTGGGTAGGCAACCCTAGACTACCCAGAATACTACTTCTGAATGCAAGATCAACATATGATTATAGTTTGCTTATATAATCTAACAGGTCTTTATTGTCATTTAGAATTGGGCTACCACACAAACTTACTTTGCTGGTCTGACCATAAATTAGATTAATAATTAACATTCCTATTAGAAAATATACTTTATTGAAACTAGAAGGGAAGCTGGAGGGTATTATAATATAATTCTTCCTTTGGAAATTAGCCTCCTTGTACATTCCTTGATATCACAACAAAATGATTTGTTTTGAATTACATAAATGTTATTATGTTTGCACAAAGTAACATAAACCCTTAAAGAGTCAACATCCTTAATGGATGCAGGTGAGCTAGAGAGGAATTTTTTTGCTGAGTAGAAGTTGGTTTGACATTTCTCAAAAAACTGCTAACGAAAAGCATCCTGCTTTGCTTTTTCTGAAAATTCCCAAATTCACCACAGTTTCCATTGCATTAAGAAAAAAATGTTATTGATATTTGTGGTTTGAAAGAAAGCTTTTATATTTATATTGCATCAGTGATATTTGTCAGCATGATTCATCTTACTGTGCCATTCATTTCAACAACCAAGATCAAGGCCTTCTGCTTGTATTCTTTTTTGCATTTTCTTTGTTTGAAATATGGAGAAAGTGATTCAGAGGGCTCCAGAGGACAGTGTTGTGTTGAACAGCCTTTGGTTTCATAGGCCTTTCCTCTGCCCATGGGCATCCAAAGCCTGGAATGCTATTTCCTCATGCCCAGATTTGCTAGAACAAACCAAAGTGGCCTTGAATATCTGGACTTTAGTAACATACCAAAATCTTACTGACCTAAGTTCATTAGATAGTATATCAGCATTCATCCAGATCTTTCAGTGACTTAACATTTATTTTGATAGTTAAGGCTTGCTAGGCACACAGTGGCAGATAGTGTTGTGATGTGAGATCAACAGAGAGACTTTTCTGTGCTTAAACTGTAACCAAGTGCAGAATAGAGACCTGCAGGTGTAACAGGGGTTACACAGGCAAGGCCTGCACCAAAGGGGAAGGGCCAGGAGCTGGGAGAGGGTGGGATGGAAAGGAATAGAAGAGGGT